>NC_057797.1:548129833-548429833 GCF_018294505.1 Triticum aestivum | reverse complement strand
ACCGGCGCCCAGGCCGCGAGCGCGGGCAAACGCCTGCCAACCACGGGTCGGGGCCAAGGCTCCCGGCGGAGACCTCAGTGAGCCCATGAGGCCCGGCTGCAGCAGCCATCGCCTGAAGCCAGAGGCCGCCCGGGGCCGGCCGGGAGCTCACCGAGGAAGCGAGGGAGTGGAGCCGGGTGCTAGTCAGCTCCGCCGACACGACGAACTCCGGCAGCACCTCGGAATGCGAGAGCGTGGCCTAGGGGAGCGCGCAACCGGCGCGTCCTCCGGCCGCAGCAGCTCGCCCGTCACCACGCTGGGAAGCATCTCCGCGCCGCGGGAAGCTGCGTGGGCCACGGATGCTTGCGAGGGCGCCCTCGGCCGCGCTTGGGCGGGGAAGAGGCAGCCTCTAACCCGGCGAGCCTTCCCCTTCTTGCGGCCGAGAACCTCTCGAACGGGCCATGAAGAAGAAGGAGAAGCAAGGGCGAGATGAACCTGGAAGGGCGCGCGCCAATCCATACTTATAGCCGGCGAAGGCCAACCGTCGGCCCCCACTATCACAGGTAATCATGACCCGCTTTGCATGCATGGACTTGTCCAATCCGTGCAGTTGCCGAGGCGCCATGGGGGAAGTGGAGACGCCCACGTCCAATCAACCGCCACGCGGCACCCAAGACGCAGGCTGTTAGGGCCCGCGGCGCTTCGCTCTTGCCCTTCCGCCTCCCTGCACGCCAAGTCCGGGCGCGCCTTGGGCCCGGGGGCTACTATCGGCGTTCTGGGAACGGGGGTCCCCAAACTTGCCTGCCTGCTGCGTGGCTTAAAAGGGGGCCCGGCATGGCCCATCTTCATCAACACAGACCCAAGACCCTCGCGAGGGGCCAAGCCTCGCGGGGAGGACGACGTGGAGCTTCCTCAGGCGCGGCCTCGTCAGGCTGGCTCGCGAGGAGGCAGAGAAATCAAGGCGGGGTACCTCAGCGAGGTGCCCGTGATGCAAGCCATGACGACTCAAGGGCGCCAGGCGGGTGCCAGCCCGCACAGCGTCCTCCTTTCCTCTTTGGTGCAAAGGGGGAAAGCGCAGCCACGGAGTACTGAGGCATCAGGCAAAGGTTGTCGTTTCGGTGCAACGAGACGAAGACCAGGAGGACTACGAGACGGAGGTCACCGTGGATCCCAAGACGGCGTCATCACCAGAGCTTTGCACAGGCGAAGACTACTTTTGTCAGGATAGCTGATACTTGCTGTCCCCCTTCAAATTAGCCCACCAATGTTGGCTCCCTTCCCGCTCAAAATTTGGGAAGAGGAGCAGGCCTCTATAAATAGGACCAGCCACCCACATAACAAGGGGGTCGAAAAGAGAGGAAGGGGAGGCTCGATAGAGAGGTTGGAAGCATAGAGAGAGAGAGAGAGAGAGAGAGAGAGAAAGGTGGCTGAACTCCTCCCAGCAGTTCATCGCCCCAGCCAAGAACAGACCCTCGCGGGGCTATTCTTCCTTGTATTGTTCATCATTATATGCCCCAAGAGGCAATCCACCCACCACACACTGGAGTAGGGTATTACACCACAACGGTGGCCCGAACCAGTATAAACCCTGTGTCTCTTGTGTAGTTCTTTCAGTAGTCTAGATCTTTGCGAGACGGTATGGTAGAAGGCGTAATCTCCATGCGCACCCCAGAGTTCGAACCTTAAGGGTCTGCCGGAACCCGAAATCCGACAATGTTCGGCCGGAAGATTCCTTACCTGTTCGGCGGCGTGGTTACTGCTCAGGCCCACGTCCTCGGTGATTTCCGGACACTCTACCTGAGGTCCGAAGAATGACTTGTACATCTCCTCGTGTGTCAGGCCGAGGAAATTTTGAATGACGCGCGGTCCCTCAGGATTGAACTCCCACAAGAGAAGGGGCCGGTCTTTGCAAGGCTGGACTTGACGAAATCTCCATTGGAGAGATCTCGAATGCGGCTTTGCAGTATAGGTACGTCCTTGGCTGGACCCTGGCTTAGACCTCTGCTGATCCATGACATTAGTTGTGGTGGAGGGCCCGAGCGGAAAACAGGGGCGGCCGCCCACTTGGCACTTCTAGGAGCCGTGATGTAGAACCACTCCCGTTGCCACAATTCAGACACCTCTAGAATGGAACCTTTAAGCCATGGAGCTCCCATCATCTTGCGTATTGAGGCACCTCCACACGTTGCATGTTGCCCCCCGATCATCTTCGGCTTTACTTCGAAGGTCTTGATCCACAGGCCAAAGTGAGGGGTAACCCGGAGGAAGGCCTCACACACGACAATAAATGTCGTAATATGAAGAAAGGAGTCCGGAGAAAGATCATGGAAATCGGGCCCGTGGTAAAACATAAAACCCCTGACGAAAGGATCCAGAGCAAGGCCTAGACCTCAGAGGAAGTGGGAGATGAACACGACGTTCTCGTTGGGTTCGGGGGAGGGGACGGTCTGCCCTCGGGCAGGTAGCCGATGCAAAACCTCGGCGGTCAGATATCTGGCCTCCCTCAACTTTTTCATGTCTTCTTCCGTGATGGAGGAAGGCACCTATCGTCCTTGAGGGCTAGATCCGGACAAGATTGAAGGTTTGGAGCACCTGACCTGAACTTTGGGCGTTTGAGCTTGAGGTGGGGGAAGGATTCGATTGAGCACGGGAGGGAAAAAAATAAAAGCCTCGTCCCATTATAAAGAGGGTGAATATCAAGCGTCCTCTCCGTGGCCGTTTGGACTTGCCTATAGTCTAGGAGTCCTAGAAGTGGTTGGGTTACCCATGCCCGTATGGATGAGATGTCAGGACCCCGATCCTAAGCCACATCGATCTAGCATGTAACACATCATATCACTTTGCGGCCTCACGCACGGTATTCCCACGGGTGCCACCTTACCTGGCCCGGGACCGTTTGCGCCTTTTAGCTCACGTATATGATAGTGTCGCTAGCATCCATATGATAGAGAACCCGGGCCGACATGGCTAGTCATGAACCCAAAGCGGCGCTAACGCATGAGGACAGACATACATGAATCACAACGAGCATGTCGGTCATCAACATGTGAATCCGGGCTGTAGCACTGGGCTAACAGGACTCCGGAAGTCACCGCGTGATATTTCCCCGAAGGGACAGACACAGGAACGAAGTGAAACACATGCCGGCCAGTCAAGTGTTCCGAGCAGTAGTGCTGGGCTAGCAGGACTCTGGTGAACCGGGCTGTAGCGGACTACTATCGCTCAGAAAGCACTAGACTACATTTCCCCATAAGAGAGGCTGCCAAGGATGAACAACTAGATTGTCGGATCCCACACATACCAAGCATTTCAATCATACACACAATATGCTCGATATGTGCAAATACAACATGGCATCACAACAAGACTCTACGACTCAAAGTATTTATTTATTAGGCTCCGAGGAGCGAGATATTACAAGCATGGGTCTCATGACCCCACATTCAGAGCATACAAGTCAAAGCACATGCGGAAGCTTAACATATCTGGGTACAGACATCTACAAATGGAAAAGGCCGAGAAGCCTGACTATCTACCAAATCCTGCCGAGGCCACAAGATCGTACCTGAGGTAACAAGCTAAACATCGAAGTCCAAGCGGAACTACTAGCGGGACTGAAGTCTCTCTGCAAAACATAAATTAAGCAAACGTGAGTACAAATGTACCCAGCAAGACTTACATCAGAACTATCTACATATGCATCGGTATCAACGAAGGGGGTGGTGGAGTTTAACTGCAGCAAGCCAGCTTTGACTCGGTGGCTATCCTAAACTACGACTGCATGCAACTCTTTTGAGGTGGCGCACATGAGTCCACATGTTCACCATATCAATACACCACTATGGATCCGCTCCCGTCTGCCTACGAGAAGGCCATCCATAGCAGTCACGCTTATCTTGCGAGTTTTAGAGTATCCAGTTTCAGTTGTCGATGAACTATGCAAGGGGTCCAAGTTTCCATATCCGAGGATTTTGGCTATTCGAATAGATAATGATAACCCTGCAGGGGTGTACTTCTTCACACACGCTCTCGCCACTTATAGCCCTGTACACGTCATGTACCTCGGCAACCTTCAAGTGGAAGCCGGGCGAGGGAGTCGGCCACGACCTGACTAACCAACAAGTCTCTAGTCCAGGTTTATCGCCTATTCGGGTTCCATCCACAAGGAGATCCGGCCGGGGTGTCGCTCACGGCCCCAAACGATGTGAGCAGGGTTCCCAAGCCCACCATCCGGGTGCCACTTGGTACACCGGCCATGGTGCCTAGTCTGTCCCAAGCCCACCTGTACCGGGTGCCACTTGGTAGACCACTAACACTACCTACAAACACCAGAAACTAGTTGCAACTCCTGGACAGAGGTCGAGTTGATTAATAAGCCGAGAGGGGCCGTGTTACCGGAACCCAATGTGTGGTAGTAACTATTCATGGATCACAAACACAGAACTCAGTTCCTAAGGACGGCTGCAATGAGACAACCCACCATGTACTCCTACATGGCCTCTCACCGCTACCTTTACCAAATCGTGTTCACACACTTAGCTCTCAACGGTTGGACATGTTCACCACGTTCCAATTCATTCCCGATGAATCAGACCAGACTCAACTCTAAGCAGTAGCAGGCATGACAAACAAGCATGAATGAGTAGGCACATCAGGGCTCAAACAATTCCTACTCATGCTAGTGGGTTTCATCTATTTACTATGGCAATGACAGGTCATGCAGAGGAAAGGGTTCAACTACCGCAGCATGTAACAGTTGAATCGGTGTTGCCCTAATGCAGTAAAAGAGAGCAGGAGCGAGAGAGGGGGATTGTATCGGAATGAACAAGGGGGTTTTGCTTGCCTGGCACTTCTGAAGATAGTATAGTTCTTCATCGGTGTCATCGAACTCATCGTCAGAACATACGTCTACTGAGGGGCAACAAACACCGGCAAACACAAAAGGAACCACAATCAATGCAATGCACATACATGTGAATGAGATGTCATATTGAGGTACTTAATTGACCTAGTGCAACAGTTAGCCATATTAATTGAAGTGGAATTCAAACCTATAGCAAATTCCAACTCCAAAACTAATTACCATTTATTCCATAATCATGAATTGTCCTATTCAGTGAGGTTAACTTGTTCAAACATGCATGAAAATGGTACAGATGGATTCCTTGAATTTTTCTGATAATTTTTCATATATAAATTATTTCGTTTGGAGTTACGGTTGAATTTCTATGATTTTTGGAAGTTTTGGACATTTTCTGAATTAAGTAAATCATTTAGAAATAGAAATAATCCAGGAAAATGATTACTGCGTCATCAATGCGTCATGCTGACGTCAGCTAGTCAACAGCGTCAGCCCAGGTCAAACCTGACGCTGGGACCCACTGGTTAGTGACTAGCCTAATTAACAGAGACTGTTAGTGCTAATTAAATCCTAACTAAAAGTGTCAGTGGGGCAGGGGCCCACATGTCAGTGGCAGTAAGGTGGTAATTAGGTGAAGGGGTTAATCCTAATGACAGACACGTCGGCAGTCGCCGAAGTTTTGCCCGCGGCGAGCAAAACGACGGCGGCGCGGCTCGGGATTGCGCTACGGGCGGTGGTTTGGCACGCTGGGGGCACTAGGGAGGAGCTCTTGCTCGTCCGCATCCAAAGCAACAGACGGGAGGCCGCGAGGTGGCCGGAGTTGAGCACGGCGTCGACCTCGGCGGCGGCCGGAGTTCGGCAAAGATGGGTTCGGCGTTGTAGCTCGCAAATGAACCAACTAACGCGTTGGCTAAGCTCTACGTGCGGCCACGAGCTTGTTGGAGTCGCCGGGGTGACCAAATGGTCATCGGAGCTGCGTCGACGGCGAGCTCGGGCGGTGGCGTGCTTCGGTCAGCAAGGGGCGACGAGTATGGTGATAAAAGGGCAGCGGAGTTAGGGGGGTTAGATGCAGGAGCTCACAGTGAGTCGAACGGGAGGGTCAGCGAGCTCGGGGAGGCACCGGAGGCAGCTACTCGACGGCGACAATCTTCTGTGGCCGACCAGGGGAACGGCGGTGCAGGCAGCATCCAGGGGCTTCCGGCATCAGGCGGCTCGGTGAGGAGGAGGAGAGGGACGCGGCGGAGCTCGTGGGTAGCTCCAGGGGACGAGGGAGAGGCGATGGCCGCGGTGATGCTCATCGGCAGCAGCGGGCGCGTTCGGTGGGGAGAACAGAGGAGGGGGAGGCATTCGGGGGAGAGAGAGGAACGAACGAGGGGGTCGAGGTGGCGCCAAGGAGAGGACGCGAGGCATCGCGGTGGCAGGCCGGGAGGGCAGGCAGGCAGCTCGCGTGGCACGCGGAGCACGCGCGCGCGTCGGGCACGCGCCCTGTCCGACTGGCGGGAGGACGGCGACGACTGGCACAGGCCAGTGGGCTGGGCCGCACAGTGCTGGGCTAAGTGGGCACCAGGTAAGCCACAGGTAACCTCTCTCTCTCTCCTTTCAGTTTCTGTTTTCTATTTCTGACATTTGTTTTAATTTGATTCTTGAACCAAACTAATTTTTTTGCTTCTGACAATTTTTGCAGACACTAAATGGATTATTCCAAAGCCCCTCAACAATTATCAAAATTATTGGACATATAGTTAATATATCACCTATATAAATCCAATGCAATAATTATTGGATTAACTCAAATGCCCAAAATAAATATTTCTATGAATCCAAAAATATTGGTTTGAATTTTACTTCTTGCCAATATTTTTATAGCTTAACAGGAACATTTTATTGGGTTTATTTGAAAAAAAATTAATGTTGATCATTTTTTTGAAATGATTTCTGAGGCTTTCAGCTTTCCCCAATTCAACTTTCAGAAATTTAAACATGATGCAACAAGATGCAAACACTAGGCAGCACCAAAAGCTAGGGATGTGACAGCTCACCCCTACTAAACAAGAATCTCGTCCCGAGATTCAAGACGTGAGGTAAGAAGACAGAGGGGATACAAAGCTAACACGACCTTCACGATCCGACTGTCCTCCTCGAAGATGTTGATTCATTGCTCCAATTGATCTTGACATCTTTGCTTTCGAGATCTTCACCCAGCATGACAACGAGAAGAATGGGAGAATTTAAGAAGAATCGATCTTCCTGGGGTTCGAGAAACTTAGGATGATCTTAATGATCACAAGATCAATTCATGGAATGAGACATAGAAACATCTCTGGAGCTGAGAGGCAAGATATGCATCAGGAGGGACGGAAGAAACAATTTGACGAGGGTTTCAAAGTAGCAGGGAAAAATTGCCATGATTCCATAACGGAGCACTTTAGGGAAAGGTGACTCGTAGAGCATTTCCCTTAAGTGGCAAAAAGAATTACTTTTGATTCAAAGATCATTGAAAACCCTTCTCACCAGCCTGAGGCAATCACAAATGATCGCGTGAAGGAGCTTGAAGAAATGGCATACTCCTACTAGAATGGATGATGTGGACTACCTTGTTGAAGACAACACAATGGATGATTTTTGCTTATCACCGGAAATGGAAGGGACCCATGGTAAGTCCACTTTTGAAGATGATCCTGAACCACAACTACTGAGGTGCAAGCTAGGAACAAGATGCAAATGTTGGGAATGATTCTGGTAACTGGGGAAGAACTCAATAGTTGAGAGTGAGTCCACTGTTTCAAACAGTTATAACACAACCGAGGAAACTAGAAGCAAATCCCAGTTAACGCATACGGTAAAACCTAGTTCTTGTGCATGCTCTCAAGAACTTGAGCATCTCCATATTCATCAAGGTTTTACCAATATCCGTGTCAAGGATCCTGGCAACACAACATACCACCATGATGAATGGTGATGGATGATGCAGATGCAAAGGAAGATAACACTTTCTCAGATTTCACCTTAGCGAGGCCAAGGGAACAAAATCTGGATGATCGACTGAGGGACATTTATCACTCCACTTCTAATGTTCTCCTTGATGTGCTAGGATAACCCATTTATTGATATGGTTTGGTATCTAGGACATCAAGTAAAAGGTCGGACTTCGGGAGCACAAGAATCCGTAAGGAATAACTACGGAGGCAGATCCTGCGAGATCCTTATGGGGAGGTGACTAACTTCTTCAACCAGGATACTACAATAGTAGGCATTCCCACTGGATATGTTGGCCACGACATCCACTTTATTGGTTACCGAGGGACCAATATTATAGTTCTTGGAAAATGCTCCAACCATCATATCTGCCTGAGATTCAGATCTGGTGGGTGTCAGGATATTCCAGACTCATCGAGTCTAGAAACAAAATGAAAGTTTGCAACACAAATTGACGAGATGACATTGCGAGATTCTCAGGAAATGGACAATGGTAGTAAGCTCCAAAACATGAGCTGGTTCTGCTACAAGCATGTGAACACGTTCTCCTAGACAAGCATGGTCACATGGTAGTCTTAAAATGAAACACTACCGAGTTCGGGTGGGGAACCATCATCAAGGATATTGAAGTCTTTACGCGCGCTAGACTCCTTTTCCATGAACAAGTCAATCAGTGGCTTGGGTGCTAGGAATTCATATGGAACGAAGATGACCAGTCTAACATACCACAGAATACTTTGCACGTGCATGGCTGGCTTGGGGTGATTCCAGGGGAAGCAAAAACAAGCTTTCTCGAATTCACGGCGGCAACTTACATCAGATGCACATGAATTAGAGGAAGTCACATCTTTCAACCGGACATATGCTTCATGATCGGGACATGAGGGCAATGCTTATAAAGTTTCCAACACTAGCTGGATGTTCAACACAATCATGGAGGAGACAAAATGCCGCTGATGGGCTCAACAGCAATTCATCGGAATTTCCATATCACTGGACTTCCACCACTATGTGAACAATGTGATAGTATTGGTCAGACCAAAGATATAATGGTGTATGCTCGAGGGACAACCGCAAGTAGGACAACATTACGAACATCATTGGTTCTGATTTGATTTGACGATAGCCCACACTCAAATCAAGGTTTGGGCAAGATAATAGATCCAACAACCGATCACGAGGACCAATCGATGGAGATATCATCTTTCTTCAATACACACACACAAAAATATATCCCTTAACATGAACTAAGTCAGACAAGCTTTTATCTTCCAACTCTCCAAGTTGTTGTTTAGCTCAACCAACTAGCTCAGGGGTATCCAACACAGATTCTTGGAGAAGGGATGGTTTATGGGAAACCAACTTGATCACAAACTCAACATAGCGGTCAGGTAAAAACTTGGTAATACTTCCGAGAAGATATTCGGAACATCAAGAACCACCGATATGTTACTAAGCTTGGGAACAATCTTGTTTTTCAGGGCAAGACGAAATGATCAAATAAGCAAGGGATTGAATAATCCTAACTCATTGATCGAAGAGTGCACCAGAAATAAGGACTAGGTAGCACAATCAATCTTAGAGCGCTGACTCAATAACCAACACACTAAGAATGAGAATAGTGTCCATTAACTACCAAGCAACGGAGTTGCTAGGAGTATTGATTTCGCACATCACAGTTCACATGTCGGTGTTCCGGTTACAAACACGCGGGGACCGAGGAATGAATAATGATGGCGAGAAGTATCACTGTATCAAGAATCCATAAGACGATGTGCAATTCCCATGGCATTCTTGACATAAATATGGTAACACTCCAAGGTAGATCAGAATCAAAAGCTGGATTGGCATTTTGATCTGCGGGATACAACTACTTTGACCCAATCCTAGAAATGGATGAGGTACTGGAGTTCGTTTCTCCTAGTCATTCTGGAATAGAATGGCTTGTCGGACCACAAGAATAGCAGGCATCGATGAACATGATCGCACAACTACTCCTGACTATCAATTGATAGACGGGGTCAGAATACAACTAAAGAGGGACAACTCAAGGGAACATATAATTTTCTGAGTTGTGGATGCATAGGTTAGCATGTTATTTCTTCCAGATAACCCATGCAGAAATGTTGAACTGGCAGAGTCACAATATAGAATGGAGAACTCATCAGGAGCACTCTGTCGTGACCTTTTGGTTCAAAAGAACTCCTTCCAAGAATGGTCCATGATAATTGGAATAAGGATGTACCACGAACCTCAAGGACTATCGCAAAGGTTACTACTATCCTAAAGGAACTAGCAACACTATCAACATGAGATAAGCAGGGTGAATCTCGGGTTCAAGAACCCATGAATAGGATACCTACCACTATATGGCATCACACGATGCTTTCGAGAACGATGGACAGAATCATCACACTGGGAACACAAGACATAGCTGGATTACTAGGTGATCCTCTAAGACACCTAGGGTCATAATACTAGCTCCAACCTATATGCCGAGGCAACAGAGTGCCTCAACTCACCGATTAGTGTGGTTATTCTGGCCCAAAAAGGATATCAGAAATGGAAAGAAAGGATTTGCAAATGCATCAAACTATTTAGAGACCTGGGATGTCTCGGACAGCATAACGGCTGTAATTGCTCAAAAGATTTGAGACAACCTGCAAAAATGGTGGCATAACCACTTAACAACATCATAATATCAAGGTTCTGAGGCCAGCTATGAACATATGGAAGTAGTAGGAACTGAACTGAGGCTTGAACTCAACAATCCTAGGCAACTACGGTTAGTAAAACGTCATCCTGAGAGATAGAAGAGAAGCCTAGTTCTTAAACCCGTAGAAAAGATAAGATGACTCAGATCAGAAGGCCATGAGGTATAAGAAGTAAAAAGAGCCTTACGTTCCCTTCCACAATCAATTCCCTTATATAACTAAAGCATTTCTAGACACGACTTCGACCAGAATGGCTTGGTAATCCTACAGGCAGTCAGGCTCTGATACCAACGCTGTCAGGACCCCGATCCTAAGCCACATCAATCTAGCATGTAACACATCATATCACTTTGCGGCCTCATGCACGGTATTCCCACGGGTGCCACCTTACCTGGCCCGAGACCGTTTGCGCCTTTTAGCTCACGTATATGATCGTGTCGCTAGCATCCATATGACAGAGAACCTGGGCCGGCATGGCTAGTCATGAACCCAAAGCGGCGCTAACCCATGAGGACAGGCATACATGAATCACAACGAGCATGTCGGTCATCAACGTGTGAATCCGGGCTGTAGCACTGGGCTAACAGGACTCCGGAAGTCACCGCGTGACATTTCCCCGAAGGGACAAACACGGGAACAAAGTGAAACACATGCCGGCCAGTCAAGTGTTCCGAGCAGTAGTGCTGGGCTAGCAGGACTCCGGTGAACCGGGCTGTAGCGGACTACTATCGCTCAGAAAGCACTAGACTACATTTCCCCATAAGAGAGGCTGCCAAGGATGAACAACTAGATTGTCGGATCCCACACATACCAAGCATTTCAATCATACACACAATATGCTCGATATGTGCAAATACAACATGGCATCACAACAAGACTCTACGACTCAAAGTATTTATTTATTAGGCTCCGAGGAGCGAGATATTACAAGCATGGGTCTCATGACCCCACATTCAGAGCATACAAGTCAAAGCACATGCGGAAGCTTAACATATCTGGGTACAGACATCTACAAATGGAAAAGGCTGAGAAGCCTGACTATCTACCAAATCCTGCCGAGGCCACAAGATCGTAGCTGAGGTAACAAGCTAAACGTCGAAGTTGAAGCGGAACTACTAGCGGGACTGAAGTCTCTCTGCAAAACATAAATTAAGCAAACGTGAGTACAAATGTACCCAGCAAGACTTACATCAGAACTATCTATATATGCATCGGTATCAACAAAGGGGGTGGTGGAGTTTAACTGCAGCAAGCCAGCTTTGACTCGGTGGCTATCCTAAACTACGACTGCATGCAACTCTTTTGAGGTGGCGCACACGAGTCCACATGTTCACCATATCAATACAGCACTATGGATCCGCTCCTGTCTCCCTACGAGAAGGCCATGCATAGCACTCACGCTTATCTTGCGAGTTTTAGAGTATCCAGTTTCACTTGTCGATGAACTATGCAAGGGGTCCAAGTTTCCATATCCGAGGATTTTGGCTATTCGAATAGATAATGATAACCCTGCAGGGGTGTACTTCTTCACACACACTCTCGCCACTTATAGCCCTGTACACATCATGTACCTCGGCAACCTTCAAGCGGAAGCCGGGCGAGGGAGTCGGCCACGACCTGACTAACCAACAAGTCTCTAGTCCAGGTTTATCGCCTATTCGGGTTCCATCCGCAAGGAGATCCGGACGGGGTGTCGCTCACGGCCCCAAACGATGTGAGCAGGGTTCCCAAGCCCACCATCCGGGTGCCACTTGGTACACCGTGCCAAGGTGCCTAGTCTGTCCCAAGCCCACCTGTACCGGGTGCCACTTGGTAGACCACTAACACTACCTACAAACACTAGAAACTAGTTGCAACTCCTGGACAGAGGTCGAGTTGATTAATAAGCCGAGAGGGGCCGTGTTACCGGAACCCAATGTGTGGTAGTAACTATTCATGGATCACAAACACAGAACTCAGTTCCTAAGGACGGCTGCAATGAGACAACCCACCATGTACTCCTACATGGCCTCTCACCGCTACCTTTACCAAATCGTGTTCACACACTTAGCTCTCAACGGTTGCACATGTTCACCACGTTCCAATTCATTCCCGATGAATCAGACCAGACTCAACTCTAAGCAGTAGCAGGCATGACAAACAAGCATGAATGAGTAGGCACATCAGGGCTCAAACAATTCCTACTCATGCTAGTGGGTTTCATCTATTTACTATGGCAATGACAGGTCATGCAGAGGAAAGGGTTCAACTACCGCAGCATGTAACAGTTGAATCAGTGTTGCCCGAATGCAGTAAAAGAGAGCAGGAGCGAGAGAGGGGGATTGTATCGGAATGAACAAGGGGGTTTTGCTTGCCTGGCACTTCTGAAGATAGTATAGTTCTTCATCGGTGTCATCGAACTCATCGTCGGAACATACGTCTACTGAGGGGGAACAAACACCGGCAAACACAAAAGGAACCACAATCAATGCAATGCACATACATGTGAATGAGATGTCATATTGAGGTACTTAATTGACCTAGTGCAACAGTTAGCCATATTAATTGAAGTGGAATTCAAACCTATAGCAAATTCCAACTCCAAAACTAATTACCATTTATTCCATAATCATGAATTGTCCTATTCAGTGAGGTTAACTTGTTCAAACATGCAAGAAAATGGTACAGATGGATTCCTTGAATTTTTCTGATAATTTTTCATATATAAATTATTTCATTTGGATTTACGGTTGAATTTCTATGATTTTTGGAAGTTTTGGACATTTTCTGAATTAAATAAATCATTTAGAAATAGAAATAATCCAGGAAAATGATTACTGCGTAATCAATGCGTCATGCTGACGTCAGCTAGTCAACAGCGTCAGCCCAGGTCAAACCTGACGCTGGGACCCACTGGTTAGTGACTAGCCTAATTAACAGAGACTGTTAGTGCTAATTAAATCCTAACTAAAAGTGTCAGTGGGGCAGGGGCCCACATGTCAGTGGCAGTGAGGTGGTAATTAGGTGAAGGGGTTAATCCTAACGACAGACACGTCGGCAGTCGCCGGAGTTTTGCCGGCGGCGAGCAAAACGACGGCGGCGCGGCTCGGGATTGCGCTACGGGCGGTGGTTTGGCGAGCTGGGGGCACTAGGGAGGAGCTCTTGCTCGTCCGCATCCAAAGGAATGGATGGCAGGCCGCGAGGTGGCCGGAGTTGAGAACGGCGTCGACCTCGGCGGTGGCCGGAGTTCGGCAAAGATGGGTTCAGCGTTGCAGCTCGCAAACGAACCAACTAACGCGTTGTCTAAGCTCTACGTGCGGCACGAGCTCGTTGGAGTCGCCGGGGTGACCAAATGGTCATCGGAGCTGCGTCAACGGCGAGCTTGGGCAGCGGCGTGCTTCGGTCAGCAAGGGGCGACGGCTACGGCGATAAAAGGGCAGCGGAGTTAGGGGGGTTAGATGCAGGAGCTCATAGTGAGTCGAACGGGAGGGTCAGCGAGCTCGGGGAGGCACCGGAGGCAGCTACTCGACGGCAACGATCTTCTGTGGCCGACGAGGGGAACGGCAGTGCAGGCAGCATCCAGGAGCTTCCGGCATCAGGCGGCTCGGTGAGGAGGAGGAGAGGGACGCGGCGGAGCTCGTGGGTAGCTCTAGGGGACGAGGGAGAGGCGATGGCCGCGGTGATGCTCATCGGCAGCGGCGGGCGCGTCCGATGGGGAGAACAGAGGAGGGGGAGGCGTTCGGGGGAGAGAGAGGAACGAACGAGGGGGTCGAGGTGGCGCCGAGGAGAGGACGCGAGGCATCGCTTGGCAGGCCGGGAGGGCAGGCAGGCAGCTCGCGTGGCACGTGGAGCACGCGCGCGTCGGGCACGCGCCCTATCCGACTGGCGGGAGGACGGCGACGACTGGCACAGGCCAGTGGGCTGGGCCGCACAGTGCTGGGCTAAGTGGGCACCAGGTAAGCCACAGGTAACCTCTCTCTCTCCTTTCAGTTTCTGTTTTCTATTTCTGACATTTGTTTTAATTTGATTCTTGAACCAAACTAATTTTTTTGCTTCTGACAATTTTTGCAGACACTAAATGGATTATTCCAAAGCCCCTCAACAATTATCATAATTATTGGACATATAGTTAATATATCAGCTATATAAATCCAATGCAATAATTATTGGATTAACCCAAATGCCCAAAATAAATATTTCTGTGAATCCAAAAATATTGGTTTGAATTTTACTTCTTGCCAATATTTTTATAGCTTAACAGGAACATTTTATTGGGTTTAATTGAAACAATTTTTAATGTTGATCATTTTTTTGAAATGATTTCTGAGGCTTTCAGCTTTCCCCAATTCAACTTTCAGAAATTTAAACATGATGCAACAAGATGCAAACACTAGGCAGCACCAAAATCTAGGGATGTGACATGAGAATCCCGGAATAAGGGGACACGATCTCTGCTTCGATGAGACGTGCCAAGGAAACTGCCTCGCATGACACGTTGAGGTGGAACAATAAAGGCTTGGCCGTTGTCGGTGTCAAAACCGGCGGATCTTGGGTAGGTGGTCCCGAACTGTGCGTCTAGGCCGGATGGTAACAGGAGGCAAGGGACACGAAGTTTTACCCAGGTTCGGGCCCTCTCGATGGAGGTAAAACCCTACGTCCTGCTTGATTAATATTGATGATATGGGTAGTACAAGAGTAGATCTACCACGAGATCGGAGAGGCTAAACCCTAGAAGCTAGCCTATGGTACGATTGTTGTTGTGTATGTTGTTCTATGGACTAAAACCCCCCGGTTTATATAGACACCGGAGAGGGTTAGGGTAACACAAAGTCGGTTACAATGGTAGGAGATCTGCATATCCGTATCGCCAAGCTTGCCTTCCACGCCAAGGAAAGTCCCTTCCGGACACGGGACGAAGTCTTCAATCTTGTATATTCATAGTCCAGGAGTCCGGCTGAAGGTATAGTCCGGCTATCCGAACACCCCCTAATCCAGGACTCCCTCAGTAGCCCCTGAACCAGGCTTCAATGACGATGAGTCCGGCGCACAGATTGTCTTCGGCATTGCAAGGCGGGTTCCTCCTCCAAGTACATCATAGAAGATTTTGAACACAAAGATAGTGTCTGGCTCTGCAAAATAAGTTTCCACATATTGCCATAGAGAGAATAATATTTACACAAATCTAATCCGCTGACGTATTCCGTAGTGTGACACACCAAGGCCAAGACTTTATCCGAGTCGTTTCATTATCCCACCTCAGCGCGTCATGCGAGGCGGTTTCCTTGGCATGTCTTGTTAAAGCAGAGATCGTGTCCCCTTATTCCGGTATTCTCATCAATACGGGCGTGGGTAACCCAACCGCTTCTAGCAGACGGATATGGAGAGGACGCTTGATATTCACCCTCTTTATAAAGGGACAAGGCTTTTATTTTTCCCTCCTGTGCTCAATCGAATCCTTCCCCCACCTCAAGCTCAAACGCCCAAAGTTGAGGTCAGCTGCTCCGAACCTTCAGTCATGTCCGGATCTAGCCTTCAAGGCCGATGGGTGCCTTCCTCCGTCACGGAAGAAGACATCAAAAAGTTTAGGGAGGCCAGATATCTAACCGCTGAGATTTTGCATCGGCTGCCTCCCCGGGGGCAGGCCGTCCCCTCCCCTGAACCCAACGAGAGCGTCTTGTTCGTCTCCCACTTCCTCCGAGGTCTAGGCCTTGCTCTAGATCCTTTCGTCAGGGGCTTGATGTTTTATTACGGGCTAGATTTCCATGATCTAGCTCCGGACTCTTTTCTTCATATCACGACATTTATTGTCGTGTGCGAGGCCTTCCTCCGGGTTACCCCTCACTCTGGCCTATGGCTCAACACCTTTGAAGTAAAGCCGAAGATAATCGAGGGGCAACATGCGGCGTGTGGAGATGCCTCAATACGCAAAATGAAGGGAGCTTCATGGCCCAAAGGTTCCATTCCAGAGGTTTCTGAATTGTGGCAATAGGAGTGGTTGTACATCACGGCTCCTAGAAGTGCCAAGTGGGCGGCCGCCCCCGTTTTCTGCTCGGGCCCTCCACCACAACTGATGTCATGGATTAGCAGAGGACTGAGCTGGGGTCCAGCCAAGGACGTGCCTATACTGCAAAGCCGCATTTGAGATCTCTTCAATGGAGATTTCAGTTTGGTTGCGGTAACACAAGTTATGCTGGTTTGTCAAGTCCAGCCTTGCAAACGCCGGCCCCTTCGCTTGTGGGAGTTCAATACCGAGGGACCGCTTGCCATTCAAAATTTCCTCAGCCTGACACATGAGGAGATGTACAAGTCATTCTTCGGACCTCAGGTAGAGTGTCCGGAAATCACCGAGGACGTGGGCCTGAGCAGTAACCGCGCCGCCGAACAGGTAAGAAATCTTCCGGTCGAACATACTATCTCTCATTTGTTACGAAGTTATTTCTGAGAGTTCGTTTTTTGATCAGGACTAGCTAACAAAGGCGGAGTTGATTCGGTGTTTGGCCCCCCTCCCTGAGGGTTTGGAAAATCCGGTACTGGAAAAGGTGCTCCAGATCGCACCTTGCCCGGAGCCCTTGAAGGAAGATACTGTGGAGGATAATAAGGGCGGACGCGGGCCCCCAATGCTGCCCATTCTAACCGAGGGAGCGAGCGTCTCCATCAAGGAAGATGACCGGAAGAGGAAAAGGACTGCGCCCGGGGATTCGGAAGTCGAAGCTTCCAAACGGGAGAAGAAGTCTCCCACAGAGGGTCCTACCTTGGGGGTGCTATTACCGCACAAAGTCCGCGGGGGGATCAATTCTCCCACGAGTCGTAAGTGACCCGAAATACTTTAACAATACAGATATGCCATCTTTTTCTTCTGAGAAAATAACCACCACATATATCTTTGCAGTTCGGGCCTTAGCCCCTCTCAAATGAGCTTGTCTTCGGGGGATCTTCTTCCAGAGATGATGGAGAGCGAAACGCCTCCTCCGGACTCCTCCGCTCCGGAAGCGGGCGACCCTGAAGTGTCGTCGCGGAGGGCCTCTCCGAGTCCGGCGAGGCTAGAAGATAATCACGTTGACCCCTGAAGCTCCCAATGTCCGGCTCCCGAAGAGAGCAGACAAAAGAGTCCGGCACCGTCTAGTGTGCGATCGGATGTTCTGAGGGAGTTGGTGGGGCGAGCGGCCATCTCAGATGAACACCATGTGCTGATGAATACAATGATTGACAGAATCTCGTCCACCGAAAGCGGATTGCATAAAGCTTTTATGATCTACTGACAGGCTTTGAGGTACGTAAAATAGTGTATGATAGTCCTGCACATGCTAGGTGTGCCCTGTGTAGATAGTAGCCCCTGAGACTCTGGTTGTCATTGGGAACGACGACGATCAGAGGATCATAATCCCAGGTAGTAACCATACTGCCTCTATGTGCAGGTGGTGGAAGCTCCGGTGGCTAGCCGGACTAGCGAGTTTGCCCATTTAAAACGGCAGTTGGATGCGGCAGACACCGACATCGAGCTTGTTAACAAAAGGCTTGACGAGGCACAGGGTAAGTGTCATTATCTGGTAAACGCCACATAGTAAGAGCTGCATGATGCCAGTATCTTTAATATGTTGTGACTGCACATGGAGCTACCACTGTTGAAGCCTTGCGGGTAGAACTTGCCCGAGCCAAGGAACAAGCAAGGGTTGGTAATGCGGCTGCTTTGAAGGCGGCCGAAGAGTTGCAAGCCGAGAAGGCCGCGCATGGCGTGAGCCGAGATGAGATGGCCAAGATGGCCATAGAATTAAAAGCCACCGCCTACCTCTGTCGGGTTCTTGAAAAGGAAAACCAGGCGAAGGCATCGGACCTTGAGAAGGCTGCTGCGACGGGAAAAGACCTCTGCTCTGCTATGAGGGCAAAGAAGGAGGAGCTGCGGGAAGCCGGGGATATTGTAGCTGGGAAATCCTTTATGTTGCGGAGGAAGTTCGGAGATCCATGGTATGCCCCTCTGGATCGGCTGTGGAGTTCGGAGGATGTGTATATGGATTTGGCAGCGAGCGCTGCCGATGCGGCCAAGTACTTCCAGGGTCAGACGGACCATGAAGTAGACCAGCTGTTTTGGAGACAATTCCATTCTCCTGAGCGTTCGCTTTCATTAACTGACCAATTAGCCGAATGGGACAAACTAAATAGGTTGTCCGGACTCTCCATGAGGTTTGTTGTGGATCAGCTATGGCCGGAAAGGTCAAAACCGAACAGCTATTTCAGCTTGGTGCAGCAGTTTCTTGACGTGGTGCCGCACATTAATGCGATGAAGAGGTCGGCGTGCATAGAGGGCGCACGGATGGCCTTTGCCCGTGTTAAAGCATACTGGGCGGAGATGGATGCTACCACTGTTGCAGCGCGGGATTCGGCCATAGGTCGAAGGGCTGCTGAGCACTACTTTGAAGAAGTTCTTGAGGGTTCTCGTTTGATAGAGACCAAGTGCTCAAAAAATATTATGTTTGAGTGATGTGTAATCTCATTGTAAGCGAAATGCTTTTATAGATTTTTATAAGGCTATTTTTATACTTTTGCCTGAAAGTAATATGATGCCTCCTGGGCGGCCGTTTTATGTATAGATGTGTATAACCTAAAAGATTGTAGTCGTCGGCTTCAACCCCCACGCATATAATGCGGAGGTGCTTGCAAAAACACGCGTTCACACTTAACCCAACGTCTTGCTCCTATTAAGGAGGTGATAGCGGAGCGAGCGAGGCAACCGGACTATAATGCTTTAGCACTTTCACTTAGCCATAGGAGTTTGACAGTGGGGCTACTAGATAGCCCCTGGTGGCTTCACACTCTCCCGATCCCGGGGTGCGTACATGCCTGGCCGGAAAACAACACTTTGTTAAGGCGGAGGAATTCTAACATTCCAACAGGTCATCGAGTGGTTGACCAGTCTCACGCTATATCATGACAGTCAGTTTTCGGCTTTCTTTACTGAGGTGCTCGTCCGGATGAACTAGAGCACAATCGCAGTAGTTCTCCTGGTGCTACCTTAGCCTGTAAAGCGGAACGTAAGGCACCAAAACACAGGAGCCGGGCAAACCCAACATTTGACCAAAGACAATGATTCGGAGCTGATGCATATAGGGCCAAACTCGCGACGCCGAACACTCCCTAAGGTATTCGGTCTTTGTGGTATAAACCGGGCCTAAGTAATGGCCTTTGTAAGAAGCCCCTTGTGTCCAGGTACGTGCATTGTTCTGGCGTGGCCACATACCAAGACGTCAGCATCCTTCTCAACGATGGATGTGTATCAAAAAGAGACAGTAAAAAGGTTTACGCAGGGTCTTAATCTAAAAAGAATCCTTGGAGCGGGTCCCTGCTGCACGTCTGCGCCTGTGTCTCCGTTGTGCCGTATCCTCGATGGGTGTAGCACGATGATCGTCTGTAAACGAGAGGAATTTAGGTGAAAAAGGTTGTCGTGCAAAAAGATAGTTTTTTAAAGAAACATGTATAATTCAAGATGATAAGAAATTGCCACTTGTCTGCGCGCGTTGAGCCCCTTGTATTGACAAATAGGGGTGTGACCATTTATTCGGTATAAGTAGCGGCGCCGGACTCGATTAGTTGTGTCTGAGGTCTTGACGACCTATTGGATGCTTTCGCTAGTCCGGGCGCCTTTAGTGTGCGGCTGCCAAGGCAGCCTCACTCTCTTCAGCGCGCAGAGATCGCTTGATATTTCCGTGCACTGAATTGATGCCACGTGGACCGGGCATCTTGAGTGTGAGGGAGGCTTAGTGTGCATTAAAGCGAGCGAAAGCTTCGCGTCCGAGCAGTGCTTGATAGCCACTTTGAAACAGAGCGATGTGGAAGGTTAAATGCTCGCGACGGAAGTTATCGGGGGAGCCGAATATAACTTGTAGTAGTAGGGAGCCCGTACAACGATCCCCTGGGCTTGGCGTTACTCCTTTAAAGGTAGTATTGCTATGGCGAATTTGTGTTGGGTCTAACCCCATCCAGTGGATTGTATCCTGATATATTAGGTTTAGGCTGATGCCGCCGTCCATCAAGACTCGTGTGAAGTGATATCCGCCAATTACTAGGTATAATACCAGGGCAGCCCATCCTGCGTGTCGGATACTTGCTGAGTAATTGCGATGGTCGAAAGTGATCAGTTGAGACGACCAGTGGCAGGACTTTGCAGTGACAGGCACATGGGTATATTTTCCTGGGAGTGCCGCACTGTTTTTTCCCTTGATCACGTGTGACAAGTTTACTATTTTGTCTTCTGGTGGAAATTTCTTTTGTTCCCCCGTGTCTTGCTTGGGAGGCTCATCCTCGTCTTCACTTGGTGTATCCTCCCCCTTGTGTACGGCGTTGAGCTTGCCGGACTGCTTGAAGACCCAACATTCTCTGTGGGTATGATTAGTAGGTTTACCAGGGGTACTATGGATCTGACATACATGGTCCAGAATTTTGTTGAGGCTGGACAGTTCATCCCTAGTGCCTTTAGTGGGCAGCTTTTGGCCAGGCCGAGAGCTTTTGAATCCGGCATTTACTGACATGCCCTTCGTGCTGTCTTCTTTATTCCGGCGTTTGTTATTGCTGTTGCACCGTGATTTCCCGTTTCCATCTCTAACTTTAGATGTACTGGGGTCGCTGGTGCTGCATCTGGCTAGCCAGCTGTGCTCACCCGTGCAAAAGCGGGTCATGAGGTTTGTAAATGCGGCCATCGTTCTCGGCTTATTTTGGCCGATGTGTCTGGCGACCCATTCGTCATGGACGCTATGCTTGAAAGCTGCCAAGGCTTCAGCGTCCGGACAGTCGATAATCTGGTTCTTTTTAGTAAGAAACCTGTTCCAAAGCTTTCGGGCTGACTCTCCGGGTTGTTGAGTTATATGACTCAAATCGTCCGCATCCGGAGGTCGGACATAAGTCCCTTGAAAAATTGCCCGAAAGGCGTCTTCGAGCTCTTCCCAACTTCCAATGGAGCTTTCGGGGAGGCCTTTAAGCCAGTGACGAGCTGGCCCTTTGAGCTTGAGGGGTAAGTACTTGATGGCGTGGAGATCATCTCCTCGAGCCATATGGATATGAAGGATGTAGTCCTCAATCTAGACCCCCGGATTTGTTGTTCTGTCGTATGTCTCTATGTTTACGGGTTTGAATCCCTCTGGAAATTCATGGTCCAGCACCTCATCGGTGAAACATAGG
Source organism: Triticum aestivum (assembly GCF_018294505.1). Lineage (NCBI taxonomy): Eukaryota > Viridiplantae > Streptophyta > Magnoliopsida > Poales > Poaceae > Triticum > Triticum aestivum. Next base: position 548,408,158 of record NC_057797.1, on the reverse strand, counting down.
GGGTGTGCGGCACCCCTGTAGCTGGGTGTACCACGTTGTTCGGATGTTTGTTCTGTTGCATTGTATGCTGGGGCGCGCTTGCGTGGTCCATAGATGGATCTTGTTGCGCTGTCCTTTGGGTGCGAGCCCTCGCATAGGTCACGTGTTGTATTGTGAGTGGCGTTGTATGCCGCTCTGTGTTGATAGAGGGGTCGTCTATCCGACCAGGTGGCTGCTTTGATATTTGGTTGTGGGGGGTCTGAGGCCTCCTCATCGAATTCAGGTAGCAGCTTCCGCTTTGGGTAGCTCTTGGAGGGGCGTTTGTCGCCGTACATCGCTGCTGTGTTGAGTACTTTACTCCATCTGATTTGGAGTGTGTCTTGTGCAGCCTTGAGCCTTTGCTTCTGCTTTTTCAGACTCCTCGCGATGGCAACAAGCCTTTTACGGGCATTCTGCTGCTCCGGGTGCCTGTCCGGCGTTATGTCGTCCGGACCATTATCCTTAATAGAATTTGTTTGTTCGGTTTGATTATCCGGGTTGTCGTTGTCTGGCAACGGTTCGCCTTGCTCTAGCGCTGGGTCTGCCTGATCGCTATTTCTGTCGAGGCGGGATTTGGGGCGGCGCTTGCGTTGCCGCTTTGACTTCTTTTCGAGGGAACAAGCCTTCGATGCATCCTTCCGCTCCCCGTAGTCATCTTTTGGTGCGTCCACCATGTATACGTCATATGACGAGGTGGCGTTCCAGGGCCCAATAGGCGCTGGTTCTTCATCGTCTCCTTCATCGGCGTCCATACCGTCGATGTCTTCGGAGTCGAAGTCGAGCATGTCGGTTAAATCGTCGACAGTGGCTACAAAGTGGGTGGTGGGTGGGCTTTGAATTTCTTCATCGTCCATATCCCAATCTTGCTGACCGTAGTCCGGCCAGGGCTCTCCTCATAAAGAGAGAGACTTTAGTGATTTCATAATATCGCCGAAGGGCGAGTGCTGAATGATGTTCGCGGCAGTAAACTCCATGATCGGCGCCCAATCGAATTCGATCGGCAGAGCGCGAATGGTTCGGAGTACGGAGAGGAGTCCAGCTCCTTGGAATCACGAGTCTCGCGGAGTGCGGGGCGGGAGTTCGGCTCGATCGCTGTTGGGATCGCAGCCCCCGAGGCGGCGTCCAACCCACCATCCTCGGTCGGCGCAGCTGGCTCCGAATTAAGGGTCGAAGCCGATGCGGGTGCGGCCACCAAGGCACTGTTCGGCGGTAGACCGAGATCATGCTCGTCGGGACAGTGCGGTGCGCTCGGCAGTGGCTCGAATCCGTCGAAGATCAAGTCCCTGCGGATGTCAGCCGTGTAGTTTAAACTTCCAAATCTGACCTGACGGCCAGGGGCGTAGCTTTCGATCTGCTCCAGATGGCCAAGTGAATTGGCCCGCAGTGCGAAGCCGCCAAAGACAAAGATCTGTCCGGGGAGGAAGGTGTCACCCTGGACTGCATCGCTATTGATGATTGTAGGAGCCATCGAGCCTGACGGCGACGACACAGAGGAACTATCAATGAAAGCACCAATGTCGGTGTCAAAACCGGCAGATCTCGGGTAGGGGGTCCCAAACTATGTGTCTAGGCCAGATGGTAACAGGAGGCAAGGGACACGAAGTTTTACCCAGGTTCGGGCCCTCTCGATGGAGGTAAAACCCTACGTCCTGCTTGATTAATATTGATGATATGGGTAGTACAAGAGTAGATCTACCACGAGATCGGAGAGGCTAAACCCAAGAAGCTAGTCTATGGTATGATTGGTGTTCTATATGTTGTCCTATACGGACTAAAACCCTCCGGTTTATATAGACACCGGAGAGGGTTAGGGTTACACAAAGTCGGTTACAATGGTAGGAGATCTGCATATCCGTATCGCCAAGCTTGCCTTCCACGCCAAGGAAAGTCCCTTCCGGACACGGGACGAAGTCTTCAATCTTGTATCTTCATAGTCCAGGAGTCCGGCTGAAGGTATAATCCGGGTATCCGAACACCCCCTAATCCAGGACTCCCTCGGTCGTGGTGTGATGTCACGCTACGGAATACGTCAGCAGATCAGATTTGTGTAAATATTATTCTCTCTATGGCAATATGTGGAAACTTATTTTGCAGAGCCGGACACTATCTTTGTGTTCAAAATATTCTATGAAGTACTCGAAGGAGGAACCCGCCTTGTAATGCCAAAGACAATCTGCGCACCGGACTCGTCGTCATTGAAGCCTGGTTTAGGGGCTACTGAGGGAGTCCTGGATTAGGGGGTGTCCGGATGGCGGGACTATACCTTCAGCCGGACTCCTAGACTATGAAGATACAAGGTTGAAGACTTCGTCCCGTGTCCGGAAGGGACTTTCCTTGGCGTGGAAGGCAAGCTTGGCGATACGGATATGTAGATCTCCTACCATTGTAACCGACTTTGTGTAACCCTAACCCTCTCCGGTGTCTATATAAACCGGAGGGTTTTAGTCCGTAGGACAACATATAGAACAACAATCATACCATAGGCTAGCTTCTAGGGTTTAGCCTCTCCGATCTCGTGGTAGATCTACTCTTGTACTACCCATATCATCAATATTAATCAAGCAAGACGTAGGGTTTTACCTCAATCAAGAGGGCCCGAACCTGGGTAAAGCTTCGTGTCCCTTGTCTCCTGTTACCATCTGGCCTAGACGCACAGTTCGGGACCCCCTACCCAAGATCCGCCGGTTTTGACACCGACAGCGGGCCTCTACACCTGGTATGACTCCTTTAAAGGTAGTCTTTGTGGGCTTGATCCTTGAGGGATTAATACCCATTTTGCACACTGTATCCTGATAGAGCAGGTTCAGGCTGCTGCCACCATCCATGAGGACTCGTGTGAGATGGAATCCATCAATGATTGAGTCAAGGACCAGTGCGGCTAAATGGCCATGACAGATACTGGTCGGATGGTCACTACGATCGAAGGTGATCAGGCGGGAATACCATGGGTTGAACTTTGGGGCGACTGGCTCCATCGCGTAGACGTCCCTGAGCGCGTGTTTGTGCTCCCTCTTGGGGATATGGGTAGCGTATATCATGTTCACTGTTTTAACTTGGGGGGACTTCTTCTGTCCCCCTGTGTTCGGTGGACAGGACTCCTCGTCATCGTCCTCGCTTTGCGACCCCTTCTCTTTGTTCTCAGCATTTGGCCTGTTTAAAAACCCAACAGTCTCTATTGGTATGATTGGCTGGTTTGTCTGGGGTGCCATGGATCTGGCATGGACGATCGAGTATGCGGTCCAAGCTGGATGGGCCCTGATTGTTTCTTTTATATGGCTTCTTCCGCTGGCCGGACTTGGAGCCACTAAATTCGGCGTTGACCGTCCTGTCGTTGGTATTGTCTCCATTGCTTCAACGCTTGTGCTTGTTGCGTCGTGGCTTGTCGTTGTTGTTTTTTTTCTCAGAGGTGCCAGCCTCGCTTACAGTGTTTTTGCTACGGGCAAGCCAACTATCCTCGCCCGTGCAAAAGCGGGTCATGAATGCCGTGAGGGCTGCCATGAACTTCTGCTTTTCTTGGCCGAGATGACGGGCGAGCCATTCGTCGCGGATGCTATGCTTAAAGGCCGCTAGGGCTTTGGCATCCGGACAGTCGATGATTTGGTTTTTTTAGTTAGGAACCTGGTCCAGAATTTCCTGGCTGACTCCGGGTTGTTGAACTATGTGACTGAAGTCATCCGCATCCGGAGGTCGTACGTATGTACCGTGGAAGTTGTCACGGAAGGTGTCTTCCAAGAACTCCAAACTGCCAATAGAGTTTTCAGGCAGACTATTTAACTCCCAAGAACTCCAAATTTGATGGCATGGAGGTGATCACCGCGGGCCATATGAATATGGAGAAGAAAATCTTCAATCCATACCGCGGGATCTGTTGTTCCATTGTATGATTCGATGTTCATGGGTTTAAACCCTTCAGGGAATTCATGCCCCATTACTTCATCAGTGAAGCAAAGAGGGTGTGTGGCGCCTCTATATCGGGCCATATCGCGATGTAGCTCGGATGGAGTCCGTCTGCGGCATTCGGCCCGGGCGTGATTAGGTTTGTCACGTCTGAATAGATAGCCGTCGTCATGTGTTGGGGCATGCCCACGCGATCCGTAGATAGATCCGGTGTGTCCTGCTCTGCTATCCAGGTCCTGCCGAAGGTCGTATGTATATGCCCGAGCTCTTTTATCCCTGCCTTTATGACGAGGTAGTGCGGGCTAGTGTTCGGCTTGGGTTGCCGCTTTGTCCCGACCACATGGTGGTCGGTCAGCCGCATTGTGCGCTCATGGCACGGGCTCCAACGCCTCGTCCTCGAATTGAGGTAGTAATTTGCGCTTCAGGTAACTTTTGGGTAGTTACTCGGGGCCGTATTCCTCGGCTGCCAGGACGTTAGTCCATCTATCATTGAGCAGATCTTGATCAGCTTGAAGCTATCGCTGCTTCTTTTTCAAGCTCCTTGCAGTGGCTATTAGCCGGCGCTTAAAGCGCTCCTGCTCAAGAGGTTCCTCTGGCACGATAAAATCCTCGTCGCCGAGGCTCACCTCATCCTCGGAGAGTGGGAGATAATTACTGTCCTCTGAGTCTTCATGCATGGCCTGTTCATCAGGGCTGACCTGCCCATCTTCCCATTCATCCTATTAGGAAATTGGCTCAACGGGGTCTTCATTGTATTCGGCATCGTCTAGAGTATTGTTTTCTCCTGTGCCGGTATTGTTGTCTTTTTCACGGGGTGACTTAGAGCGGCGCCGCTGTCGTCGGCGCTTTGGCTGTATCTCAGAGCGTTATCTTCCACTGGGTCTTTTTTGTCATCGCCGTTAACTTCTTTGGGTGTGTCCATCATGTATACGTCGTAAGAGGAGGTGGCCGTCCAGCGCCCGGTAAATGGCGGGTTTTGAGTCTGCTCCTCTTCGGCATCGTCGTCCATACTGTCCATGTCTTCGGAGTTGTAGTCGAGCATGTCGATTAGATCTTCGATAGTGGCTATTAAGTTGGGAGTGGGTGGGAAGCGAAATTCCCCGTCATCAACCCCCAGTTCAAACCGGATGTAATTCAGCTCTGACTCCCCTGCTAAAGAGAGGGTTTTAATGAGTTTAGCACATCGCCTAAAGGTGAGTGCCGGAAGATGTCCGCGGAACTTTCGATGATCGGCGCCTGATAAGGCTCGACGAACGCGGATGCATGTACTTGGAACCAGTGACCAGAGATGAATCCGGGGGTCCGGTGATGCAGACCCTGCTTGAAGTTGAGTCTGTGTGCGGCTCCAACGCCGATGAGTCTGCGGCTTCCGTGCCGGGGTTAAGCTTCCCGTCTTCGGATGGCAGCTGCTCCGGATCTAGGGCTAGAGCGCTTACAGGTGCAATCTCCTGGGTATGGTCCGATGATAGATTTAGGTCATGTTCATCGCGATTGCAGGGAGTGGCTGCCATGGGCTCAAATCTGTCGAAGATCAAGTCTCCGCGGATATCAGCGACGTAATTCAAGCTTCCAAACTTGACCTGACGGCCAGGGGCTTAGCTGTCAATCTACTCTAGATGGCCAAGCGAGTTGGCCCATAGTGCGAAGCCACCAAATACGAAGATATTGCCAGGGAGAAAGACATCTCCCTAGGCAGTGTTGTTGTAGATGATGGATGGAGCCATCTAACCTTCTGATGACGGCACAGCGGAACTCTCAATGAAAGCACCAATGTCGGTGTCAAAACCAGCGGATCCTGGGTAGGGGGTCCCAAACTGTGCGTCTAAGGTTGATGGTAACAGGAGACATGGGACACGATGTTTACCCAGGTTTGGGCCCTCGCTATGGAGGTTATACCCTACTTCCTGCTTGATTGATCTTGATGAATATGAGTATTACAAAAGTTGATCTACCTCGAGATCATAATGGCTAAAACCCTCGAAGTCTAGCCTATATGATTGTGATGATCTCTACGGACTAAACTCTCAAGTTTATATAGACACCGGAGGGGACTAGGGTTATACAAAGACGGTTACAGAGAAAGGAATCTTCATATCTGAACACCAAACTTGTCATCCACGCCAAGGAGAGTCCCATCTAGACATGGGTGAGAGTCTTTGGTCTTGTATCTTCATAGCCCATCAGTCCGGCCCATGTCCAATAGGTCGGCCGCCCAAGCACCCCTTAGTCCAGGACTCCCTCAGGCGCGAGATCACCGCACCATTGGCGGCACGCCGGCTGCTGGCAGGCCCAGCCGCATAGGCACGGTCCGACAGCGCGGTGCTGCAGTTGCCAGCATGTTTGGGGTAGACCGCCCTGTCTACGCCACGCCCATGGAGAACATACGAGCTGCCCAGACGGCAGCAGATGAGCTAGACCAGTTGAAGGGCGATGATTGCCACTACATGATGGAGCATGTTCAGCAACTCATCAATGCGGCCCCTGCGCAGCAAGAGGCTGGTTGCCGCTTGGAGGAACCCGGCCAGCATGCCGAAAACCTTCCCCCCTCGCCAAGAGCATGGCGCGACCTCCCAGTCGCCGACAGGCGGCAACCGCAACCGGAGAGACAGAGAGCCGGCTGCAAGCCGCAGTCGGACGCACATCACCATCGAGCGCGACCAAGACGGCCGCCCTCCAGCGGTGGAACGACGGGACAATCTTCCGCCTCCTCCCCCTCCTCGTCGTGAGAGGCGTGCTTCCCCGCCACCTGTTGACCACCCGACACTCGGTGACCAGCTAGGCCGCCGTGAAGGAGTCGGAGAGAACGATGCCCGCCACCGGATCGACCATCTGGTGTGATCCCTGGCACTGGAAGAAGAAGATGCAATTGGCCCGCCCTGCTTCAGCCCCTGCATTCGCGATGAGCCCTTCCCCAAAGGGTTCTTGCTCCCAAGAGACACGCCCAAGTACAACGGCTCCGTGAAGCCAGAGAACGGTGGATTACTCCACAGCCGTCAGCATAGCAAATGGCAACAAGTGTGTTGTCGTGAAGTACGTTCCGCTCGTGCTCTAGGGCACGGCCCGGACATGGTTGAACAGCCGGAAGCCCCGCACCATCAACAGCTGGGTAGATTTCACTGAATTTTTTATCCGTAACTTCACCAGCACCTACAAGCTGCCGCCCAAGCCTCGCCAGCTTTCTCTGCGCGTCCAAGGCCCCACCGAGTCCACACGCGACTACTTGACGCAGTGGACCGAACTGCACAACTCCTGCGAAGGGGTGCACGAGGTGCAAGCCATTGAGTACTTCACTATCGGGTGCCGAGAGGGCACCTTGCTCAAGAACCAACTTCTCTACGACAAGGCGGCTACCCTCGACGAGCTGCTGATCATAGCAAACAAGTACGCCCCGGCCAACTCCTCCATGAAGTCGGAGCTCCAAGTGGACATGACCTGAAAAATGCTCCCACTGGCTCCCCGGATGCCGGCTGGTGATAACAATCAGCACCAGCAGCAGAACAACAACAAGCGCAAAGCCCCGCGGCCAGCTTCCACCAGCCAGCAGGTGGCGATAGTTGAGGACCAGCAGCCGGAGGGACAGCCCGGCCCCAAGCGTCAGAAGGGCGGAAAGCCTGCTTGGGTGCCCGTTTTCCCCTATGAGCAAACCCATGATGCTCCCTACAAATTCCATAGCGAGGCGAAGCCGTCCAACCACACCACCCGGAAGTGCCACTGGCTCACTCAAATCTCCAAGGGCGAAGGACTGCTGCCACCTCCGCCGGCTGGCCTGCCACCGCCGCCTCCTCCCCAGCAGCCGGTGGCTCGCCCAGCCGTTGGCACGGTCCAAGACGAGTACCCCAAAGAGCATGAAGCTTATGTCATCTTCACCAGTGTGGCCGGTGACTGGCACAGCCGACGTCAGCAGCACCGAGAAGTAAACGCTATTGCCTCAGCTGCCCCAGAGTTCATGCACTGATCTGAGAGGCCCATCAGCTGGAGCCGTGCGGAGCACCCGAAAGTAATGCCTTCTCTGGGTTCATATGCCCTTGTGTTGGATGCCACCCTTGCAATGGAGAAGCGAGCTGCTTGTTTCTCTCGGATTCTGATAGATAGCGGTAGCAGCATCAACATCCTGTACCGTGCCACCATGGAGAAATTGTGCATCAAAGAGAGGTAGCTCCAGCCCAGCCGGACTGTTTTTCATGGCATTGTTCCCGGCATGTCCTGCTCACCAATCGGCAAGATCAAAATAGATGTCATCTTCGAAGACAAAGATAACTTCCGCCGCGAGGCAATTTGGTTCAAGGTGGTTGACCTAGAGAGTCCTTATCATGTGCTCTTAGGTCGGCCAGCCCTAGCCAAGTTCATGGCGGTGCCACATTACGCCTACCTCAAGATGAAGATGCCTCGAACCAAGGGCATTATCACGATATCCGGAGACTATGAGAAGTTGGCCAACTGTGCTGCAGCTAGCAGCCGGTGATACGTCTCCAACGTATCTATAATTTTTGATTGCTCCATGCTATATTATCTACTATTTTTGACATTATTGGGCTTTATTATCCACTTTTATATTATTTTTGGGACTGACCTATTAACCAGAGGCCCAGCCCAGAATTGATGTTTTTTTCCTATTTAAGGGTTTTGAAGAGAAGGAATATCAAACGGAGTCCAAACAGAATGAAACCTTCGGGAACATGATTTTCTCACCGAACATGATCCAGGAGACTTGGCCCCTACGTCAAGACACAAAAGAGGAGACCACGAGGTAGGGGGCGCGCCTACCCTCCCCCCCAGGCGTGCCCTCCACCCTCGTGGGTCCCCTGTTGCTCCACCGACGTACTCCTTCCTCCTATATATACCTACATACCCCCAAACGATCAGATACGGGGCCAAAACCCTAATTCCACCGCCGCAACTTTCTGTATCCACGAGATCCCATCTTGGGGCCTGTTCCGGAGCTCCGTCGGAGGGGGCATCAATCACGGAGGGCTTCTACATCATCACCATAGCCCCTCTGATGAAGTGTGAGTAGTTCACCTCAAACCTACGGATCCATAGGCTTCTCCTCTCTTTTTGGATCTCAATACAATGTTCTCCCCCTCTCTTGTGGAGATCTATTCGATGTAATCTTCTTTTTGCGGTGTGTTTGTTGAGACCGATGAATTGTGGGTTTATGATCAAGTCTATCTACGAATAATATTTGAATCTTCTCTGAATTCTCTTATCTATGATTGGTTATCTTTGCAAGTCTCTTCAAATTATCAGTTTGGTTTGGCCTACTAGATTGATCTTTCTTGCAATGGGAGAAGTGCTTAGCTTTGGGTTCAATCTTGCGGTGTCCTTTCCCAGTGACAGTAGGGGCAGCAAGGCACGTATTTTACTGTTGCCATCGAGGATAAACAAGATGGGGTTTTCATCATATTGCATGAGTTTATCCCTCTACATCATGTCATCTTGCTTAAGGCGTTACTCTGTTTTCATTAACTTAATACTCTAGATGCATGTTGGATAGCGGTCGATGAGTGGAGTAATAGTAGTAGATGCAGGCAGGAGTCGGTCTACTTGTCTCGGACGTGATACCTAGATATTCTCATAACTATGCTCAATTCTGTCAATTTCTCAATAGTAATTCGTTCACCCACCGTAGAATACTTATGCTCTTGAGAGAAGCCACTAGTGAAACCTATGGCCCCCGGGTCTATCTTCATCATATTAATCTTCCAATACTTAGTTATTTCATTTCCTTTTTACTTTGCATCTTTGTCATAAAAATACCAAAAATATTATCTTATAATATCTATCAGATCTCACTCTCATAAGTGGCCGTGTAGGGATTGACGACCCCTTATCGCGTTGGTTGCGAGGATTTATTTGTTTTGTGCAGGTACGAGGGACTCGCGCGTAGCCTCCTACTGGATTGATACCTTGGTTCTCAAAAACTAAGGTAAATACTTATGCTACTTTGCTACATCATCCCTTCCTCTTCGAGGAAAACCAACGCAGTGCTCAAGAGGTAGCAAGAAGGATTTCTGGCGCCGTTGCCGGGGAGTCCACGCAAAAGTCAATATACCAAGTACCCATCACAATCCCTATCTCCTGCATTACATTATTTGCCATTTGCCTCTCGTTTTCCTCTCCCCCACTTCACCCTTGTCGTTTTATTTTCCCTCTCTCTCTCTATCCTCCCTCTCTTTCTCTATTTGCCTCTTTTTGCCCGCTTGCTTTTTGTTTGCTTGTGTGTTAGTTTGCTTGCTTGTCACGATGGCTCAAGATAATACTAAATTGTGTCACTTTACCAATACCAAGAACAATGATTTTATTAGCACTCCGATTGCTCCTCTTACCGATGCTGAATCTTGTGAAATTAATACTGCTTTGCTGAATCTTGTCATGAAAGATCCGTTTTCCGGCCTTCCTAGTGAAGATGCCGCTACCCATCTAAATAGCTTCGTTGATTTGTGTGATATGCAAAAGAAGAAAGATGTGGATAATGATATTGTTAAATTAAAGCTATTTCCTTTTTCGCTTAGAGATCGTGCTAAACCTTGGTTTTCGTCTTTGCCTACGAATAGTATTGATTCATGGAATAAGTGCAAATATGCTTTTATCTCTAAGTATTTTCCTCCCGCTAAGATCATCTCCCTTAGAAATGATATTATGAATTTTAAGAAACTTGATCATGGACATGTTGCACAAGCTTGGGAGAGGATGAAATTAATGATACGTAATTTCCCTACTCAAGGTTTGAATCTGTGGATGATTATACAAAAAATTTATGCCGGATTGAATTTTCCTTCTAGAAATCTTTTAGATTCGGCCGCGGGAGGCACTTTTATGGAAATCACTTTAGGAGAAGCTACTAAAATCCTAGATAATATTATGGTTAATTATTCTCAATGGCATACTGAAAGATCCACTAATAAAAGGTGCATGCGATAGAAGAAATTAATGTCTTGAGTGGAAAGATGGATGAACTTATGAAATTATTTTTTAGTAAAAGTGTTTCTTCTGATCCTAATGATATGCGCTTGTCTAATTTGATTGAGAATAATAATGAATCTATGGATGTGAATTTTTTTGGTAGGAACAATTTTGGTAACAACGCGTATAGAGGAAATTTTAATCCTATGCCTTATCCTAGTAATCCCTCTAATAATTATGGTAATTCCTACAACAATTCTTATGGAAATTATAATAAGATGACCACTGATTTTGAATCTAATATTAAAGAATTTATTACTTCACAAAAGAATTTCAATGCTTTGATTGAAGAAAAATTGCTTAAGATTGATGAGTTGGCTAGGAACGTTGATAGAATTTCTCTTGATGTTGATTCAAACTTATATCTATTCCACCTAAGCATGTTATCAACGAGTCTCTCAAAGCCATGATAATTTCCATTGATGAGTGCAAAGAAAAAACCGCTAGGATGCGTGCTAAGAAAGATGCCTTTATAAGAGCGTGTTCTTCTAGTTCCTATGAAAATAAAGATGAATATCTAAAAGTTATTGATGTGTCCCCTATTAAATCTTTGTTTTGAAATATGAATTTTAATAATGATGGTACTGATTATGATCCACATTTACCTAGAAGACGTTCCAAGAATTCGGAGTTTTTAGATCTTGATGCTAAAATTGATGAAAGTGGGATTGAAGAAATTAAAACCCTAGATGTTGCTAAACCCACTATTTTGGATTTCAAGGAATTTAATTATGAAAATTGCTCTTTGAGTGATTGTATTTCCTTGTTGCAATCCGTGCTAAATTCTCCTCACGCTTATAGTCAAAATAAAGTGTTCACTAAACATATCGTTGATGCCTTGATACAATCTTATGAAGAAAAACTTGAATTAGAAGTCTCTGTCCCCAGAAAACTTTATGATGAGTGGGAACCTACTATTAAAATTAAAATTAAATATCATGAATGCTATGCTTTGTGTGATTTGGGTGCTAGTGTTTCCACGATTCCAAAGACTTTGTGTGATTTTTTAGGTTTCCATGATTTTGATGATTGCTCTCTAAACTTGCACCTTGCGGATTCCACTATTAAGAAACCTATGGGAAGAATTAATGATGTTCTTATTGTTGCAAATAGGAATTATTAACCCATAGATTTTATTGTTCTTGACATAGATTGCAATCCTTCATGTCCTATTATTCTTGGTAGACCTTTCCTTAGAACGATTGGTGCAATTATTGATATGAAGGAAGGAAATATTAGATTCCAATTTCCGTTAAGTAAAGGCATGGAACACTTTCCTAGAAAGAAAATTAAAATACCTAACGAATCTATTATGAGAGCCACTTACGGATTTCCTACCAAAGATGGCAATACCTAGATCTATCCTTGCTTTTTATGCCTAGCTAGGGGCGTTAAACGATAGCGCTTATTGGGAGGCAACCCAATTTTATTATTATTCCTTGCTTTTTGCTCCTGTTTAGTAATAAATAATTTATTTAGCCTCTTTTTAGGTTGTGTTTTTTGTGTTTAATTAGTGTTTGTGCCAAGTATAACCGTTGGGAACACTTGGGGGAAGTCTTGTTAATCTTGCTGTAAAAAACAGAAACTTTAGCGCTCATGAGAACTGCTGCCATTTTTATTTGGAAAGTAATATTTAGTTAACTATTTTTGCAGATGATTAATAGATAAATTCCTCACGTCCAGCAATTTATTTTAGAATTTTTTGGGTTCCAGATCTTGCGCTAGCTACAGATTACTATAGACTGTTCTGTTTTTGACAGATTCTGTTTTTCGTGTGTTGTTTGCTTATTTTGATGAATCTATGGCTAGTAAAATAGTTTATAATCCATAGAGAAGTTGGAATAAAGTAGGTTTAACACCAACATAAATAAATAATGAGTTCATTACAGTACCTTGAAGTGGTCTTTTGTTTTCTTTCGCTAACGGAGCTCACGAGATTTTCTACTTTAAGTTTTGTGTTGTGAAGTTTTCAAGTTTTGGGTAAAGATTTGATGGATTATGGAACAAGGAGTGGCAAGAGCCTAAGCTTGGGGATGCCCATGGCACCCCCAAGATAATCTAAGTACACCTAAAAGCCAAAGCTTGGGGGTGCCCCGGAAGGCATCCCCTCTTTTCGTCTACTTCTATCGGTAACTTTACTTGGAGCTATATTTTTATTCACCACATGATATGTGTTTTGCTTGGAGTGTCTTGTATGATTTGAGTCTTTTCTTTTTAGTTTACCACAATCATCCTTGCTGTACACACCTTTTGAGAAAGTCATACATGATTTGGAATTAGTTAGAATACTCTATGTGCTTCACTTATATCATTTGAGTTATATAGTTTTGCTCTAGTACTTCACTTATATCTTTTAGAGCACGGTGGTAGATTTGTTTTATAGAAACTATTGATCTCTCATGCTTCACTTAGATTATTTTGAGAGTCTTAAATAGCATGGTAATTTGCTTAAATAATCCTAATATGCTTGGAATTCAAGAATAATAAAAAAAATCTTTTGAGTGTGTTGAATGCTATGAGAAGTTTGATGCTTGATAATTGTTTTGAGATATGAAGATGGTGATATTAGATTTATGCTAGTTGAGTATTTGTCAATTTGAGAAATACTTGTGTTAAGGCTTGTGATTCCCGTAGCATGCACGTATGGTGAACCGTTATGTGATGAAGTCGGAGCATGATTTATTTTTTGATTGTCTTCCTTATGAGTGGCGGTCGGGGACGAGCGATGGTCTTTTCCTACCAATCTATCCCCCTAGGAGCATGCGCATAATACTTTGCTTTGATAACTTGTAGATTTTTGCAATAAGTATATGAGTTCTTTATGACTAATGTTGAGTCCATGGATTATACGCACTTTTCTCACCCTTCCACCTTTGCTAGCCTCTCTAATACCGCGCGCCTTTCGCCGGTATCATACACCCACCATATACCTTCCTCAAAACAGCCACCATACGTACCTACTATGGCATTTCCATAGCCATTCCGAGATATATTGCCACGCAACTTTCCACCGTTCCGTTTATTATGACACACTCCATCATTTTCATATTTCTTAGCATGATCATGTAGTTGACATTGTATTCATGGCAAAGCCACCATTCATAATTCTTTCAAACGTGTCACTCTTGATTCATTGCACATCCGGGTACACCGCCTGAGGCATTCATATAGAGTCATATTTTGTTCTAAGTATCAAGTTGTAATTGTTGAGTTGTAAGAAAAATAAAAGTGTGATGATCATCATTATTAGAGCATTGTCCCAGTGAGGAAAGGATGATGGAGACTATGATTCCCCCACAAGTCGGGATGAGACTCTGGACAAAAAATAAAAAAAAGGTAAGAGGCCATAAGAAAAGAGAAAAGGCCCAAAAAATGAGAGAAGAAGAGAGAAGGGACAATGTTACTATCCTTTTACCACACTTGTGCTTCAAAGTAGCACCATGATAATCATGATAGAGAGTCTCCTATGGTATCACTTTCATATACTAGTGGGAATTTTTCATTATAGAACTTGGCTTGTATATTCCAATGATGGGCTTCCTCAAATTGCCCTAGGTATTCATGAGCAAGCAAGTTGGATGCACACCCACTTAGTTTATTTTGTTGAGCTTTCATATACTTATAGCTCTAGTGCATCTGTTGCATGGCAATCCCTACTCACTCACATTGATATCTATTGATGGGCATCTCCATAGCCCGTTGATACGCCTAGTTGATGTGAGACTATCTTCTCCCTTTTTGTCTTCTCCACAACCACCATTCTATTCCACTTATAGTGCTATATCCATGGCTCACACTCATGTATTGCGTGAAGATTGAAAAAGTTTGAGAACAAAAAAAGTATGAAACAATTGCTTGGCTTGTCATCAGGGTTGTGCATGATTTAAATATTTTGTGTGGTGAAGATGGAGCATAGCCAGACTATATGATTTTGTAGGGATAACTTTCTTTGGCCATGTTATTTTGAGAAGACATGATTGCTTTGTTAGTATGCTCAAAGTATTATTATTTTTATGTCAATATTAAACTTTTATCTTGAACCTTTCGGATCTGAATATTCATACCACAATTAAAAAGAATTACATTAAAATTATGCCAAGTAGCACTCCGCATCAAAAATTATGTTTTTATCATTTACCTACTCGAGGACGAGCAGGAATTAAGCTTGGGGATGCTTGATACGTCTCCAATGTATCTATAATTTTTTATTGCTCCATGCTATATTATCTACTGTTTTGGAGATTATTGGGCTTTATTATCCACTTTTATATTATTTTTGGGACTAACCTATTAACCGGAGGCCCAGCCCAGAATTGATGTTTTGCCTGTTTCAGGGTTTCGAAGAAAAGGAATATCAAACGGAGTCCAAACGGAATAAAACCTTCGGGAACGTGATTTTCTCACCGAACATGATCCAGGAGACTTGGACCCTACGTCAAGACACAAAAGAGGAGACCACGAGGTAGGGGGCGCGCCTCCCCCCCCCCAGGCGCGCCCTCCACCCTCGTGGGCCCCCTGTTGCTCCACCAATGTACTCCTTCCTCCTATATATACCTACGTACCCCCAAACGATCAGATACTGAGCCAAAACCCTAATTCCACCACCGCAACTTTATGTATCCACGAGATCCCATCTTGGGGCCTGTTCCGGAGCTTCGCTGGAAGGGGCATCAATCATGGAGGGCTTCTACATCATCGCCATAGCCCCTCCGATGAAGTGTGAGTAGTTCACCTCAGACCTACGGGTCCATAGTTATTAGCTAGATGGCTTCTTCTCTCTTTTTGGATCTCAATACAATGTTCTCCCCCTCTCTTGTGGAGATCAATTCGATGTAATATTCTTTTTGTGGTGTGTTTGTTGAGACCGATGAATTGTGGGTTTATGATCAAGTCTATCTACGAATAATATTTGAATCTTCTCTGAATTCTTTTATGTATGATTGGTTATCTTTGCAAGTCTCTTTGAATTATCAGTTTGGTTTGGCCTACTAGATTGATCTTTCTTGCAATGGGAGAAGTGCTTAGCTTTGGGTTCAATCTTGCGGTGTCCTTTCCCAGTGACAGTAGGGGCAGCAAGGCACGTGTTGTATTGTTGCCATCGAGGATAACAATTTGGGGTTTTCATCATATTGCATGAGTTTATCCGTCTACACCATGTCATCTTGCTTAAGGCGTTACTCTGTTTTCATTAACTTAATACTCTAGATGCATGCTGGATAGCGGTCGATGAGTGGAGTAATAGTAGTAGATGCAGGCAGGAGTCGGTCTACTTGTCTCGGACGTGATGCCTATATACATGATCATACCTAGATATTCTCATAACTATGCTCAATTCTGTCAATTGCTCAACAGTAATTCGTTCACCCATCTTAGAATACTTATGCTCTTGAGAGAAGCCACTAGTGAAACCTATGGCCCCCGGGTCTATCTTCATCATATTAATCTTCCAATATTTAGTTATTTCATTTGCTTTTTACTTTGCATATTTATCATAAAAATACCAAAAATATTATCTTATCATATCTATCAGATCTCACTCTCGTAAGTGGTCGTGTAGGGATTGACAACCCCTTATCGCGTTTGTTGCGAGGATTTATTTGTTTTGTGCAGGTACGAGGGACTCGCGCGTAGCCTCCTACTGGATTGATACCTTGGTTCTCAAAAACTGCGGGAAATACTTACGCTACTTTGCTGCATCATCCCTTCCTCTTCGGGGAAAACCAACACATTGCTCAAGAGGTAGCAGCCGGCTAGCCGAGTCCCTTCTGATTGCTGCTGAGAAGAAACTCCTGGACCGAGTGGTGTCCATGGCCAGCAAGCAGTCGGACATGTCGCCAGATCCTACAGAGTCAGAGGCCTAGGGCTCTTTCCAGCCAGCTAAAGAAACAAAGAAGATCCCCTTGGACCCCGAGCACTCGAAGAGGCATGCTGTCATAGGGCCAACCTTGACAGCAAATAGGAAAGCGAGCTCGTCGATTTCCTCCATGAGAATTGAGACACCTTCCCATGGTCTCCCAAAGACATGCCGGGTGTTTCGACGGATTTCGCCAAGCACAAGCTACATGTCAGAGCAGATGCAAAACCAGTCAAGCAACCCCTCCATCGACTATCGGAGGGAAGAGAGGAATTGTTGGTGAAGAGATAGCCCGGCTTCTGGCAACCAACTTCATTATGGAAGTATTTCTTCTAGAGTGGCTTGCCAACCCTGTCCTTGTATTGAAGAAGAAGAACAAATGGTGCATGTGTATTGACTACACCAGCCTCAACAAAGCCTGCCCCAAAGATCTATTTGCCCTGCCTCAAATCGACCAAGTGATAGACTCCACACCGGATGTGAGCTGCTGAGTTTTTTGGATGCTTATTCAGGCTACCACCAGATCAAGTTGGACCCGACCGACCGCATGAAGACCGCCTTCATCACACCACTCGGGGCCTTCTGCTACCTGACTATGACATTCGGCTTGAGAAATGCCGGTGCCACTTTTCAGCATTGCATGCATAAGTGCCTCCTCAAGCAACTCGGCAGAAATGTCCACGTCAATGTAGACGATATTGTGGTGAAGACGGAGAAGCGCGGCACCCTCTTGGAGGATCTCAAGGAAACCTTTCATGATATGTGACGTTTTCAAATCAAGCTCAACCCAGAGAAGTGTGTTTTTGGAGTACCAGCCGGCCAGCTCCTTGGCTTTCTAGTCTCGGAGCACGGCATTGAGTGCAACCCCATGAAGATCAAGGCCATCGAGAGGATGGAGAGACCCACTCGACTGCGAGATGTCCAGAAGTTGATCGGCTATTTGGAATCCATCAGCCGTTTCATCAGTCGGTTGGGAGAGAAGGATCTTCCCTTGTACCAACTCATGAAGAAAACCACTCACTTCGAGTGGAACGACAAGGCAGACAAGGCCTTTCTCCAGCTGAAGAAGGCACTGACTACGCCGCCTGTCCGGGCGGCCCCGGCTATCAAAGAGCCCATGTACCTCTACATCGTCGCCATCAGCCGGGTGGTCAGCACAGTTATCGTGGTAGAACGAACAGAGGCCGGCAGGGCACAGCCGGTCCAGAGACCTGTGTACTATTTGAGCAAGGTGCTGTTGACCTCAAAGCAGAACTACCCCCACTACGAGAAGATATGCTACGGCGTGCACTTTGTCGTCAAGAAGCTAAAATCGTACTTTCAAGAGCACCCGATCATGGTTGTCTGCACTGCCCCACTTGCCAAGATCATGGGCAACAGAGATGCATCAGGCCGGGTGGCCAAATGGGCCATCAAGTTGGCTCCTTACACCATGTTCTACCAGCCACGCACCGCCATCAAGTCCCAAGCACCAGTCGATTTCGTCGTTGACTGGGCCGAGACCCAGTACCTGCCACTAGCTCTGGACTCCACTCATTGGCGAATGCACTTTGATGGCTCGAAGATGCGCACCCGCTTGAGAGCCGGCGTCGCCCTCACCTCCCCCAAGGGTGACCAGCTCAGATACACATTGCAAATTCATTTTGCCGCCTCCAACAACATGGCCGAGTATGAGGTGCTGGTACATGGACTCCGGATGGCCAAAGAAATCAGCATCCGCTGGATCTTGTGCTATGGTGACTCGGACTTGGTGGTCCAACAGGCATCCGGCGACTGGGACGCCAAGGATGCAAATATGGCAAGTTACCGCTTCCTCGTCCAGCAGATCAGCAGATATTTTGACGGGTGTGAGTTCCTTCACGTGCCATGGAACAACAACGAGCAAGCTGATGCCCTGGCACGGATCGGCTCCACCCGCCAAGCAATACCAGCTAGTGTTTCCCTTCAATGCCTCTGCAAGCTGTCTATCAAGCCTTCTATAGAATCCAAATCCATCTTCGTGTCGGCTGCTCCAGAAGCAGTCGGATCCGACTCGAGGGCTGCAGCAGTCGGCCAGAGGACATGGGCAGGCGGCACAGGGACTGCAGCAGTCGCACCCGGCCCGGGGACTTCACAACCCGGCCCGGGGGCTGCGGCAATCGGCCCGGGGACTTCAACGGCACAGCAAGCGGCGGACGATTCCACCCTGCCTCCTCCCAACCCAACTACCCTAGTACTAGTGGTTGTGATGACAGTGGACGAAGTTCAAGCACCATCCTGGGCACAGCCCATCCTCAATTTCCTGCTCAACCGAGAGCTGCCGGCTGATGAGATCTCGGCCCGGCAGGTGTAGCATCGGGAAGGAGCCTACACGATAGTCAATAGAGAGCTTGTCAGACGCAGCGTTACTGGGGTCTTCCAACTTCATAGAACAACAAAAGGGCCAAGCAATCCTCAAATATATACACCAAGGCGAGTGTGGCCGCCATGCGGCCTCCAGATCCCTTGTCGCCAAAGCTTTCCACCATGGTTTCTTCTAGCCGACTACTTTGGAGGACGCCAAGGACTTGGTCAAGCATTGCAAGGGGTGCCAGAAATTCAGCTCCAAGCAACATCTGCCGGCTTCCGCACTCAAGACCATCCCCCTTACCTGGCCTTTTGCCATTTGGGGGCTGGACATGGTGGGACCATTCAAGACAGCACGTGGCGGCATGACCCATCTGCTTGTCGCCATGGACAAATTCACTAAGTGGATTGAGGCAAAGCCAATCAAGAAATTAAATGGTCCGACTACTGTGACTTCCATCGCGGATATCACCGTCCGATACGGTGTACCACACATCATCATCACCGACAATGGCACAAATTTCACCAAAGGCGCCTTGGCCCGTTTTTGCGTGACGCAGGGCATCCCACTGGACTTAGCATTCGTTGCCCATCCACAGTCAAACGGTCAAGTCGAGCAAGAAAACGGCCTTATTTTGTCCAGCATCAAGCCCCGACTAGTCGAGCCAATGGAGAGCTCGGTCGGCTACTGGATTGATGAGCTATCGGCCGTCCTCTAGAGCCTCTGCCCCACTCCGAACAAGTCAACCGGCTTCACTCCTTTATTCCTCATGTACGGGGCCAAGGCCATCATCCCAACTGGCATTGAGTTTGACTCGCCTCGCGTCACCATGTACACAGAGGCAGAGGCAGAAGAAGCACGAGAAGACGGTGTTGATCCACTGGAAGAGGGCCAGCTGTTGGCACTCAGCCAGTCCACCATCTACCAGCAGAGTCTGCGCTGCTACCACAGTCGGAAGGTCAAGCCAAGATATTTTCAAGAGGGAGACCTTGTGCTTCGGCTGACCCAGCGAATAGCCGGCCAGCACAAGCTCTCGGCCCCTTAGGAAGGCCCCTTCATCATCAGCAAAGCTGGAAATGACTCCTACTACCTCATCGATGCATAGAAGCCCAGAGCACGCAAGAGAGATGACTCTGGCAATGAATCGGAGCATCCATGGAATGCAAAACTCCTCCGAAGATTGTATAGTTGATGCAGTATGTACCACGCTACCTTTTTTATTAGAGAGCTAAGACATCGGGGCCCCCGAGGAGCACTCGGGGGCTACCCTTTTATCTATGTGATAAGAATTACGCCTATGAATGTGTTATTTCATTATCTTGCCTCCCACCGGGTTTGACCAGTCGGCCCGGGGGGCTTGCCACCCTGTACTATGTCGGTGCCACTTGAAGTCAGACAAGTAATGTGACGACACCTAAGCCCTCTCTTGCTGTGGGCCACAGCTCGCAGAGCGACTATTCGGCTGGCAAGAGTTAAAGGCAGGAAATGGTGCTAACATGAAAAATGGCTAAGGACCAAACCACTCACATAGGCCAAGACGGCTTCTTACTTAACTTGCTACGTTCTAGACGGCCAAAGTACTTGTCCTCCCAAATGGCTAAGTACTTGACCCAGCCACAGACCGTAGAACAGCTGTCTGGCTGGCAAGACAGCAGCCAAGGAAGGATAGCAAAGGAAAAAGGCAAAAGAATGGACAAGCCAGATAAGTCAGAACTCAGCAATGCACAACTCGTGCGAGAATTAATTTACATAAAAGGCCCTTGGATGGCATTCAACAAAGTTTGAATACACCCCCAGTGGGTGAAACTGCGCAAATCTGACAAGTTTTGTTCAAAAGACTACCAAAGCAGGAAAAAGAGATAACTTGGTTGTCTAGGCCACAGGAGCAGCAGCAGGATCGGAGGGGTCGGCGGAGGTCGAGGCTCTGGGTGGTGGAACGACCGTCTGGTTGGTCTCGGCCTGGTCAGCTCCAGCAGCAGTCGGTTCGCCGGCACGCAGCTCGTTGGTCGAGACTTGGTCGGGCTGAGGCCGGCTGTCGGGTCCATCATCCGGTGCATCGTCCTCGTCGTCCTCACCCTCCTCTTCCTCACCCTCATCGCTGGAGGCGATTTCCTCCACCGAGTCCTCGCCATCGTTCGGGTTCAGCCCAAACCAGTTCGGCGGCACCTCGGTGCCCTCCTCGTCTAGATCAGGGAGGAAGACAGCAGTGCTGGTGTATTCAGCGATTGCTGCCGCACGTCAGGTAAGCGCAGGCCCCACCGCCGCCAAATCTTCGCGGGCCTCCTCCCGGAACGTGGCCAACTGGGCTAAGTTTAGCCTAGGATACCACGCCTTGACAAACTCCAAGGCTCTCCGGGGGCCTGCTCAAGTAGAGGAGCCCTTCCAAGCCTCGAAGCGGCCGATTGCCACCTCCAACCAGTCGGCGGTCCGATTGGGGGTGCGTGGAGCTTGGACGTCCGGCCAAAAGGCAGAAACCAGCTGGGACCCGGCGTGCTAAAGGCGGCAAAGCATATGGTGGGCCATCTGCAGGCGTGCCCTGACGGCCAGAAGCTGTTCGTTCATGTTGCAGGGTGCATCGAGCGGGATCACCACTCCCTCACTCTTGCGCTTGTCATGGCGAGCCTCGATGGCTTGGCTGGCAGCGACGGTGTAGCCAAGAAAGAAGTCTGCACAATGAAAAACAAAGATTAGAAGCCAGAAGCTGGCTCTAGATGTAGTTGGCAGCTATGCCAAAGAAAAATAAGTCTACCGTCGATCATCTCTTCGATATTGCCATAGCCAGTGGTTCTTGGCCCACTTTGAGACGATCCCAAACTCGGCCTAAAGGGCGTGGTCCACCTCCTTAAGCTTCTAGACCTCCGACTTGTGCTGGTCCACCTGGTCCACCAGCTTCTTGGCCAGGCGGTTGCGCTCCTGCACTGCCGCGCTACACTCCTCACTGGCATGAAGCACGGTTTGGGCTTCTCCCAGCTACTGCTGCAAGGTGGCGTTGGCTCCTGTAGAAACCGATAAAGAAAAGACAGTCAGCAAGTTGACAAAAGAAAAAAGTAGTTGTTGGAAGATTCGGCCCGACTGCTCAGCAGTCGGCCTGAATCTCGAGGGCTACACCCCGCGGGTGCGCTGGCACACCCCCACAAGAATAAGGACGGAGTGCTTACTCTGGCTGTCAGCCAAGTCAGCAGTCCGCTTGGCTAGCTCCCGGACATGGGAGTTGAAGGCGGCCGCGCAGATGTTGTGGTAGTCCTACAACAAAGACAACAGAAGAAAAAATAAAAAGTTAGCACTCGGAACTTACCTTTAAGTTCTGAGCCGGCTGCTCCCGGAACTCGGGGGCTACACCCAGTGGGTGCGCTGGCACGCCCCCATGGAAGATTTCAAAAAGATTGCAAGAATCAAAAACAAGCAATCAAGAGGCATACCCGGATGGTTGTACATGTCGCCAAGAACCTCTTTGTGTACTACTGGAGGGCGGCACCTTGGGCTTGAAGATGGGCCTGGACGTCATGCGCGGCCCGGTTCAGTATGCTCTTCCCACCCCCAGGAGTCCACTCTGGTGGGGCGGTGTAGCTGGCCTCAACATCAGGGGTCAAAGAGTTTGCGGCCCCAAAATCCAGTGGCCTTAGCACCGACGCCGCCTTCTCCACACTTGACGGCGCCCGGGAGAGCGGACCACCGGAGTCGAGCCCACCACCAACTCATTGCCAGCTGGTGGCACCGGTGGTACTTCAAGCCGACTGCTCTGCACGTCAGTAGTGGGCACTTGCGGGGGCACCTCCGAGATGATGATGTCGCCCCCTCCCCTCTCCATGATCGGTTGGTCGTCGCTGGCTCCTCCAGTCGGCGCCGGGATCTCGGGCACGGTTGGCGAAGAGCGTAGGGGGTGACGAATTACGGAGCCTGGCCGCGTGCGGCCTTTTCCGCTTGTGCCTTGGCGGCAGCATCAGCCTGGTCCTTGGCTGCGGCGTCCACCTGGGCCTTGGCCACGGTGTCGGTTTGGGCCTTGGCCGCTGCCTCCGCGTCCGCCTGCGCCGCTTTGGCCACCGCCTTTTCCCACTCCGCCTCCTCCCGCTCCTTGCGCGCCTCTCGTGTGTTCCTCTCCATCGCATCCCGGAGGTCGGCATGCAGGTCCAAGCGGCAGGAGTTGGTGGAGCCCTCTGCCGCCCTGATCACGGAGGCAGAGGCGGCCCGCTCAAGCGAGAGCGGGGCTCTATTCAAGAAAGATAAGAAGAAATTCAGAAAGGAAGAAGAGAAGAAAACGCAAGAGAAAATAGGCACTTACGCGGACACCATCGGCGGCTGCTTCGGGGCCCTCTGGAACCATGCCGCCTTCACGGCAGCCTCCTGTCGCCTGGTCGTGGCGGCCGTGTTCCTAGGCTTCTTTGGTCAGCTGTGGAATTATGGCGGGCCGGCTCGGCGCTTCTGCGCACCGCCTGGTGTAGTTGGCACGGCTGAGGAGATCGTGCCTGTCATGTCGGCACCGTGTGGGAGGAGCAGCTCGGACTCCTCCTCGTCGTCGTCCGGCCAGTCCTCGGCACACCGCCTCCTCCGGAGCCGCCTTCTCCGCCACCACCGCCAGTGGCATCGTCCTCCTCCATGGCGGTCACCCCCAAGTCGGGGTCGTCCACGTCACTCCTTGACTGATCCGGCAGATACTCCTATCCCTGCTCCAGGGCATCGGCTGCTGACTGGGACGTGAGGATCTACATTGTAACCAACTGTTCAGGCGGCAAAATAGAACTCGGCATACAAAATAAAAAAGAATTAAAGATTCACCGCGGGTGGCGTGTCTGCGCGGGAGTATGTCCGCTTGACAAACTGCCACTCCCCCAGCGAGAGTTTGCAGTTCGATATGTGGTTCACCAGCTGGGCCACCTCCGTGTCCGGCATCTCCTTGGTGCACATCCGGCACAGGTCTCTATGCCCGCTCATCCAGCTGATCATGTGAGGCCGGAGTTGGAGAGGGAGCACCCGGTGCACCACGAAGGCGGTCAGCAGGTCCAACGCCTTGAGGCCCTCCGACTCCATCATCACCTTGAGTCGGGCAATGGTGGCAGTGGAAGTAGCCAACAGTGTCTTCGGCTTGAAAGTCCAGTTGGTGCAGGGCTTAGCCAGTGGGCCGGCTGTATAGGCCGGCAGATTGACGAAGTCTTGCATCGGGTGGATGTTCTTCACATAAAAGTAAGATTTTTGCCACAACTTGACCGACTGTGTCAAGTTGATGGTCGGGAAGCATTTCTCAGCACCCGGACGTCGTACCGCGACAAAAGCTCCGCACTGAGCCGCCTCCTTCTTGACGACAGTGCCAAGCTTGGTGTAAAAGAACTCCCGCGTAGCTCAAGGATGGGGAGGTTGCCGAGGTAGCCCTCACAAAGCATGACAAAGGCGAACAGCAGCACCACCGTGTTCGATGTGAGGTGGTGCGGCTGGAGCCTATAAAACTGAAGAGAAGAGCGGAAGAAGCCGCTCGCCGGCAGGCCGAAGCCGTGAAGGAAGTGCGATCGGAAGATGACGCATTCGCCGTCTTCCAGCGCCGGTGATGTCTCCGTCTCGGGCGGAGGGCGTACTCGAACGTAGCCCTCGCCGGGCAGCTGCCGCATCTGGCGGAGGAAGGAAAGATGGTCCTCATGGACATTGCTGTTGTCCCAGCCGCCGGCCTATTCACACGCCATGGGAGCTTGGGCCCGGCGGTAACGCGGAGCGGTGATGAAAGCGCGAACCCGCGGTGGAGCAGCGACGCGCGGGGAGGAAAGGCTTGGTGACGGCGGGCTACCGCAGCACTTCGACAAAAGGCAGTGGTGTTGCAGCAGCAATGGAGAAGAAGAGGAAGACGGGCGAGGAGGGCGCGCGTGCTTCTGACGCCCCCCTCCTCCCCCTACTTATAGCCTCAAGCGGCGGAGCCGAGGAGGCGCGAATGTGGGGGTGTGGGATTAACTGCGCCCACTCCCCCCACGATCCCACGATTACCGCGCCAATTAAGGCGCGTGATAATTGCCATGGAAGCCCAAAAGATCGCCTCGACCGCAACGGGTCCATGCGCATGCCGAGGCCCTATAGTGGAGGGCCTCGGTCTGTGGTGACGTCCCATCGCACGCGTGGGCTGGCAGGCTGGCCCAGCCTGCTGGCGCCATGTGGTGCGCAAGCAATGGGTGGCTGGCCGGCCATCCAGCTGGCGAAGCCATCTGACTCATCGCGGGCGTTTCAAATTCGACAGGCGGCATGCTTGACTACGGCCGACTCCCAACTGTCAACGCTCCAGAAGGCGGATGAAGCAAAGTCACCAGGCCACTCGGAGTGGGAAGCTGCTGAGGCTTCTCGCCTACTCAGCTACGGTGCCCCACCAGCTTGAGGAACTACTATCGGAGTAAATGACCACGGGTATCCTCATCCGCTCCCCCTGGTATTTCAAGACATCGGGGCTGGCTGTGGCTCTCAAACACTCAAAGGTGAATAGCTGCCTTCTTTGGGCCGCCTGGTCCAAGCGACCGGCTGATAGATGGCGGCGGGGCCCAGAGGACGTCCATGAGGTGGGCCGACTTGTACCAGGCAGCCTCTAGGAAGGCCGGCTCCTGGCAGTCGGACCCCATCTCTCCCTTAAAGTTTGCACCTCATTACTATGAGGGACAGGGCGTGGTTATAGTGCAGCCTGCCACCCCCGAATCCAGGGTTGAGCATGCCCACAGTGCTACATACCTTTCAGACATCCCCTACCTGGCGCGACACTGTTGCCATGCAGCCCATGACATCATTTACGGCAGGAGGATCCATACTCTCACTACGGGCTATTGGTATGGCCTGCAGGTGGCGGGCCCTACCTGTCTGTGAGAAGCTAGAAGGCGGCAGGTCCTGACCAGTCGGTGTGGGGGAGGCCGACTCCCAGCAGCTAGTCCTTCCCTTCCCTTAAAGTATCTGCGCCATTAATCAGAAGAGACGGGGACTGGCTATAGTAAACGCCCACCAGGCGGCGGCACTGTAGCCCTGCTCCCCCCAACAAAGCATACGTCATCACTGGCATTGCCATAGTACTAAGCAGCCGACAGGACCCGCCGGCGGCGGGTGCGGCCTATCGGTTAAGTACAAGACAGCTAGTGGGACCCACCAGGTGGCAGGCCCCAGCAGCCGGCGGAGAAGCTGTCCACCAGAGACACTGACGGTTGGGTCCTACGCTTAGCCAGATTACCATTGTATCTCTGGGGGTAGGCCTATATAAACCCCCTAGGGCACCCATGCAAAGGGTTCGGCCTCTTAGAGAACACACACACATAGAGAGAGGAGTAGAGCTAGCCTTGCCCTTCTTCCTCCTTTAGCCATACAGCTCAAGGAGCAATCTTGTAGCTACTTGTTGAGATAGTGACCATGCGGAGACCCCGCAGAGCAGGACTAGGGGTGTTATATCCTAGGAGAGCCCCGAACCTGGGTAAGATGCGTTGGCATACCTATCTACGCCGTCTCCCGTTTCCAGGCACCGGCGACGTATTACTCTCCCGCACCATGATAAGCCATCCTTTGGCATATGCTGCACAACACCCCCGACACTCTAACACATTTGTTGGGGCAGCACTGGGCCAGGCCGTGGCGGCTTTCGAGGAGGGCAAGAGGGTCGTCGACCGAGCTGCGACCGCCCATGAGGCGGCGTTGAAGGATGCCGAGGCTGCCAAGGAGCGCTGCCGGGTGGTGAAGGCCTAGCTGGAGAACCTGCGCAAGGAACATGCTACCACGGCTCGCCAGCTCAAGGCGCGGGAGGAGAACATCAAGGCTCGAGAAGAAGCAGTCACCGGCCCCAATGCTGAGTTGGAGCAGCTAGTGCAGGCTGCGGAAGGCGACCGCCTGGATAAGCTGGAGAAGAAGGTGGAAGCAGAGAGGGCCGAGCTGGAAATCAAGGCGAAGGTTCTTGCAGAGGATCGCGAGGCCTTCAAGTCTCTTGAGGAGAGATCTCGCAAGGCGCTGCAGGAAATTTACGAGAAGGGCTTGGAGAAGCCTTTGGTGACTAATGACGAGGCCCTGCCCAGCTACTTCCTCAGCTCATCACAGTGCTCGAGGACGTCATCAACGGAATCGGCCCATGGTGGAGGGGGAAGCACGCGTGCTCTCCTCATCAGCACTGACGCGCGTCCTCAGCCACCTTCACCTTCGCG
Organism: Triticum aestivum; assembly: GCF_018294505.1. Lineage (NCBI taxonomy): Eukaryota > Viridiplantae > Streptophyta > Magnoliopsida > Poales > Poaceae > Triticum > Triticum aestivum. Next base: position 548,380,968 of record NC_057797.1, on the reverse strand, counting down.
GTCCCAACGATGACCTTGGTGTCCTGCTCGAGCCTGTGGATGAGGAGCACTACACAGCTGCTGCCAAGGCCGTGAAGGGCCAGGTGGAGGCCTTGTTGAAGAAGTTCCTCGCCATCGACCCTGCGCCTCCAGCCGATGGTGCCGCCAATCATGCGACCAAGGCCAACGACACGAGTGACGGTGACGCTGCCGATGGGGAGGCACTTCTTGACGATGTCGCCCAAGGCTGAAGAGGGGGCTTGCTGGTGCTCCTTCCTGTTTTTACTTTCCTACGATCTTTCCTGCGACATGTGACGTGCCTCGTGGAGGCGTCAAAACTTCTGTTTGGTGTTTAAGGAACAATATATTTTGTAATACTTTATTAAGACGCCACGACTTCCTCCCGTTTGCTTGATATTCTACATCGGCAGGGCCCGACCCTGCGCATACCTCAGCCGCCGTTGGACCATCCGGATCACCAGGATGGGACCAAGGGGTGAGGGTCTATGTGGCCAGTTAGGCTCCTGAGTCGCGATGCTCAGGGGTCCCCCTTGACGCGCAAACGGCCTGCGGGAGGAGATGCGAAAGCAGGCCTTACTGTTCTACGTTGGCAAGGCCCGACCCCGCTGTTACCTCAGCCGTTGTTGGGCCGTCCGAATCACCAGGACGGGACCAAGGGGTGAGGCTACATGGCCAGTTAGGCTCCTGAATCGCAATGCTCAAGAGCCCCCATTGACGTGCAAACGGACCTCCATACCTATCCTCGCCAAGGTCCCGCCCGGGAGGGGCGTGCGACGACCAGGTCCGAGGGACCTGGCAGGGCGCCGTAGGCTAGGCGTGACCTAAGCGTAGCCCCCGTGCTCAGCCCCCCTCACACGATTCTCCCAAAGGGAGAGCGTTGCGGCGAGGCTAGACACTCAACCGGGAGGCTCCCTAAGGTTGATGCGGCCATGAGGCCGCCCTCAGTTATTTATCACTAGCACGGAGCATAGCGCTTCTGCACTTGCATGGGCATAGCCGCTCCTCGACCATGTTGACTGCTAGTGCGGAGTATGGTGCTTCCACTGGTGTGTGGGTGAGGGATCCCTCTGAGTGGAGCCCCCGGGGCGTGTACAGCCCCGCCCTGACACATGGTTTGCACGGCAGGGCTAGACGAGGTGTGTTTGGGCACTCGTGAGCCAGCGCGGGTGTCGGCGTTCTGGGAACGGGGGTCCCTAGACTTGCCTGCGTGCGGCCTGCGGCGTGGCTCAAATGGGGGCCCAGCACGACCCATCTTCATCAACACAAGACTCAAGACCCTCGCAAGGGACCAAGCCTCGCGAGGCGGACGACACGGCGCATCCTCAGGTGCAGCCTCATCGGGCTGGCTCGCGAGGAGGCGGAGAGTTCAAGGCGGGGTACCTCGCGAGGTGCCCATGACGTAAGCCATGACGACTCAGGGTGCCAGGCGGGCGCCAGCGCGCGCAGCGTCCTTCTTTCCTCTTTGGTGCAAAGGGGACAAGCGCAGCTGCGGAGTACCAAGGCATCAGGCAAAGGTTGCCCTTTCGGTGCAACGAGACCAAGACCAGGAGGACTACGAGACGGAGGTCACCATGGAGCCCAGCACGGCATCATCACCAGAGCCTTTGGCAGGCGGAGACTGCTTTTGTCAAGATAAGTGTACTCGCTAACCCCCTTCAGATTAGCCCGCCTTTGTTCGCTCCCTTCCCGCTCAATATTTGGGAAGAGGACCAGGGCCTCTATAAATAGGACCTGCCACCCACATAGCAAGGGGGTCGATCAATTCTAGATTGGTAGGAAGCAGAGTGAGAAAGAGAGAGAGAGAGAGAGAGAGAGAGAGAAAGAGGAGGGTGACTGAACTCCTCCTAGCAGTTCATCGCCCCAGCCAAGAACAGACCCTCGCGAGGCTGTTCGTCCTTGTATTGTTCAGCATCACCAACCCCAGGAGGCAATCCACCAACCACACACTGGAGTAGGGTATTACACCACAACAGTGGCCCGAACCAGTATAAATCTTGTGTCTCTTGCGCAGTTCTTTTAGTAGTTTAGTTCCTTGCGAGACGGTGAGGTTGAAGGCGTGATCTCCGCGTGCACCCCAGTGTTCGAACCTTAAGCGTTTGCCGGAACCCTGAATCCGACATTTGGCGCGCTAGGTAGGGGTGCGCCAGAATTCGTCTTCCACCACTCCGCTCTCCTCTGACCGTCGCGTCCATGTCTGACGCTCGTCGGGCCCGCGCCGAGCGCCCGGCCGCCATCGCTTCTCGCGTCGCCCAGACGGCCCCAGTCGGTGGGTGTCCTCGTCGTTTCCTGTCGCCCGCCGTCAACACCGCCACTTGCCAGGCGGGAAACGAGTGGTGAGCGCCACCCCAGCATCCGCCCGCGCGATGGAGTAACTGCACTGCAACATCGATGCCTCCGGTCGTTGCAACCCTCCTGGGCGGCTCGCAGGCGCTGCCCACAAGTCGCCACGTCAAGCCTTTTGCCCGCCGGGTTAACACCGTTTCCGCACGGCAGGGGGCTCCCCCGGACCGGGCGGCGCACGAGGTCGGCCTGACCTTCAGCTCGGAGGACCACCCCACCAACCCGGTCGGCTCGGGCGCACTCCCCCTGTTGTGCACCCCCACTATCTGCCAGGTGGCCATCACCAGGACCCTCGTTGATGGCGGTGCGGGCCTCAGCGTGCTTTCGCTCGAGACTTTCATCCTCCTCTGCATACCTCGGGAGCGGCTGCGGCCCAATCGATCCTTCTCGGGTGTCGGGGGCGGATCATCTGACTCCCTGGGACAGATCCGGCTCCCGGTAACCTTCGGCACCTACAACACCTTCCGCACGGAGATGGTCGAATTCGACATCGCCCCCATCGGCCTCCCTTACAATGCTATCCTCGGCTACCTGGCACTAGCTCAGTTCATGGCCGCCACGCACCCGGCGTACAACCTCAAGAAGATGCCCGGGAGCAGCGGAACCCTCGCCGTGCACGGGGACGCCGGGGACGCCCTACAAGTACTCAAGCTCGCCTTCAGGACGGCGGCATCGGCACGGCCCGTCGACGCAGAGACCCCTGAGCCCAAGGGGGCTGCGCAAGCCAAGAAGAAGCAGTTGTTCACCCAGGACAAAGCAGAAACCAAGAAGATACCCGTCGACGAGGACGGGTCCTCCAGTGCCACTTTCACCATAGGCGCCAACCTTGAGCCTGAGAAGGAGGAGGCCTTGGTCAAGTTCCTGCATGCGAATAAGAAGGTATTTGCTTGGGAGCCAGATCAGCTGGCGGGGATCCTCAGAAGTGTCATCGAGCATCACCTCAATGTGTGCCCAAATGTACGCCCCGTGAAGCAGAAGGCCAGGCGGCAGTCCACGGAGAAGCAGGCTTTCATTGCCCAAGAGACCCGCAAGCTAGAGGCCGTCGGGGTCATTCACGAGGTCCGATACCCGGATTGGTTGGCCAACCCTGTCATTGTGCCCAAGAAGGGGGGGAAGGAACACATGTGTGTCGACTTCACCAACCTCAACAAGGCATGCCCGCAAGATCCGTTTCCACTCCCCCGCATCGACCAGATTGTCGATTCCACTGTGGAGTGCGACCTGCTATGCTTCCTGGACGCCTTCTCCGGGTATCACCAGATCAAGATGGCAGTGGAAGACGTTGAGAAGACCGCTTTCTTGACCCCGTGCGGGGTATACTGCTATACATGCATGCCGTTCGGACTGCGTAACGCAGGGGCAAACTTTCAGCAGCTGATGCACATCACCTTGGGCCCGCAGCTCAGAAAGAATGCCGAAGCCTACGTTGATGACATTGTAGTAAAATCTCGGGAGGCAAAGACCCTGATACAAGATCTGGAGGAGACCTTCACGAGCCTCGACGCAGTAAACATGCGGCTCAACCCAGAGAAATGTGTGTTTGGCGTCCCCTCGGGCAAGCTTTTGGGATTCCTCGTGTCCCATCGTGGCATCGAGGCCAACCCCGAGAAGTTCAAGGCGGTCGAGGACATGAGTCCACCAAAGACCCTCAGAGAAATGCAGAAGCTCACTGGGCGCGTGACCGCGCTAGGGCGCTTCATATCCAAATTGGGGGAGCGAGCGCTGCCTTTCTTTCGGCTGATGAAGAAAAAGGGGCCCTTTAAATGGACTGAAGAGGCAGATAAGGCGTTTCAAGATCTCAAGAGGTACCTGACTAGTCCCCCAGTCATGGTGGCTCCGTGCCCTCAAGAGCCCCTACTGCTGTACCTCGCCGCCACACCCTACTCCGCCAGCGCAGCCCTGGTGGCGGTTAGGGAGGAGCGCCAAGTCAAGACCGCAGCGGCAGCCCGAGGCAAGACAAAACGGGAACAAGGAAAGCCTGCAGAAGCCACAACCGCAGTTGAGGAGGGTTAGCCGCCGAAGAATGCACAGGGGGCAGGAGAGGCCGCACGACCGGATGGTCCACCTCCCGAGGCCACGTCGCCTCGTGAGGCGCCCTTACCTCCCGAGGGCGCAGCAACCCCAAATGCTCTCAGCCTTGTTGAGCACCCAGTTTACTTTGTTAGCATGGTGCTACGGGACGCGAGGGCATGGTACCCAATGCCTCAGAAGCTCCTCCTCGCGCTACTAGTAGCCTCGCGCAAGCTGCGTCACTACTTCCAGGCTCATCCCATCAAAGTCGTCTCATCATACCCCCTGGAGAGAGTGCTCAGAAGCCCTAACTCAGCCGGAAGGGTCGCCGAGTGGAATATAGAGTTGCAGGCATTTCAGCTCGAGTTCAGCACAACCAGGGTCATCAAAGGAGCGGCGTTGACGGATTTTGTGGCAGAATGGACGGAGGCACCAGGCCTCAAGGATGACGAGGATCGGTCCCTCTCCCCGGGAAGCGAGGTGCCAGAAGGCTGGGTCATGCGCTTCGACGGGGCGTTCTCCAGGCATGGCGCTGGGGTTGGGGCGGTGCTTATATTGCCCACTCAGGACAAGCTCTACTACGTTGTACACCTCTGTTTCCAGCAAGGTGAAAAGGTCTCCAACAACATAGCGGATTATGAAGGTTTAATAGTGGGCTTGAAGGCCGCAGCTGCCCTGGGGGTGAAATGCCTCACCATCAAGGGCGATTCGCAGCTCCTTGTCAATTTCTCCAACAAGGTGTACGAGCCGAAAGATGAGCACATGGAGGCCTACCTTGCGGAGGTCCGCAGGATGGAGAAGCAGTTCTGGGGGTTGGAGTTGCAGCATGTGCCCCGTGGCACCAATCAGGAGGCCGACGACATCGCTAAACGGGTGTCCCGGCGGTTACCTCAGGAGCCTGGCGTCTTCGAGGAGCGTCTCTTCAAGCCCTCAGCCTTGCCGTCATTGTCCAACACGGCTCAGCCTCGGGAGGAGCTCCCCCAGCCACCTACCTCAGGAGCCCCGGTCTGTGGCCCGGCCTCAGGAGCACGCCTGCTCCTGATGATGGAACCTCAGGAGGGGTGCTGGATCACGGAGCTCCGGAGTTACTTAACACAAGGGACCCTGCCGGAGAAGGAGGAGGAAGCGGAGCGTGTGGCACGGCAGGCCACGGCATACTGCATCAAGGATGGAGAGCTCTATCGGAAGCGACCAAACGATGTATCCCTGTGCTGCATCTCCAGGGAGCAAGGAAAGGAACTGCTGGAAGATATACACGGCGGAGACTGTGGACATCATTCATCATCACGGACCCTCGTCGGCAAGGCATTCCGCAGTGGGTTTTATTGGCCCACCGCACTCAATGACGCCGTCGAACTGGTGAAAGCTTGTGAGGCCTGCCAGTTCCACGCCAAGCAAATCCATTAGCCGGCAGGGGGCCTGCATACTATACCCCTTTTGTGGCCATTCGCAGTCTGGGGGCTGGATATCCTGGGCTCGTTTCCTCGAGCGCCAGGGGGCTACCGCTACCTCTACGTCGTCGTGGACAAGTTCACCAAGTGGGCTGAAGTAGAGGCCGTCCGCACCATCCCCGCCGGCTCCACGGTCAAGTTCATCAGAGGCATCGTGAGCCGGTTCGGGGTGCCGAACCGCATCATCACAGACAACGGTTCGCAGCTCACCAGTAACCTCTTCAAAACATACTATGCTAACCTTGGAACGCAGATATGCTACGCTTCGGTGGCGCACCCCCGAAGCAACGGCCAGGCCGAGCGAGCCAACGCAGAGGTCCTGAGGGGCCTCAAGACCAGGACGTTCAAGAAGAAGCTGGAGGCCTGCGGCAGAGGTTGGTACGACGAGCTTCAGTCCATGTTGTGGTCCATCCGCACAACCTCGACCAAGCCGACTGGAGAGACCCCGTTCTTCCTGGTCTACGGAGCCGAAGCGGTCCTCCCTCACGAGGTCAGACGTCACTCTGCGCGGGTCCTGGCGTTCGACGAGGCGCAGCAGGACGCCATGCGGGGGATGGACCTCGTGCTGGGGGAGGAACGTCGCCGAGAAGCCGTGCTGCGAGCAGCGAGGTACCAACAAGCGCTGCGACAATATCACTGCCGCAACATCCGCCCCAGAACTCTCGAGGTAGGAGACCTCGTGCTCAGGCGGGTTCTCTCCAGGGAGGGACTGCACAAGCTCTCTCCCATGTGGGAGGGCCCGTTCAAGGTTGTTCATGTTTCTAGGCCCGGCTCCGTGCGCTTGGAGACTCAGGAGGGGGTGCCAGTCCAGAACGCATGGAACATCCAGCACCTCCGGAGGTTCTACCCCTAAAAGGCCCAGAGCCTGTGAAGCAAGGCAAGTGCCTGTGAAGCTATCACTTTTTGGAAAAAGGCCCGGAGCCTGTGAAGCAAGGCGAGTGCCTGTGAAGCTATCGCGCTTTGGAAAAAGGCCCGGAGCCTGTGAAGCAAGGCGAGTGCCTGTGAAGCTATCGCGCTTTGGAAAAAGGCCCGGAGCCTGTGAAGCAAGGCGAGTGCCTGTGAAGCTATCGCGCTTTGGAAAAAGGCCCGGAGCCTGTGAAGCAAGGCGAGTGCCTGTGAAGCTATCGCGCTTTGGAAAAAGGCCCGGAGCCTGTGAAGCAAGGCGAGTGCCTGTGAAGCTATCGCGCTTTGGAAAAAGGCCCGGAGCCTGTGAACCAAGGCGAGTGCCTGTGAAGCTATCGCGCTTTGGAAAAAGGCCCGGAGCCTGTGAAGCAAGGCGAGTGCCTGTGAAGCTATCGCTTTTTGGAAAGGCCCAGAGCCTGTGAAGCAAGGCGAGTGCCTGTGAAGCCATCACTTTTTGGAAAGGCCCAGAGCCTGTGAAGCAAGGCGAGTGCCTGTGAAGCTATCGCGCTTTGGAAAAAGGCCCGGAGCCTGTGAAGCAAGGCCAATGCCTGTGAAGCTCGCCGCCCCGTGACACTCTCACGTAATAATGAGTGGGGCTGTACACGCCCCGGAGTCTCAGGAGCGCCGGCCTCAGGCCCTGGGGCTCCCTCCCACGCCCAGTGGCAGCACTTAGCTCCGCGCTGGTGAGAAGACGTCGAAGACTAGATTAGGGCCGGACGCGGCTTTTTCATTTGGTTTCCGCAGTTGACGTGTTTACTTGCATTTGAAGTCTTATTGAAGTTATCGCTGTTGCTGATTTGTGGTTCATCGATTTTCGCTCCTCGCTTTGGTTTCTCTCGTAAACGACCTCGCGAGGGATGGTGCTCAAATGTCCTCGCAAGCGTTTCTGCCCTAGCCGCGGGAAGGTTTCATGGCCTTGGCACATTACAGGAGCACCCCTTCTAGTCCGTGCCCCTCGGGCACCACGACGCGCACACAGGGCCTGGGTCGGTCGCCCCCCCCCCCCCGGCAGGGGTCAAAAACTATCTACGCACAGGCGTGTAGTTAAGAGGCGCAAAAATAAGATCAAGGTAATAGCTAAAACGGCAATATTTCCCAACACGCCCCAGCGGGGCTCCATGCAGCTGTTCTGTCTTACGCAGGAAACAAAAGGAAAAGGAAGGGACGAGCCCGGCGCAGCCCTCCTCACATCGGCCCGCAGAGGCGACACGGGCTGCCTCCGGGCCTCAGGCGAACTCCCTCTCGCGCTTCACCGGGGCACGACGGCGGGCGGACGAACCACCACCTCCCAAGCAAGCTCGATGGCGTGGGGGCGGACTGCTGCCACCGCTGGAGGAGTCACTTGAGGAAGAGTTGACGAAGCTTGGGGAGTCGTGGACGCCGCCATCCGTGCGGGCGCTATCTCCTCCGTCGCCATCGGAGTGGGGCCCATGGACGCGGTCGTCGTCCTCAGGGCAGCACCCCGCGCAGCGACCATCTTCCCCAAACACCCTCACATAGAGGATGGCGTCGCCGTCGAACCTGAAGTGCAGAGTGCACCGGCGCTCCAGGCCGCAAGCGCGGGCGAACGCCTACCAGCCGTGAGTTAAGGCCAAGCCCCCGCTGGCGGAGACCTCCAGCGCGACCCATGAAGACCTGCTGCAGCAGCCCTCCGCATGGAGCCAGAGGCCACTAGGAGCACCGGCCGGTAGTTCACCAAGGAGGAAGCGAGGGAGGGGAACCGGGCGCTAGTCGGCTCCGCTGACCAGACGACGAACTCCGGCAGCGCCTGCACAGCGCGAAAGCGTGGCCTGGGGGAGCGCGCAACCCAGGCGCGTTCCCCGGCCACGGCGGCTCGCCCGCTGCCGCGCTGGGAGCCGCCCCCATGACCACCAAACGCTACCGGGGCGGCCACCGGATGCTTCCGAGGGCGCCCACGACCGCGCTTGGGCGAGGGAGAGGCAGGACCAACCTGGAGGGCCTTCCCCTTCTCTGCAGCCGAGTACCTCCTCGATGGAGCCATCACACCAAGACGGAGCAAGAACTGAGGCGAAGGAGAAAGCAAGAAGAGATGGACTGGAAGGGCACGCGCGGTGCCGTACTTATAGCCGGCGAAGGCCAACCACGATCACAGGTAATCATAACATGATCTGCATGCAGGGACTTGTCCAACTCGCGCGATCACCGAGGCATCATGGGGAAGTGGAGATGCCACGTCCAATCAACCGCCACGCGGCGCCCAAGGCCGCAGGATGTTAGGGCCCGTGGCGCTTCGCCCTTGCCCTTTCGCCTCTCGGCACAGCCAAGTCCATGCGCGTCTTGGGCCCTGGGGCTACTGTCGGCGTTCTGGGAACGGGGGTCCCCAGACTTGCCTGCCTGCGGCCTGCGGCGTGGCTCAAATGGGGGCCCAGCACGGCCCATCTTCATCAACGCAAGACTCAAGACCCTCGCGAGGGGCCAAGCCTCGCGAGGCGGACGACACGGCGCATCCTCAGGCGCAGGCTCATCGGGCTGGCTCACGAGGAGGCGGAGAGTTCAAGGCGGGGTACCTCGCGAGGTGCCCATGACGTAAGCCATGACCACTCAGGGTGCCAGGCGGGCGCCAGCGCGCGCAGCGTCCTTCTTTCCTCTTTGGTGCAAAGGGTACAAGCGCAGTCGCGGAGTACCGAGGCATCAGGTAAAGGTTGCCCTTTCGGTGCAACGAGACCAAGACCGGGAGGACTACGAGACGGAGGTCACCATGCAGCCCAGCACGGCGTCATCACCAGAGCCTTTGGTAGGCGGAGACTGTTTTTGTCAGGATAAGTGTACTCGCTGTCCCCCTTCAAATTAGCCCGCCATTGTTGGCTCCCTTCCCGCTCAATATTTGGGAAGAGGACCAGGGCCTCTATAAATAGGACCAGCCACCCACATAGCAAGGGGGTCGATCAGTTCTAGATTGGTAGGAAGCGGAGTGAGAAAGAGAGAGAGAGAGAGAGAGAGAGAGAGAGAGAAAGAGGAGGGTGACTGAACTCCTCCTAGCAGTTCATCGCCCCAGCCAAGAACAGACCCTCGCAAGGTTGTTCGTCCTTGTATTGTTCATCATCACCAGCCCCAGGAGGCAATCCACCAACCACACACTGGAGTATGGTATTACACCACAATGGTGGCCCGAACCAGTATAAATCTTGTGTCCCTTGTGTAGTTCTTTTAGTAGTTTAGTTCCTTGCGAGACGGAGAGGTTGAAGGCGTGATGTCCGCGCGCACCCCAGTGTTCGAACCTTAAGGGTCTGCTAGAACCCGCAAATCCGATAGTGCCCAATTGGGACAGTCGGGATTTAGCATTTGGGGTTGTCTTCATTTCATTTGGATTCGTCCGTAGTCAGACTTTGTGTGTACTCTGAATGATGTATGAATTATTTTGATCTTTGTGTGACGTGGCGATTGTAAGCCAACTATTTACGTCCTTGTTCATTACATGGTATTATGTGAAGATGACCCTTCTTGCGACAAAACCACAATGTAGTTATGCCTCTAAGTCATGCCTCGACACATGGGAGATATAGTCGCATCTTGGGTGTTACATCCAACCACAAGAATCTTGATCTCTAGCCTTCCCCAAGTTGCTTTCCACTCAAATCATCTTTCCACCATAGCCAAATCTATGAGAGAGATTTGAGTGTTGGGGAGACTATCATTTGAAGCACAAGAGCAAGGAGTTCATCATCAACACACCATCTATTACCTTTTGGAGAGTGGTGTCTCCTAGATTGGTTAGGTGTCACTTGGGAGCCTCCGTCAAGATTGTGGAGTTGAACCAAGAAGTTTGTAAGGGTAAGGAGATTCCTACTTCCTGAAGATCTATCCAAGTGAGGCAAGTCCTTCGTGGGCAATGGACATGGTGGGATAGACAAGGTTGCTTCTTCATGGACCCTTCGTGGGTGAAGCCCTCTGTGGACTCGTGCAACTATTACCCTTCGTGGGTTGAAGTCTCCATCAACGTGGACGTATGATAGCACCACCTATCGGAACCACGCCAAAAATCTTCGTGTCTACATTGCGTTTGCCTTCTCCAAACCCTTCCTTTTACCTTCATATGCAATGTTTTACTTTCCTCTGCTATACTCTTAGAATTGCATGTGATGGTTGATTGCTTTACTTGTGCTAAGTTGCTAAAATCTGCCAAGACTTAAAATTGGGAAAAGGTTAGATTTTTTATTTGGTCAAGTAGTCTAATAACCCCCTCCCCCCCCCCCCACTAGACCTACTTTCAATCCTAAATCATCATTTGGATCAAAGTGCACATGGTATCATATTTTCCATCCAAGGCTCTAAGGATTTTTTGATGATGAAGTTGTTGGTCATCTCTTCACTTCCTATGCCAGCAATCTCATTTGTGATGAGAGTAAGCCTAGAGTACATTTCAGCGACTCCTTAACCATCCTTCATCTTGAACTTGTCAAGTTGACTTTGAAGCACATCCAACTTGGATTCCTTGACAATATCGGTACCTTCATGCATATCAACCAAAGTATCCCAAATTTCCTTTGCATTCTCAAGGCGGCTGATTTTCTTGAATTCTTCGGGGCATAATCTGTTGAAGAGAATATCACAAGCTTGAGCATTGTATTGCAACATCTTCAATTCGTTCGCGGTGGCTTAACGATCCGGCTATTTTCCATCTTCAAAGTATTCACCTTGCAATCCAATACGAACAACAGCCCAAACGGCAGGGTTCTGACCAAGAATATGCATCTTCATCCTATGCTTCCAACTAGCAAAATTTGTACCATCAAAGTAAGGACCTCTAGGTGGTAATTTCCCTCGCTAGGATGTGAAACCAAGGATAATCACCAAAGCTACGGAAATCAAGGCTAGTGGAGATCAAAGCTCTGATGCCACTTGTAGGATCGAAAGTATGTCTAGAGGGGGATTAGACTAATTGATCAAATAAAAATTTGTCCTTTTCCCAATTTTAGTTGTGGGCATATTTTAGCAATTAGCACAAGTCAAGTGATACGCCTCCAACGTATCTATAATTTATGAAGTATTCATGCTATTATATTATCAACCTTGGATGTTTTATATGCATTTATGTGCTATTTTATATGGTTTTTGGGACTAACCTATTAACCTAGAGCACAGTGCCAATTTCTGTTTTTTCCTTGTTTTAGAGTATCGCAGTAAAGGAAAACCAAACGGAGTCCAATTGACCTGAAACTTGACGGAGCTTATTTTTGGACCAAAAGAAGGCCATGGAGTAAAAGAGTTGGGCCAGAAGAGTCACGGGCTGCCCACGAGAGTGGGAGGCGCGCCCACCCCCCTCCCCCCCGGGCACGCCCCCCTACCTCGTGGATAGCCCGGAGACCCCCCCTGACTTGTTCTCGACGCTAAAATCTCTTATACATACAGAAACCTCTAGAAATTAACCTAGATCGGAAGTTCCGCCATCGCAAGCCTCTGTAGCCACGAGAAATCCATCTAGGCCCTCTCTGGCACCCTGTCGGAGGGGGCCATCATCACCGGAGGCTATGGAGGAGGATCCCAGAGGGGCCATCATTGTCGGATCTCGGGTTCCGGCAGACCATTAAGGTTAGAACACTGGGGTGCGCACGGAGATTACGCCTTCTACCTCTCCGTCTCGCAAAGATCTAGAGTACAAAAAGAACTGCACAAGAGACACAAAATTTATACTGGTTCGGGCCACCGTTGTGGTGTAATACCCTACTCCAGTGTGTGGTTGGTGGATTGCCTCCTAGGGCTGATGATGATGAACAGTACAAGGAAGAACAGCCTCGCGAGGGTCTGTTCTTGGCTAGGGTGATGAACTGCTAGGAGGAGTTCAGCCACCTTTCTCCCTCTCTCTTACTCTACTTCCCACCGATCAAATGAACCGAACCCCCCGCTATGTGGGTGGCTGGTCCTATTTATAGAGGCCCTGGTCCTCTTCCCAAATATCGAGCGGGAAGGGAGCCAACAATGGTGGGCTAATTTGAAGGGGCACAGCAAGTATCAACTATCCTAACAAAAGCAGTCTTCGCCTGCACAAAGCTCTGGTGATGACGCCGTCCTGGGCTCCATGGTGACCTCCATCTCGTAGTCCTCCTGGTCTTGGTCTCGTTGCACCGAAATGGCAACCTTTGCCTGATGCCTCGGTACTCCGCGGCTGCGCTTGCCCCCTTTGCCCCAAAGAGAAAAGAAGGACGATGCGCGTGCTGGCACCCGCCTGGCGCCCTGAGTCATCATGGCTTGCGTCACGGGCACCTCGCGAGGTACCCCGCCTTGATCTCTCCGCCTCCTCGTGAGCCAGCCTGACGAGGCCGTGCCTGAGGAAGCTCCGTGTCGTCCGCCTCGCGAGGCTTGGCCCCTCGCGAGGGTCTTGAGTCTTGTGTTGATGAAGATGGGCCGTGCTGGGCCTCCTTTGAGCCACGCCGCAGGCCGCAGGCAGGCAAGTCTGGGGACCCCCGTTCTCAGAACGCTGACAGTAGCCCCCGGGCCCAAGGCGCGCCCGGACTTGGCCGTGCCGAGAGGCGAAAGGGTAAGGGTGAAGCGCCGCAGGCCCTAACAGCCTGCGGCCTTGGGCGCCGCGTGGCGGTTGATGGGACGTGGGCGGCACCGTTCCCCCCACGCCCCCTTATTCTTCTCCCTGCTAGGCGGACTTGTAGTTGCACACATCCGCTCCCCTTCCTGTTGCTCGAGCGTCTCCTATTCTTCCTTCCTTCGAACGCCTGCTCCCACCTCCAATCCAATCTCGAATCTTCCCCCTCCTTCCCATTGCCATGACTCCGATGAGGAAGGTGAGAGGGGAGAAACCCATGCCTCCGTCTTGTGCGCCGCCATCGGTGGCCCCCGCCGTCGGCCAGTCGACCGTACTCAATCAAGAGTGCCTGGGAAGGGACAGCTTGGCTCTGGCCACCGTCTTCAATGAGTGCGGGAGGACGACGGCCTAGCCCGCGTCCCACTTCTCCATCGATAGGATAGCAACTGAGGTCCCATGTTTCACTGACGCCTTGTGGGCGGGTCTGTTTCCCCCCTTCTCTGATTTCTTCAATGTCGTGCTCTCCCATTATCAGATCCACATGATGCATCTAAGTCCTGAGTCCATCACCCTCCTTTCGGTCTTCTCCTTCGTTTGCGAAGCCATGGTGGGCATCCCTCCTTCGGTTGCCTTGCTGCACCACTTCTTCTCGCTGCACCTTGTCGACCCTTCCCAATGCTGGGCATGCGTGACCTTTGCTGCCGAGCCTGAGACCGAGGCCTTTGGGATTGACTTCAAACTCCCCCTGCCCACGGTCGGGTTCCGCGAGCGGTGGTTGTATGTGGATGCAGGGGTGCCCAGCCCCCTGCTATCGGAGCCGACCTCGCCTGTTGTCCCCAATTCGGGTTGGGGCCAGGAGACGCTCAAGAGCCCCCGGCTCGTCTTTGTCTGGAGCCGCTTCGCATTCCTGAGGAAGCTCGGCGTGATAGCGCCTAAGGTGGTGAAGGAGTTTCTGTTATGCCATGTTGCTCCCCTTCAACGCCACTCTCGCCGGATGTGGGCCTTCCGTGGGCGTGAGGATAGCATGAGGCTCCAGGAAGAGGACCTGGCTCCCGCGGTGCTGAAGTCGACGCTCTTGACCTTGGCTGGGGACCCCAATCCCGGCAACGTCCGGCAGGGAGGGGCCTTGCTGTATCTCTGCCAGAGCAGGGCTGACTTCGTGAAGCAGATGCCCGTCTTTGATGAGTGGGGGCTGCGCCCCGCCGACCTCCAGGGACCTCGCGAGAATCCAATGGTGGTGATTGCCCTTCCAATCGGCCAAGGCGACTCCTCTTCAAGTGGTGGAGCAGGGAGGCAGGAGGCGTCGGAGGCCGAGGGGGCTCCTGATGAGGTGGCAGCGCCGGGTGATGCTCGCGAGGGGACAGCTCCTGGGACCCGTGCCGCTGCGGCTGAAGGTGGCAAGCAGCCGCTCCCGGCGCCCGGGTCTAAGGCCTTGGAGGCCCCAGCCACGTCTTCTGGCGAGGTGATGGACGGCACGCGCCAGGTAGGCGCCCCTGACGTGGATCGCTCTGATGCTCCGTCCTCGCCGCAGGTTGATCCTTGCGCTCTTCTCTTGGGCTGCTTCCGCGTGGACTTTGAGGCCCTCTGGAGGAAAAGGGAGGCCCTGGGTGACGACTTCCCTTGTCGCATGCTGAAGCGCAGGAAGTACTTCGCCACTGACGAGTAAGTCTTCTTCCTCTCTGGCTCCAGACCCTCTTGTAGCTTTCACTGATCCTTGCTCCGCAGGCCCCTTACGGCCAAGCTCGCGGAAGTAGCAGAGGTGCCGCATCCTTTGGCTTCGCCCCCTCTATCGTCCTCAAATGCTCCGAGCAGCTCTACCCTTGTGGTGAGGGCGTCTGAAGGGGTGGACCATCCTGAGGTGCACCGCGGCCCTTCATTCCCCATGATTTTCCTTTGTGGGCCCTCTCGGGGAATAGCCAGTCTGCCGTGGGCTTCTCGTCTGGTCGTGGACTGCGACTGGTTGAGGCGTCTCCTGCGCCCTTCATCTGAAGACGGGCTGGCTCCAGGCCGGGCTTCTGGTGCGGCACGCCCAGCCGTCGCGAGGGCGCTATCCCCCAGCCCCCTGCCCGGAGGAGGAATGATGATTCGTGGCCCCTGGCGCTTGCTTGGGGCGGATGATGGTGTGGAAGACATGCTTGAGCGCGCCCGGGAGCGCCGCGCTCGCCGCCAAGGGTTCCTTCGAAGGGCGACTGATGCGGTGAACTTGCTTGGGGAGGGGCTTGCTGACGAAGACGCACGCCTGGAGGCCGAGGGCCTGCGCCTGGCTGCATGGAGGCGCGAGCTGGAGGCCACCATCGCCCTTGCGCGCCGTCAGCGTGATCTTGACGATGAAGAGGCGAAGGCGTCGCTGGAGGCCTCTCGAGTGGCCCGATCCCAGGCCACCGAGGAGGCCCGGAGAGCTGACCGACGGCGAGAGGCGGCGGAGGAGCAGGCTCGTGAGCTCCTGGCCCGATGCCACTCACTGGAAGAGCAAGTGGAGCTGCGCGAGCTGGCCCTTGCGTCGATGCGGGTGGCCTCCGGCGACCCAGGAGAGCTCCAGAAGCGCGAAGAAGCGTTGACGCTGGAAGCCGCTGAACGCACTCGCGAGTACGAGTGGCTGGAGACAAGGGAGCGCTTGCTGACGCAGGCGGAGGACGATGTCACCGCACGGGAGGCTTGTGTCCTGGAGGAGGTCGGTCGTCGGGTGGCGATGGCGCGCCAAGACCTCGAGCTCGAGTTCGAGAGGAGGCTGGAGTTGATCCGGGTCGAAGCTAAAGGGACGACCGCAGCCTTGAGGGTCAAGCGGGAGGAGGCGACGCGGCTGGACGACACCTCCCGAGGCACCCTTGAGGTAGCGCAAGGGGAGTTAGCCGCCTCCCAGGCCGAGATGCTCCGTCTTTGTCAGCGGGTGGAGGAGGCTGAGGGCGTCGCGCACTGGAACGCGGACGAGATATGTCAGCGGCAGGTCCTGGAGCACGTGCACGGTCCCATGCTCGCCACGCTCCGGGAGAGAGCTAGCGTGGCCCTGGGCAACATCTGTGAGGCGGCTGTTGGCCAGCCGCACACAGCCAACTATGCTGGCAGCCTTCAGTTCTTCACTGCCGTGGTGCCGATAGGTTGGTGGAAGAGAGGAGCCGCGCGCTGCTGTGGCGCGCCTTCTCCTGTGTCTTCAGCCATCTCCTGAACATGGATTCCCGCTTCGATTTTGACACTTTCATCGCCCCAGTTCCCCAGGCCGTCCAAGGCGACCTGGCGCACTGGGTGGTAGACAACGTGGACGCCCTTGTCAGGGCCTTCGCTTCGGACGATGACGACGTGATCGTGGGTGCTGACGAGGGCGGCGCGGCGAGCGGCTCTGAAGCCGCTGGCAGCGACGCAGAAGACGATGGCGAATTCGGCGACCCCAACGAAGGCTCGGGAGGTGCTTCCGGGGACGCATTGGGGGATTGGTCCGACTGAGTGCGTATCGCTCCTGTCTTTTTTACCCTGCATGAATAGAACTCAGGTTTTTGACCTGATGGCTGTGAGAGCATTTTGGGAGGGGAAGCCCCTCATGTAGAACCTGTGTTCATCGTATCAGTAGTTATCATATTGCACGAGCGCCCGCACCGGGCGGTTGGCAGGTTTACCTTTGTTTCGTGCAAGCCCCGAAGCAGCCTGTGGGAGGGCGTGACGCCCTTGGTGTTCTTTAGTTGGATCTGTTGGATATGAGAGTGTCGCTGGCGGGGAGCTTCACAAGTGTTGGCCTTCTTCACAGGCTCTGGGCCTTTTCCTGAACGCGAGAGCTTCACAGGCACTCGCCTTGCTTCACAGGCTCTGGGCCTTTCCTTGAGCGCCATAGCTTCATAGGCACTCGCCTTGCTTCACAGGCTCTGGGCCTTTCCTTGAGCGCGAGAGCTTCACAGGCACTCGCCTTGCTTCACAGGCTCTAGGCCTTTTCCTGAGCGCGAGAGCATCACAGGCTCTGGGCCTTTTCCTGAGCGCGAGAGCTTCACAGGCACTCGCCTTGCTTCACAGGCTCTGGGCCTTTCCTTGAGCGCGAGAGCTTCATAGGCACTCGCCTTGCTTCACAGGCTCTGGGCCTTTTCCTGAGCGCGAGAGCTTCATAGGCACTCGCCTTGCTTCACAGGCTCTAGGCCTTTTCCAAACAGGACAACCTCTGCAGGCACCCGAAAATCCTCCCGAGAGGGAGCAACAGCTGCAGTTTGGGTTGCGCACGAGCCAGGCCTGACCCGACTCGCGAGGGGTTCGCGAGGGGAGGCGGCTGTGGCGAAGCGGTAACCAGAACGCGAGAAAAGGCTCGAGCAAGAATAAGCACCCCTTCCCTGAACACACGCAAATCTCAAATTCAAATCCAACTTAAATCCAGTGAGGGGAAAGCTACAGCCAAAGGGAACGGCAATGAAAGCAGACAAAAGGCCGTGTCCGGCACCTAGTCTAGTCTTGGATGTCTTCTCACCAGCGCGGAGCTAAGTGCTGTCCACTGGGCGTGGGAGGGAGCCCCAGGGCCTGAGGCCGGCACCCCTAAGACTCCGGGGCGTGTACAGCCCCACTCATTATTACGTGAGAATGTCACGGGGCGGCGAGCTTCACAGGCACCGGGCCTTCTTCACAGGTACTGGCCTTGCTTCATATCGCCAGACGAGGGCCTCTTCTTGCGCCACACTCTAGTGCCATCAGCAATGACCGTAACCCAGGACGCCGCCCGATGGGGTAGAGCGGTCGCCAGCGGTTCCCCCGACGACCACAGGTCCTCCGCCAGAGGCAGGCCCTGAGGCACCTCCCCAGCAGAGGGCCTACCTCCTGAGAACGCCTTGCTCCGAATGCCGCGGTGGTGATGTCGGATCTCGGCCCCTCTCCTGCAGCCCCCTGCGCCCTCCTCCCGAGGGGTAGGAGACTGTGGGAGCGGGCAGCTGCTTGCCGTGGCGACCTGCACCTCCTGCGATCCATGGTTAGCGTATACCTGCTCCTAAAGAATTAGCGGTGCCCGATAATCGTTGCCTCCAGCGTGGCCAGCGGGTCCGTCCCGGGGCTCCTGGAAAGGCACAGCTTCCATTCCCTCGTCCCCCCAGCTTGGGCCGAGGAGCGAGCCTTGTCCATTCTCGTGAGGGTGTCCTTGGTCCATCATGAGGGGCACGTATTCCTCCGTCGCCGTCATCCCAAGTGCCATGCCGTGATGCCCCGCATGCCACGCGGTCCCACCTGTCATGCCCACTGCAAGGTGGCAACGCGCCCGCCCACCGGGGCCGCGGGTCGCGTTGAGTCCCTCTTCTTCGCGGGCCGGGGGCGGGGGCAGCGCCGCCGCCGGTCCGGTCCTGACAGCTTCGCTGGCGTTGGAGTAGCCTTGGAGCCCGCGGGCGCGCGCGGAGCCCCCGCGCAGGTCGCCCTGGGCTTGAGATGGGAGCTGGGTGGAGAAGGGGTGAGCCCCCGAGGCGGCGAAGCCCAGGAGCTCTGCCACTCACTCCAGCAGCACGTCGTGGCCGCCCTCCAGCAGTCTGCACCGCAGCAGCTCTCGGGCCACCGTGAGCGCGGCCCTTGAGTTC
The DNA here is from genome assembly GCF_018294505.1 of Triticum aestivum. Lineage (NCBI taxonomy): Eukaryota > Viridiplantae > Streptophyta > Magnoliopsida > Poales > Poaceae > Triticum > Triticum aestivum. The sequence goes on along the minus strand of NC_057797.1, from coordinate 548,362,246 downwards.
GCCTGCTCCCGGCGGGTGTACGGTGTCGTGGTCGCGGCGTGATTGGAGGCCCTTGCTGCCGACCGTGCCTACCGCGGTGTGAGAGTTGTCGAAGTCTGTCCGCATCGCCCGCGGCCTGCAGCGCCCTGCGACCGCGGGCTGCCTGGGGCATGGGGTCACCCGAGGCGAGCGGTTCTGCGCGGGCGGGCCACGCAGCCCATGGGTCGGCATTGCCCTCCTGGTCGCCGGGCATGGTGATGACGACGCGACGGGGCACGGAGCGGTGGAAGACGAATTCCGGTGCACCCCTACCTGGCGCGCCAAATGTCGGATCTCGGTTTCCGGTAGACCCTTAAGGTTCGAACACTGGGGTGCGCGTGGAGATTATGCCTTCTACCTCTCCGTCTCGCAAAGATCTAGACTACAAAAAGAACTGCACAAGAGACACAAAATTTATACTGGTTCGGTCCACCGTTGTGGTGTAATACCCTACTCCAGTGTGTGGTTGGTGGATTGCCTCCTGGGGCTGATGATGATGAACAGTACAAGGAAGAACAGCCTCGCGAGGGTCTGTTCTTGGCTGGGGTGATGAACTACTAGGAGGAGTTCAGCCACCTTTCTCTCTCTCTCTCTTACTCTGCTTCCCACCGATCGAACGAACCGAACCCCCCGCTATGTGGGTGGCTGGTCCTATTTATAGAGGCCCTGGTCCTCTTCCCAAATATCGAGCGGGAAGGGAGCCAACAATGGTGGGCTAATTTGAAGGGGGACAGCAAGTATCAACTATCCTGACAAAAGCAGTCTTCGCCTGCGCAAAGCTCTGGTGATGATGCCGTCCTGGGCTCCACGGTGACCTCCGTCTCGTAGTCCTCCTGGTCTTGGTCTCGTTGCACCGAAATGGCAACCTTTGCCTGATGCCTCGGTACTCCGCGGCTGCGCTTGCCCCCTTTGCCCCAAAGAGGAAAGAAGGACGTTGCGCGCGCTGGCACCCGCCTGGCGCCCTGAGTCGTCATGGCTTGCGTCACGGGCACCTCGTGAGGTACCCCGCCTTGATCTCTCCGCCTCCTCGCGAGCCAGCCTGATGAGGCCGTGCCTGAGGAAGCTCCGTGTCGTCCGCCTCATGAGGCTTGGCCCCTCGCGAGGGTCTTGAGTCTTGTGTTGATGAAGATGGGCCGTGCTGGGCCTCCTTTGAGCCACGCCGCAGGCCGCAGGCAGGCAAGTCTAGGGACCCCTGTTCCCAGAACGCCGACAATCATCACCATGCATGAAGGCCAAGGACCAGAGGGGAGCCTCTCCCCATCCAGGGGGGAGGCCATGGAGGAGCAAGCACAAGGGGGAGAACCTCTCCTCCTCTCTCTTGGTGGCACCGGAGTGGCATCGAGAGGGGAATCATCGCTGCGGTGATCGTCTTCATCAACATCACCATCATCATCACCATCCTCATCTCTTTTACGCGGTCCACTCTCCCGCACCCTGCTGTAATCCCTACTTGAACATGGTGCTTTATGCCACATATTATGATCTATTGATGTGTTGCCATCCTATGATGTTTTGAGTAGATATCCTTTGTCTTTGGGTTGATTGATGATCTAGATTGGTACGAGCTGTATGTTTTATTTTGGTGATGTCCTATTGTGCCCTCCGTGTCACGCAAGTGTGAGGGATTCCCGCTGTAGGGTGTTGCAATACGTTCATGATTCGCTTATAGTGGGTTGCTTGAGTGACAGAAGCATAAACCTGAGTAAGGGGGTTGTTGCGTATGGGATAAAGGGGACTTGATGCTTTAATGCTATGGTTGGGTTTTGCCTTAATGATCTTTAGTAGTTGCGGATGCTCGCTAGAGTTCTAATCATAAGTGCATATGATCCAAGAAGAGAAAGTATGTTAGCTTATGCCTCTCCCGCATATGAAATTGCAATGACGACTATCGGTCTTGTTAAGAATTGCCAAAGACAATTCCGCACACCGATCCACCATTATTCCACACTCGCTATTTATAATATTTAGTAATATATTCTAACTTTATGATAACAACACCTAATTTTATATTTTATCTCTCTGATACCATGCAAAGTTATCCTCTTCATACCCACAATGTAGTTTTATATCTCGTTTCTAGTTGGAAGCAAACATTAGGTGTACGTAGAGTCGTATCAGTGGCAGATAGGACATGAGAGAATATTGATCTTACCTTCAGCTCCTTGTGGGTTCGACACTCCATACTTATCACTTCCACCATTGAGAATTGCTACGATGATTCCTTGCACTTGGGTATTATGATCAAGCAATCAAACTACACATGCAATTCTAAGAGTATAGCAGCGGAAAGTAAAACATTGCATATGAAGGTAAAGGAAAGGGTTTGGAGAAGGCAAACAAAATGGAGACACAAACATTTTTGGCATGGTTCTGATAGGTGGTGCTATCGTACGTCCACGTTGGTGGAGAGTTCAACCCACGAAGGGTAACGGTTGTGCGAGTCCACGGAAGGCTCCACCCATGAAGGGTCCACAAAGAAGCAACCTTGTATATCCCACCCTAGACATCGCCCATGAAGTACTTGCCTCACTCGGTTAGATCTTCACGAAGTAGGCAATCTCCTTGCCCTTACAAACTTCTTGGTTCAACTCCACAATCTTGACAGAGGCTCCCAAGTGACACCTAACCAATCTAGGAGACGCCACTCTCCAAAAGGTAATAGATGGTGTGTTGATGATGAACTCCTTGCTCTTGTGCTTCAAATGATAGTCTCCCCAACACTCAACTCTCTCTCTCTCTCTCAGATTTGGCTATGGTCGAAGAGTGATTTGAGTGGAAAGCAACTTGGGGAAGGCTAGAAATCAAGATTCGAGTGGTAGGAATGGAATCTCTTGATCTCAACACATGAGTAGGTGGTACTCTCTCAGAAAATGAATGGTGGAAGCGTAGGCATGTTCTGATGGCTCTCTCACAAATGGAGATGGCGGTGGAGGGGTATATATAGCCTCCACACAAAATCCAACCGTTACACACATTTGACTCATCTCAGTGGGACCGAATGGTTAAACTCAGTGGCACCGATCAGTCCAAAAATGTGAACGTTAGAAATATCGGTGGGACCTATGTGCTAGGGCTTAGTGCAAACATCATCTCAGTTGCGCCAATTGCATCAACTCAGTGGGACCGAAGTGAAGCAATAAGCAACAGAGAATCTGTCAAGCCAACTCGGTGAGACCGACTGCATAACTCGGTGAGACTAGAGTAAATGCAACAAGTCACAGAGCGCTGGCAAGGACATCTTGGTGGGACCAAGATCTGTATTGGTGTGGTGAGACCGAGCTGTTAGGGTTTCTGGCAGTGGCTATGTCTATGTCATATGAACTCAGTGACTCCGGATAGAAAGAATCGGTGGGGCCGAGTTGGAGTTTAGGGTTTGGACATAATTGGATGGAGAAAGTGGCTGAGGGTTTTGGAGCAAAACCACTAAGCACTTGAGCAAGCAAGCCATTAAGCAACACCTCATCCCCTTTTAATAGTATTGGCTTTCCTATGGACTCAATATGATCTTGGATCACTAAAATAAATATGAAGAGTCTTGAGCTTTTGCCAATCTTTGTCCTTAGCATTTTGAGGGGTCCACATCTCTAGCCCATGCCATGCAATCATTGAACATCCTGAAATATTTATCTTGGAAGGATATTAGTTCAATGGGCTATATGTTGTTATGAATTACCAAAATCACCCGGGGATTAGTTGTACTTTTGTAACATAATATTATTTATTATTAGTAACTAATGGGGAACATTGCATGGAAAACAAAAAAAATCCTACGAAACACCCAAAGATCTATCTATAGAGATGCTAGCAGCAAGAGGGGGGTGTGTCTACGTACCTTTGTAGACCGAAAGTGTTAATGATCTAATGATCAAGGTTTGTGTAGTCGTACTCGCGTCGCAATCCAATTCGATCCAAGAACCGCACGTGTGGCACCTCTGAGATTAGCACATGTTAGGCTCGGTGACATCCTCTCCTTCTTGATATAGCAGGAGAGCGAGAGGAGGTAGATGAGATCTAAACCAACACGACAATGTGGTGGTGGTGGCGGCAGCGAAACTATAGCAAGGCTTCGCCAAGCATCTACGCAAGGTGGAGGTGTAAAGGGAGGGAGAGGCGGCCAGGGTATGGTGTGTTCAACCCCTGCGCCCCTTCTCACTATATGTAGGGGTGTGGGGAGGGAGGTTCTGCCCTGGCCCCTTCTCCAAGGAGAGGGGCGGCGGCCAGGGTGTTGGGTGCCCTCCAAGCCATGTGGAGGCACGTCCATCCCTAGGGTTTGCCTCCCCAAGCGCATGGGCCTTAGGGGGATGGTGCGCCTGGCCCAAATAGGCCCGGGCACCCCCCCTACAGCCCATACACGCCCTTGGGACTAGTGGAACCCTCTGGTATACTTTCAGACCCCTCCAGAACCTTTTAGAAGCTTCTTGGTACAATACGGGGAAAAAATCAAATTTCTTCTCGAACCCTGACAACAACTTTCCATATATGATTCTTTAACTCCGGACCATTCCAAAGCTCCTCATGATATCCCGGATCCCATCCGGGACTCCGAACTACCTTCGGATATGAATATCTCAATACTACCCTAGCGCTATCGAATGTTAAGTGTGTGACCCTACGGGTTCGGGAACATGCAGACATGACCGAGACTCCTCTCCGATCAATAATCAATAGCGGAACCTGGATGCCATATTTATTCCCACATATTCAACGAAGATCTTTATCGGTTGAACCACGATGTCGAGGATTCAATTAATCTCGTATACAATTCCCTTTGTTCGGTGATATGTTACTTGCCCGAGATTCTATCATCGGTATCTCCATACCTAGTTCAATCTCATTTCGGGCAAGTCTCTTTACTCGTTCTGTAATATAAGATCCCCATGACTAAACTCATTAGTCACATGCTTCCAAGCTTCTCGTGATGTTGTATTACCGAGAGGGCAAAGAGATATATCTCCATCACACAGAATAACAAATCTCAGTCTCGATCCATGCAACCCAACAAACATTTTCCAAAATACCTATAGAGCACCTTTATGATCACCTAGTTACGAAGTGATCTTCGATAACCCACAAAGCATTCTTCTGGTATTCGAGAGTAGCATGATCTCATGGTCTAAGGAACAGATACATGACATGAAAAATCTATAGCAAATTAATGAAGTGATACGATCTAATCTAATCTTATGGTTGGGTCTGCCCATCACATCATTCTTCTAATGATATGATTCCGTTACAAATGACAACTCATGTCTATGGTCAGGAAAGCATAACCATCTTTGATCAATGAGCTAGTCTAGTAGATGCTTAGTAGGGACACAGTGTAGTTTATGTATTCACACATGTATTTAAATTTCTGGACAATACAATTCTAGCATGAATAATAAACATTTATCATGAATAAGGAAATATGATAATAACCAATTTATTATTGTCTTAGGGCATATTTCCAACAGTAACATAATAGCCCTGTCAAATATATGTGTATATATATATATATATATATATATATAAACACTATTCTAATCACGGGATCAGAATAATATTCTGATCATAAGCTGAACTGCCTGAGTAACACATCTGAACTTCCCTCTGTACAAACCTGACCTTCGGGCTATCTTCGCAACCGTGGCTTCCCCCACGAATTATTCTTGTTAGTCGTGTTCTATACGATATTAGTGTAATCTAGAAACGTTTTTAGCAACTAAATACCGGTTTTAAATAGGAATCTCGCTCATTGGCGGATTTTGCTCTTGGGTCATGATGCAATTGCGTTTTTTACAATTTTACTGCCTGAGTTGTTCGACCTGAACTTCTCCCAGTGCTAGCTTGAACTTCTGCCAACATTGCCCAAATGGGGCTTGCGATATACCGTTGGAAAGCTATGGACACCAGTATCATGACCCAAGTTAGTTATTTTGGCAAAATGTAAGCGGTTTAAGAGCAGTTTTGAAAACCATTTTTTTTCATACAAAAAACGTGAATCATATTTTCGATCATATTTCTAAACCGTTTATCGGAATGAGGCAAATAATATGCCGTTGGGAAACTGCTGCAAAACCGCTCCTTCCACATGTTGAAAGTTTTTTCTAATTCCCTATGTTTAAATAGTAATTTGGAAAACTGTAAAATTTCGTAAACCGAACAGCCAAGTTCGTATTTTCGATGTCATTTCTAAATGGCTAATCCAATTGAGGCAAGTGATATGATATTGGAAAGCTTATCAAAATGCGCTACTTACTCATGTTGAAAGTTTTTTCTAATTTTGAACGGCTTAAAAGTAATTTTGAAAATGGTACAAGTTCCACCGAGTTCGTATTTTCAAGCTATTTTTTTAACCGTATGTCCGAATGCAGCAAATTATATGGTGTTGGAAAGCTTGAGGAAATGTGAAACTTTTTGGTATATATTGTTTCTCCCAGTTCCTTACTGTTTTAAGTCAATTTTGAAAATGGCTGAAAACGTATTTTCACCGTAATTTCTACAAATTTTATCGGAATGGGGCAAATAATATACCGTTGAAAAGCTATTGAAAATGTAAACTTTTTCGTATTGATGGTTTACTCTAATTCAGAGCCATTTTCAAGTAATTTCGAAAATGGAGGGATCATTCGTTCTGCCTTTATCGCGAAACAGATTCTTCCAAAATGCACCGTGTGAAGGCTTGAACTTCTCGACATGTCTACTTGAACTTCACTCTGTTTTTTACGTGCTTTTTTTGCTCGTAGCTCTCCATCCACTGCTCGTAGCACTCCATCCACTCACCAGAATTGAGCAAGCAATATACCAATGGAAAGCTATTGTAAACACACAACTTTCCCGTGTTGATCATTTTTTTATACTCACGACGATTTTAAAAGTTTTTCATCTAAAATTCGTTTAGCGTAGTAGTTGAACTTCTTGTTGTTTTCACGTTGAACTTCTGTGACGTATTTTCTCGTATGAAACACACACCATGTAGTACGTGTACTTCTGGCTGTTATCACATTGAACTTCTCTCTATTTCATTTTAGTAACGGAAAAAACCTGAGTTTTTTATAGACATTGTACCACTCTAACTTTTTTATTTGAGCTTCTTTGTGTGTGTTTGGAAATGTGAAAACACGGTTGAACCTCTCTGACACGAATTTTTTAACTATCCTGAGCTGAGCACTTGAACTTCTAGCAACAAAACTTTTGGCCTTCGCCTTTTTGTTCTTTTTTGTCATACAAAATGCACACAGTGTAGTACCTGAACTTCTGGTAGTTATCAATTTGAACTTCTCTCTGTTACGTGAAACTATCTGAGTTTTTTATAGACATTGAACCGCTCTACCTTTTTTTATTTGAACTCCTTTTGTGTATTTTTAGAAATGTGAAAATTGGAGTGCTTTTAGAAACATCGAACTTCTACATTATTTCAAACCGAACTTACTGGTTTTATACTTTAGTAACTGGAAAAATCTGATTTTTTAAAAATAAATATCAAATTACTCCACTTTTTCCAATTGAACTTCTTGGTTTTATTCATTAGGAACGAGAAAACCACAGTTGTTTATATACGTTGAACTACTCCATTTTTAAAATTGAATCTTGGTTTTAATCTTTAGTATTGGGGAAAAGTCAAGTTTCTTAATTAGGACTTCTTTGTGTTATTCGTTAGTAACGGGAAAAGTCATAGTTATGTATTAAATATCGAACCACCCAATTATTCAAACTTAAACTTCTAGGTCTTTTTGAAAAGAGGGGAAATTGGTTTTTATGAACTTTTTGAATGGCTCTGTTTTTTGAATATGACCTTCTTGGTATTGTAATAAACATTGTACTTCTCCATTATTTAAATTTGAACCTCTAGGTTTTTTGTAGAAACGGGGAAAATCAATTTTCTCTACAAATTTTGAGCTGCTCTATTTTTCTAAATTGAACTTCTTCGTTTGTTCTTTAGTAACAGGGAAAATCATAACTTTGGAATAAACATCGAACCTCTTCATTATTTACATTTGAAGTTCTAGTTTTTTTAAATGGGAAATTCTATTTTGAGCTTCGTTATTTATTATTGTTAGTCGCGGTTAAAAGTCTGAGTTTTCAGTAAACATTGAACCGCTCCGTTATTTTAATTTGAACTTCTAGATTTTTTTTTTGAAACGGGGAAAATTCATTCTTTTTATAGACTTTTTTGGATTGTGTGTTAATTTAATTCGAACTTGTTGATTTTTATCGGTTTATAAAAATCTGAGTTTTTTATAAATGTTTGTTATTTTAATTCGAACCTATTATGTTTTTTATTGTGAAAATGAGTTTTTACAAGTAATGAAGTGCTCTTTTTGCTAAAATTTGAACATATATTTTTCTTTTCATTTGTTAGTAACGTAAACTAATTTTATTTTTTATAAACATCAAAACTGCTCTGTTATTTCTAATTTGCGCTCTCTGTTTTTAATTTTTAAACTAATTGTTTTTTATGCCCCTAAGAAAATCTAAAAGTGTGTGCCATGATATCCCTAATGATGTTTTCTACAATATAGCTATAGTTGAACTTGCGTTCAGCCGTAGTAGAACTTCCTCGCGGCTGGCGTATAGCTCAGTAAGACTTCACGCGTAAACAATGCATAGCTGTAGTACCTGACGTATTTTTGCAGTAGAACTTCATTGTACGTCTCTTGACTTGCTGTGTGGAACTTCTTGAATCTTTTGCAACTAACTACTTACGCGCCAACCATCATTTTTGGCCAATGCATTACGGCATGTGTTGTGTGCATATCCTCAATACTATTCCAAAGCACCTCTTGGCGTTACCAAATTTTGTACTTTTTTAGCAAAGTTGAATGCACTATAGTGAAAGCCAAACTCAATTTCTCATCCAGTAGTCCGTTAATTATGTTGCATTATTAGAACAGTACCAACTGATGAAGCTATGTACCTAGGGTAGGGTCATAGGCCTGACCTAGACACCCTCCCCTAGGACACCACCTTAAAACCAGAACCATTCAAGGGATAGCATCATCCACTCGACTACAAGGCATTCCACTCGGAAGATTCAAAGTCACTCGACCACAACAATTATCACTCGACAGATAGAAGACCTAAAGTCACTCTGCACGACAACAGTCGGACGTTTACTTCATAGACTTAATAGGCATTTATGTCACTTAATTGCTAGACTTACCAGTAACGCCCCCCTCTTGATGTACCTTAAACCCCTTGTAATGTGGGTTGGCTGGGGTCCTAGCGCACTCTATATAACACACCCCCCCTCCACTGGCACAAGGGTTCGCACCCCCTGTAAAGACACGCATTCAAATCTAATCGACCGCCTCTGGGCACCGAGACGTAGGGCTGTTACTTCCTTCGCGAAGGGCCTGAACTCGTAAAACTCGTGTGTACAACTTCACCATAGCTAGGATCTTGCCTCCTCATGCCTACCCCCATTCTACTGTCAGTCTTAGACCCATGACAGTTGGCGCCCACCTTGGGGCCGGTGTCTTACGGTGTCTTAGAGACTTTTTGGTGGAGTTGCGATTTTTCCGATTCTCATCATCATGGTTTCCGCCGGCGGACTAGTTGAGGGCCACTAGATCCGTCTCGGCGCGCTCGTGTTCATCGCCGATGACTCCGCCTGGCTCCAGGAAGCTCCACTCGACGTTGATGCGCTCCTCGTCCGCGGGGCGATGCACTTTCGCGCGTGTGTCTACAGTGTCCTTCTCCAGCAATCGTCGACCCAGTATCGGTCGGTTCCTGTAGTGTCCTCATCCCCCGCCGCTCGCTGGCACAAGCGTTTCGGTCAATCGCGGCTCCAGCGGTGGGTGAGACACGCGGTGGCCCGCCCGTCGGCCACCTCACAAGTTGCGGCAATCGAGCCCGATGAAACTCTCTACGACCTGTTCGACCTGTCGACTGGCTCCGTCGAGACCGCATCCGAGTGCGACAGCAACGATCCCGCGGCAGAAGTCTTAATGGTCAACGGACCACCCAGTCCTCCTGGCTTTCCCCGCAATGACGGTGGTGATGGCGGTGGTGATTCGTCGCGCTTTCACGAGGAGTACCACCCCGAGCCCCTTTCTTCGCAGCGGAGGGAAGCGCTTCGCCGCCGCAACATGGATGTACTTCACACTCCTATCATTGGAGAAACCCCCGAGGCCCAGGCCTTGGAGGAAGCGTGTCTGGCCAACTTGGCTGAGCGCACTCGGCTGGAGAACCTGCAGCATGCACTCGACGAGCGTGCTCAGCAGCGGATCCCTGAATCCAGCCGACGGCAGCTGTCGGTGTCAAAACCGGTGGATCTCGGGTAGGGGGTCCCGAACTGTGCGTCTAAGGCGGATGGTAACAGGAGGCAGGGGACATGATGTTTATCCAGGTTCGGGCCCTCTTGATGGAGGTAATACCCTACGTCCTGCTTGATTCTTCTTGATAATATGAGTAGTACAAGAGTTGATCTACCACGAGATCGAAGAGGCTAAACCCTGGAAGCTAGCCTATGGTATGATTGTATGTTGTTCTATGGACTAAAACCCTCCAGTTTATATAGACACCGGAGGGGGCTAGGGTTACACAGAGTCGGTTACAAGGAAGGAAATCTACATATCCGTACTGCCAAGCGTGCCTTCCACGCCAAGGAGAGTCCCATCCGGACACGGGACGAAGTCTTCAATCTTGTATCTTCATAGTCCAACAGTCCGACTAAAGGTTATAGTCCGGCTGTCCGGATACCCCCTAATCCAGGACTCCCTCCGTAGCCCCTGAACCAAGCTTCAATGACGATGAGTCTGGCGCACAGATTGTTTTCGGCATTGCAAGGCGGGTTCCTCCTCCGAATACTTCATAGAAGATTTTGAACACGAGGATCGTGTCCGGCTCTGCAAAACAAGTTCCACATACAACTGTAGAGAGAATAATATTTTCACAAATCTAATCTGCCGACGCATTTCGCAGTGTGACATCACACCACAGACAGGTCTTTATTCGAATCGTTTTTTATATCCAATCTCAGCGTGTTTCGCGAGGCGGCTTCCTTGGCACGTCTTGTCGAAGTAGAGATCGTGTCCCCATTATTACAGGATTCTCAGCAATACGGACATGGGTAACCCAACCTTTCCTATTGATAGGACTCCTAGATCTTAGGCAAGTCCCAAACGGCTACGAGGAGGACGCTTGATATCCACCCTCTTTATAAAGGGGACAATGCCTTTTCCTCTCGATCTTAATCGAATCCGCATCATGCCTCGAGTTCCAACACCCAAAGCTCATGTTTAGGCACTTCGGACCTTCAACTATGTCCGGATCCAACCTTCAAGGTCGGTGGATGCCTTCCTCCATCACGGAGGAGGACATCAAGAAGTTGAGAGAGGCCAGATATCTGACCGCCGAAATTTCGCATCAGCTGCCTGCCCGAGGGCAAGTTGTCCCTACTCTCGAACCCAACGAGAGCGTCATGTTCGTCTCCCACTTCCTCCGAGGACTAGGCCTCGCTCTGGATCCCTTTGTTAGGGGTCTCATGTTCTATTATGGGCTAGATTTTCATGATTTGGCCCCGGATTCCCTTCTTCACATCTCGACATTTATTGTTGTATGTGAGGCCTTCCTCCGCATTACCCCTCACTTCGGCCTGTGGCTCAAGACATTCGATGTGAAGCCGAAGATGATCGAGGGGCAGCACGTAGCGTGCGGAGGCGCTTTAATAAGCAAAATCGCTGACGCTCCATGGCCTGAGGGTTTCTTCCCAGAGGTGTCCGGATTGTGGCAGCTGGAGTGGTTCTACATCACAGCTCCCTGAAGTGCCAAGTGGGTAGCTGCCCCCGCCTTTCGCTTAGGCCCCCCACCACAACTGATGTCATGGATCAGCAGGGGGCTGAGCTGGGGTCCAGCCAAGGACGTGCCAATACTGCAAATCCATATCCGAGATCTCTTTGAGAGAGATTTCAGTCTGGTTATGGTAGTGCAAGTTATGCTAGTTCGTCAAGTCCAGCCTTGCAAACGCCGGCCCCTTCGCATGTGGGAATTCAACCCGGAAGGACCGCGAGCTATTCAACATTTCCTTGGCATGACGCATGAAGAGATGTACAAATTGTTCTTCGGACCACAAATAATGTGTCCAGACATTACTGAGGATGTAGGTCTAAGCTGCAATTGCCCGGATACCCAAGTAAGTAGCCCCGCATCCAAACACAATGTCCGTTTATTTATCGCAACATTTCCCAAAAAAGCCGCTCTTTGACCCAGGATTGGATAGCGAAGGCAAAGTTGATTAGGTGTTTGGCCCCCCTCCCTGAGACCTCACCAAATCCCGTGCTAACCAGGATGCTGGAGATCGCGCCTTATCAAGTGCCCTCAGGAGAAGATAAAGGGGGGAACAAGGAGGCTAGCACCTCCGTGAAGGAGGTTAGCCGGGAAGGAGGAACTGAAAATTCCTCTCCCCAGGGAAGGAAGAGAACCGCCTCTGAGGACCCGGAGACAATGGTCTCCAAACGGGGGAAGAAATCTCCGCCGGAGGGTCCTGCCCTGGGGGTTACCCTAGACGCACTATGCCCTCAAGGGGATCAGCCTTCCACCGAGCTGTAAGTAAAAGGGTACTTAATAATGAAAATATCCCGCTTTACCTCTGAGGAAAATAACTGAGGCATTTATCTTGCATTTCGGATCTTAGCCCTTCTCAGTAGAGCTCGTCTTCAGGGGATCTTCTTCCAGAGATGATGGAGAGCGAAACGCCTCCCCCTGCCATACCGCCTCATGAGGCAGGCGACCCCGAGGTGTCGTCGCGGAGGGTTTCTCTCGATCCGGCAAGGCCATAAGGTAATCCTATGGCCACCCGAAGTCTTCAGTATCCGGCTCTTGAAGAGAGCAATCAAAAGAATCCGGCACCATCTGGTGTGCGGTCGGACGTACTGAGGGATCTACTAGAGCAAGCGGCTATCTTAGAATAGCATCGCATGTTGATGGGTATGGTGATTGAAAGGATTTCGTCCGCCGAAAGAGGGTTGCATGAAGCCTTTATGAGTCTACTATCAGGTTTTGAGGTACACGAAACGATGTACATTGTTGACAGTACCGCACATTTTTAGATGTTCCCTGTGTAGATAGTAGCCCCTGAGACTCTGGTTGTTGTCAAAAACGGTGGCAAACAGAGGATCATAGTCCCAGGTAATAACTAGACCGCCTTTATGTGCAGGTGGTTGAAGCTCCGGTGGCTAGCCGGACTAATGGGTTTGCCGAACTAAAGCGGCAGCTGGATGCGACAGATGCCGACATCGTGCTTGTCAACAAGCGGCTTGACGAGGCACAGGGTAGGTGATTTTTCTGGTGATTGTCACATAATAAGAGCAGCATGATGCCAGTATCTTTAATATGTTGTGACTGCAGATGGAGCTGCCACCGTGGAGACCCTTCGGGCGGAGCTTGCCCAAGCCAAGGAGCAAGCAAGGAGTAGCAGTGCGGCCGCTTTAAAGGCAACCGAAGAGTTAAGGGCATAACAGGCCGCGCATTGCGAGAGCAAAGAAAGAATAGCCAAGATGGCTATAGAGTTAAAAGATGCTGCTGACCGTTACCGGCTTCTTGAAGAAGAAAACTGGGCGAAGGCAACGGACCTGGAGAAGGCCCGGGTGGCTACCAAGGAAGCCCGCTCCAAAATTAGAGCGACGGAGGAGCTGAATCAAGTCGCGGATATCGTTTCTGTGAAGCCCTTCTTGTTGCGGACTAAGTTCGGAGATCCGAAATATGCTCCTCTGGATCGGCTATGGAGTTCTGCGGACGAGTAGATGGATTTGGCTGCAAGTGCTACTGATGAGGCCGAGTACTTCAAGGATCAGAAAGGTCCTGAAGTGGAGAAATTGTTCTGGTCACAGTTTCACGCTCCAGTCCGTCCGCTGTTGCTGAATGAGCGATTGACCGGTTGGGCCGAGCTCCATAGATTATCCGGACTTGCCATGAGATCCGTTGTGGATCATTTGTGGCTGGGAGGGCCAAGGCCGAATAGCTACTTTAGCTTAGTGCAACAATTCCTTGGTGATGTGCCACGCATCGATGCTGTAAAGAGGTCGGCGTGAATAGAAGGCTCACGGATGGCCCTTGCCCGTGTCAAAACATACTGGGCGGAGATGGATGCCACCACTGTTGCGGCACAGGGTTCGGCCATAGGCCGGGTGGCTGCCGAGCACTACTTTGAAGAAGTTCTTGAAGGCGCTCGTTTGATAGAGGCTCAGTGCTTGAAGAATATTATGTTTGAGTGGCATGTATTCCCATTGTAAAAACAATGTGTTATTGAGTTTGTCAAGGCTGTATTTATACTTTTTCCCGAAAGTACTGTGATGCCTCATGTGCGGCCGTTTATGTATATATGTATATAACCTGAAAGATGGCAGTCGTCGGCTTCAGCCCCCACACATATAATGCGGGAGTGTTCGCAGAAGACGCATGTTCACACTTGATCCAACGTCTTGGTCCATTGAGGAGGTGATAGCGCAGCGAACTAGGCAATCGGACTATAATGCTTTAACACTTTCACTTAGCCAGAGGAGTTTGACAGTGGGGCTACTATATAGCCCCTGGTGGCTCCGCGCTCATCCGAATTCGGGGCGCGTACATGCCTGGCCGGGAAACGGCCCTTCGTTAAGGCGGAGGAATCCCGAAGATTCCGCTAGGTCATCGAGTGGTTGACCAGTCTCACGCTATATCATGACAGTCAGTTTTCGGCTTTCTCTACTGAGGTGCTCGTCCGGATGAACCAGGGCACAATCGCAGTAGTTCTCCTGGTGCCGCCTTAGCCGATAGAGCGGAACGTAAGGCAGCAAAACACAGGAGCCGGGCAAACCCAACATTTGACCAAAGACATGATTCGGAGCTGATGCATATAAGGCCAAACTCGCGACGCCGAACACTCCCTAAGGTATTCGGTCTTTATGATGTAAACCGGGCCTAAACAGTGCCCTTTGTAATAAGCCCCTAGTGTCCAGGTACGTGCAATATTCTGACGTGGCCACATGCCAATACGTCAGCATCCTTCTCAATTGTACTGAGAATCCGGGGGATGTGTATCAACAAGAGACAGTAAAAAAGGTTTACGCATGGTCATAATCTAAAAAGAATCCTTGGAACGGGTCCCTGCTACACGTCTGCGCCTGTGTCTCCGTTGTGCCGTATCCTGGACGGGTGTAGCACGATGGTCATCTGTAAAAGAGAGGAACTTAGTTGAAAAGTTGTCGTGCAAAAAGGTAGGTTATACTAAATAAACCATGTACAGTTCAAGATAAGTAAGGTTGAGCCTAATTGTCACTTGTTTACACGCGTTGAGCCCCTTGTATTGTTATAGGGGTATAGCCATCAAACCTGTATCAATTATATATAGCCGCACCGGACTCATCTAACCGTGTCCGTGGTCTTAACGACCTGTCAGATGCTCTAGTTGGTGAGGCTATCTAGTGTGCGGCTGCCAAGGCAGCCGCACGGTCTTCCGCGTGCAAGGAGCGCTCAATATTTGTATTTACTGTAATGATGCCATGTGGACCGGGCATCTTAAGCATGAGAGAAGCATAATGCGGTATTGCGTTAAAGCGAGCGAAAGCTTCGCGTCCGAGTAGTGCTTGATAGCCACTTTGGAACGGAGCGATGTGGAAGGTCAACTTTTTGCTACAGAAGTTATCGGGAAAACTGAATATAACCTCTAGTAGCAGGGAGCCCGTGCAATGGGCTTCTGGGCCTGGCGTTACTCCTTTAAAGGTAGTATTACTATGGCTGATTTTTGTTGGGTCTATCCCCATTTTGCAGACTGTGTCCTGATATATCAGGTTTAAACTACTGTCGCCGTCCATCAGGACTCGTGTGAAATGGTATCCGTCAATTATCGGGTCTAACACCAAGGCAGCCCATCCTTCATGGCGGATACTTGTCAAGTAATCCCGATGGTCAAAGGTGATCGGTTGGGACGACCAGTGGGAGAACTCCGCGGTGATAGGCCCTGGGGCATGTGTCTCTAGGAGTGCCACTTTGTTTCTCCCCTTCATCACGTGTAATATGTTTACTGCTTTGATTTCTAGCGGGAATTTCTTCTGTTCCCCAGTGCTTTGCTTGTGAGGCTCGTCCTTGTCTTTGCTTGGTGTATCATTCCCCTTGTGTTCGGCATTGAGCTTGCCGGACTGCTTGAAGACCCAACATTCTATATGGGTATGATTTGCAGGTATATTGGGGGTGCTGTGGATCTGGCATATTTTGTCTAGAATCTTGTTTAGGCTAGACAGTTCGTCTCGGTTGCCTTTGGAGGGCAGCTTTTGCTGACCTGGTTGAGAGCTTCTGAATCCGGCGTTTACCGCCGTGCTCTTCGGGCAGTCTTCTTTATTCCGGCGCTTGTTTTTGCTGCATTGTGGTTTCCCATTTCCGTCCCTGACTTTGGATGTACTTGGGTCGCTGGTCCTGCATCAGGATAACCAGCTGTCCTCGCCTGCGCAAAAGCGGGTCATGAGGCTTGTTAATGTTGCCGTTGTTCTCGGCTTTTCTTGGCCAAGGTGTCTGGCAAGCCATTCATCTCGAACACTGTGCTTGAAAGCTGCTAAGGCTTTGGCGTCTGGACAGTCAACTATTTGGTTCTTTTTAGTTAGAAACTTGTTCCAAAGCTTTCGGGCTGACTCTCCGGGCTGTTAAGTTATATGACTTAAATCGTCTGCATCCGGTGGTCGGACATAGGTCCCTTGAAAATTTGCCCGAAAAGCGTCTTTGAGCTCTTCCCAGCTTCCGATGGAGTTTTCGGGGAGGCTTTTAAGCCAGTGCCGAGCTGGCCCTTTGAGCTTGAGGGGTAAGTACTTGATGGGATGGATATCGTCTCCTCGAGCCATGTGGATATGGAGGATGTAGTCCTCAATCCAGACCCCAGGGTCTGTCGTTCCGTCATACGCCTCTATGTTTACGGGTTTGAATCCCTCCGGAAATTCATGGTCCAGCACCTCATCGGTGAAACATAGGGGGTGTGGGGCACCCGTGTATTTGGGTGTACCGTGGTGTTCGGATTTTTGTTGTGTTGCATTGCGTGCTGGAGCGCGCTTGCTTGGTCAGTAGATGGATCTGGTTGCGTCGTCCTTTTGATGCGAGTCCTTACGTGGATCGCGTACTGGCTTGTGTGCGGCGTCGTTTGCCGCTCTATGTTGGCCATGAGGTCGTCTATCCGACCGGATGGCTGATTTGTTTTTTGATTGCGGGGGTCTAAGGCCTCCTCATCGAATTTAGGTAGAAGCTTTCGCTTCGGGTAGCTCTTTGTGTGGAGACTACCGCCGTACTTTGCTGCAGTGTTGAGTACTTCACTCCATCTAATTCTGAGTGTGTCTTGTGCAGCCCTAAGCCTTTGCTTTTGCTTTTTCAGACTCCTCGCAGTGGCAACAAGCCTTTGCTGGGTATTCTGTTGCTTCGGATGCCTGTCCAGTGTGATGTCATCCGGACTATTATCTTCACCGGAGTCGGGTTGTTCGGTTTGACTCTCCGTGTTGCCGTGGTCGGACGGTGGTTTAATGTCGTGTTTGTCGTCCGCTGGCTCACCCTACTCTATCGCTGGGTCTATATGATCGTTGTTTCTGCCGAGGCGGGATTTGGAGCGGCGCTTACGCCGCCGCTTTGACTGCTTCTCGAGGGAACGATCCTCCGTTGCGTCCTTCCGTTCCTCGTCATCGTTTTCTTTCGGTGTGTCCACCATGTATACATCATATGATGAAGTGGGCGTCCAGTGCCCTGTGGGCAGTGGCTCCTGTTCGTCTCCTGCATCGTCGTCCATACCGTCGATGTCTTCTGAGTCGAAGTCGAGCATGTCGGTCAAATCGTCGACAGTGGCTACTAAGTGGGTGGTGGGCTGGCGGCGAATTTCTTCGTCATCCGCATCCCAATCCTGTCGGACATAGTTCGGCCAGGACTATCCTGACAAGGAGAGAGACTTTAATGAATTCAGTATGTCGCCGAAGGGCGAGTGCTGAAAGATATCCGCGGAGGTGAACTCCATGATCAGCGCCCAGTCGGATTCAATAGGCACGGGTGCAGGCGGTTCGGGGTCCGTGGCCGGGGAAGAGTCTGGCAGTTCGGCGTCACGGCTCCCGTGAAGGGTAAGGTCGATACTCGGCTCGATCGCCGCTGAGAATGTGGCCTCCGTGGTGGGGTCTATCCACCCGTCCATGGATGGCGCAATTGGCTCCGAATTGAGGGTCGGAGCGGTTGCCGGTGCGGTCTCCTGAACACTATACGATGGCAGAGCAAAATCATACTCATCGTGATCGTGCGGTGCACTCGGCAGGGGCTCGAACCCGTCGAAGATCAAGTCTCCGCGGACTAAAACCCTCCGGTTTATATAGACACCAGAGGGGGCTAGGGTTACACAGAGTCGGTTACAAGGAAGGAAATCTACATATCAAGGAGAGTCCCATCCGGACACGGGACGAAGTCTTCAATCTTGTATCTTCATAGTCCAACAATCCGGCCAAAGGATATAGTCCGGCTGTCCGGATACCCCCTAATCCAGGACTCCCTCAGTAGCTTTTTCCGCCTCAAACTCAGGTATACCGCACTCCGATTCAAAATCTCACGGCCGCAGCCCGAATAGCAGAGTCAATCCAGCCTTCCCAGTCGGAGGTAGGCAGAGGTTTTATGCAGATCCGGGCCTTGCTCCGAGCAGCTGGAGAATAGAACATAGCAGTGTCTCAGTCATGGAATAGGATTCATAGCAGGTCTGTGGTAGCAGATACAGTACAGTCGGCCCATAGCCCAAGATCGCCCCCGCGGCGTGAAGGACGTGGTCATGGGAAAGATCGGTACATAAACCATGAGCAATATGATCACCACCTCGGCCACGACGACCGACGTCGAGTGCCCACGCCTCCTCCGAGGAGTGGGTCATATGTGCCTCGTCGGCATGATGACAGATGCCCTCACAACAGCGAGCGACGAATACTAGTCGACCCAAGGGAGCCAGGCTTTGATGCGAGATCTATTCTCGTTCAAGGTCTGGTTGACAGGAACAGAGCGCACAGAGAAGGCCATGACAGAGATTATCCGACTAGCAGTAGAGTGCATGTTTCAGGTCCCGAGTGTTTCAGTAGAGCCATCAGGGCTGCAGTGATTCCTCCCAATTTCAGGTTGGCGACTGGAGTCAGCAAGTTTACGGGTGAATCTAAGCCTGACACTTGGCTTGAGGACTACCGAGTAGCTGTTTGGATTGGTGGTGGCAATGATGAAGTCGCCATGAAGCACCTTCCTTTGATGTTGGAAGGCTCGGCCAGGGCATGGCTGAACCAGTTGGCACCCAGTAGTATATTCAGTTGGGAGGAACTCGCCCGAGTGTTTGTTAGGACTTTTGAAGGTACTTGCAAGCGACCAGTGGGGTTGACTGAATTGCAGAGTTGTGTACAAAAACCGAATGAAACCCTGAGAGACTATATCCAGAGATGGATCACGTTACACCATACGGTGGAGAATGTGTCAGATCACCAAGTAGTTTGTGCCTTCAAAGAAGGCGTCAAGTATTGGGAGTTCAATTTGAAATTCGGTCGGACAGGAGATATGTCCCTGACTCAGATGATTGAGATTGCCACCAAATACGCAAACGGGGAAGAGGAAGACCGACTCCGGAGTGGCAAGCACAAAACAGTCACCCAGGACACCGGTGGAGGTACTTCCAATCGGAAACAAAAGTGTAAGGCTGAACCAGTTGCTCTTGGTGAGGCTTTAGTTGTGGCTCAAGGAAAGTTCAAGGTGAAGCCCAGAGGGCCCTGGAATCCCAAGAAAGTGAAAGATCAAGACGGAAATGATGTGTTGGATTTACCATGTCACATTCACACCAAGAAAGATGAAGAGGGTAATCTGATTTATCCCAAGCACACCACTCGGCAGTGTCGACTCTTGATCCAGCAGTTCCGAGAGAAACAACCCAAGGAGAAGGAAAAGGTATCAGACAAGGATGAGGACAAGGAAGAGGATGATGACGGTTTTCCCAACGTCAAATCCACTCTGATGATTTTTGCTGATATTGAGAGCAAAAGTCGATTGAAAGTTATCAACAAATAAGTAAACATGGTTGCTCCGGCAACACCAAGTTATTTGAAGTGGTCCCAGACTGCCATCACATTCGACCAGTCTGACCATCCAGCACATATAGCCACCCCTGGGAGGCAAGTGTTGGTGGTCGACCCAGTTGTTGAAGGCACTCAACTGACTAAAGTGCTGATGGATGGTGGTAGTGGCCCGAATATCCTCTATGCTAAAACCTTGAAGGGAATGGGGATTCCGATGTCCAAGCTCAGCGAAAGTAATATGAGTTTCCATGGCGTTATACCCGGCAAGAAGGCTGAATCACTCGGCCAGATCGCCCTTGATGTGGTTTTCAGTGATTCCAAGAATTACCGCAAAGAAAAGTTAACATTCGAAGTAGTGTGTTTCAAGAGTGCTTATCATGCCATTCTGGCTAGGCCTGCCTATGCATGTCTCATGGCTCGGCTGTGTTACGTGTACCTCAAATTGAAAATGCCTGGTCCCAGAGTAGTGATCACTATCACTGGCAATTGGCAGAAAGCAGAAGAGTGCTTCCAGAAGGGCTCAAAAATCGCCGATGCACAAATGGCGGCAGTCGAAATGCAAGAATACCAAAAAAATGCAGATCCGGGTGATTTGCTGTGCTCCAAGAAGCCTGCCACTGATTCTGCATTTCAGTCGTCCGCTGAAACCAAGCCGATTCATATTCACCCGACCGATCCTAATGCTGCTCCTACTCATATCTCAACTTCGCTCGATAGTAAATAGGAAGAGGCGCTCATCCAGTTCCTCCGTGAGAACTGGGACATCTTTGCATGGAAACCTTCTGACATGCCGGGTGTACACAGGAGACTGGCTGAGCATCATTTGCGAGTCGACCCGAAATTAAAACCAGTCAAGGAACATCTCCGATGGTCCGCCGTACAAAAGAGAAAGGCAATTGGTGAGGAAGTGGCTCAGCTCCTGGCACCTGAGTTCATCCGAGAGATTTACCACTCTGAGTGGCTCGCCAATGTTGTTATGGTGCCCAAGAAGGACGACTCCCTTTGCATGTGCATTCACTTCAAGCATATCAATCGGGCCTGCCCGAAAGATCATTTTCCTCTCCCTCGCATCGACCAAATTGTCGATTCGACTACGAGGTGTGAGCATTTGTATTTCCTAGACGCCTATTCCGGGTACCATCAGATCCGATTGTATGGACCCGATGAGATAAAAACAGCTTTCATCACTCCATTCGGGTGCTTTTGTTATGTCACCATGCCATTCGGTCTCAAGAACGCTGGGTCCACATTCATGACGATGATTTAGAAGTGTCTGCTCACTCAAATCAGTCGGAATGTGGAAGGAACATGGATGACATTGTGGTCAAGTCGCATAAAGGTTCCAACCTGCTGACTGACGTTGCTGATATCTTTGCCAACTTGAGAAGATATGATATCAAGCTTAAACCATCAAAGTGCACTTTCACAGTTCCTGGCGGAAAGTTACTCGACTTCCTCGTTTTCGAACGAGGGATCGACGTGAACCCAGAGAAAGTTGGTGCCATACTCCGGATGAAGCGCCCTGTGCGCGTGCATGATGTCTAGAAGCTTACTGGTTGTTTGGCTGCCTTGAGTCGATTCATTTCTTGCCTTGGTGAAAAGGCATTACCTCCTTACCGACTGATGAAGAAATCTGACAAGTTCGAGTGGACTCCTGAAGCTGATGCAGCGTTTGCAGATCTCAAAGCCCTACTTTCCACCCAGTCGATGCTTGCTGCCCCAATCAGCAAACAACCATTACTGCTTTACATTGCAGCCACTAGACAAGTTGTCAGTACAGTACTCACGATCGAGCGGGAAGAAGGAAAAACCTATAAAGTTCAACGCCTATTATATTATGTTTCTAAAGTTTTAACTCCATCCAAGCAAAGATATCCACATTATCAGAAGCTTGTTTATGGGATTTACATGACCATGAAGAAGGTTGCACATTATTTCTCTGATCACTCCATTACAGTCGTCAGCGATGCACCATTGTCAGAAATTCTGAACAACAGAGATGCAACTGGTCGAGTGGCAAAATGGACGATTGAACTCCTTCCCTTGGATATCAAGTTTGTGAAGGAAATATGCCCTAGAGGCAATAATAAACTTATTATTTATTTCCTTATTTCATGATAAAAGTTTATTATTCATACTAGAATTGTATTAACCTAAAACATAATACATGTGTGAATACATAGACAAACATAGTATCACTAGTATGCCTCTACTTGACTAGCTCGTTGAATCAATGATGGTTATGTTTCCTAACCATAGACATGAGTTGTCATTTGATTAACGGGATCACATCATTATAGAATGATGTGATTGACTTCACCCATCTGTTAGCTTAGCACGATGATCGTTTAGTTTGTTGCTACTGCTTTCTTCATGACTTATACATGTTCCTATGACTATGAGATTATGCAACTCCCGTTTACCGGAGGAACACTTTGTGTGCTACCAAACATCACAACATAACTCGGTGATTATAAAGGTGCTCTACAGGTGTCTCCGAAGGTACTTGTTGAGTTGGCGTATTTTGAGATTAGGATTTGTCACTCCGATTGTCGGAGAGGTATCTCTGGGCCCACTCGGTAATGCACATCACTATAAGCCTTGCAAGCATTGTTACTAATGAGTTAGTTGCCGGATGATGTATTACGGAACGAGTAAAGAGACTTGCCGGTAACGATATTGAACTACGTATTGAGATACCGACGATCGAATCTCGGGCAAGTAACATACCGATGACAAAGGGAACAACGTATGTTGTTATGCGGTTTGACCGATAAAGATCTTCGTAGAATATGTGGGAGCCAATATGAGCATCCAGGTTCCGCTATTGGTTATTGACCGGAGACATGTCTCGGTCATGTCTACATAGTTCTCGAACCAAAGGGTCCGCACGCTTGAAGTTTGATGATGGTTATATTATGAGTTTATGTGATTTGATGTACCGAAGGTAGTTCGGAGTCCCGGATGAGATCGGGGACATGACGAGGAGTCTTGAAATGGTCGAGACGTAAAGATCGATATATTGGACAACTATATTCGGACATCGGAAAGGTTCCGAGTGATTCGGGTATTTTTGGAGTACCAGGGAGTTACGGAATTCGCCGGGAGAAGTATTAGGCCTTATTGGGCCATACGGGAATAGAGGAGAGAGACCAAAAGGAAGGAGGCGTGCGCGCCCCCTCTGGTCCGAATTGGACAAGGGGTGCAGCCCCCTTTTCCTTCTCCCTCTCCCCCTCTTTCCTTATCTCCTACTCCGGAAAGGAAAGGGGAATCCTACTAGGACTTGGGAGTCCTAGTAGGACTCCCCACACTTGGTGCGCCCCCTCTAGGGTCGGCCTCTCCCTCCCTCCTTTATATACGGGGGCAGGGGCACCTCTAGATACAACAATTGATCTCTTGGATCTCTTAGCCCTGTGCGGTGCCCCCTCCACCATAATCCACCTCGATAATATCATAGCGGTTCTTAGGCAAAGCCCTACGTCGGTAGGACATCATCATTGTCACCGCGCCGTCGTGCTGACGGAACTCTCCCTCAAAGCTCGGCTGGATCGGAGTTCAAGGGACATCATCGAGTTGAACGTGTGCAGAACTCGGAGGTGTCGTGCGTTCGGTACTTGATCGGTCGGATCATGAAGACATACGACTACATCAACCGCGTTGTGCTAACGCTTCCACTTTCGGTCTTCAAGGGTACGTGGACACACTCTCCCCTATTGTTGCTATGCATCACCATGATCTTGCGTGTGCGTAGGAAATTTTTTGAAATTACTATGTTCCCCAATAGTGGCATCCGAGCCAGGTTTATGCGTAGATGTTATATGCATGAGTAGAACACAGGTGAGTTGTGGGCGATACAAGTCGTACTGCTTACCAGCATGTGACACTTTGGTTCGGCGGTATTGTTGGATGAAGTGGCCCAAATCAACATTACACGTACGCTTAAGCGAGACTAGTTCTACCGACGTGCTTTGCACATAGGTGGCTGGCGGGTGTCCGTTTCTCGAACTTTAGTTGAACCGAGTGTGGCTACGCCCGGTCCTTGAGAAGGTTAAAATAGCACAAACTTGACGAACTATCGTTGTGGTTTTGATGCGTAGGTAAGAACGGTTCTTGCTTAGCCCATAGCAGCCACGTAAAACTTGCAACAACAAAGTAGAGGGCGTCTAACTTGTCTTTGCAGGGCATGTTGTGATGTGATATGGTCAATACATGATGCTATATTTTATTGTATGAGATGATCATGTTTTGTAACTGAGTTATCGGCAACTAGCAGGAGCCATATGGTTGTCGCTTTATTGTATGCAATGCAATCGCCCTGTAATTGCTTTACTTTATCACTATGCGGTAGCGATAGTCGTACAAGCAATAGTTGGCGAGACGACACCGATGCTACGATGGAGATCAAGGTGTCACGCCGGTGACGATGGTGATCATGACGGTGCTTCGGAGACGGAGATCACAAGCACAAGATGATGATGGCCATATCATATCACTTATATTGATTGCATGTGATGTTTATCTTTTATGCATCTTATTTTTCTCTGATTGACGGTAGCATTATAAGATGATCTCTCACTGAATTTCAAGATAAAAGTGTTCTCCCTGAGTATGCACCGTTGCCAAAGTTCGTCATGCCCAGACACCACGTGATGATCGGGTGTGATAAGCTGTACGTCCATCTACAACGGGTGCAAGCCAGTTTTGCACACGCAGAATACTCAAGTTAAACTTGACGAGCCTAACATATGCAGATATGGCCTCGGAACACTAAGACCGAAAGGTCGAGCATGAATCATATAGTAGATATGATCAACATAGTGATGTTCACCATTGAAAACTACTCCATTTCACGTGATGATCGGTTATGGTTTAGTTGATTTGGATCACGTGATCACTTAGATGATTAGAGGGATGTCTATCTAAGTGGGAGTTCTTAAGTAATATGATTAATTGAACTTTAATTTATCATGAACTTAGTCCTGGTAGTATTAGCATATCTATGTTGTAGATCAATAGCTCGCGTTTAGCTCCTCTGTTTTATTTTTGATATGTTCCTAGAGAAAACTAAGTTGAAAGATGTTATTAGCAATGATGCGGATTGGATCCGTGATCTGAGGATTATCCTCATTAATGCACAGAAGAATTATGTCCTTGATGCACCGCTAGGTGACAGACCTATTGCAGGAGCAGATGCAGACGTTATGAACGTTCGGCTAGCTCAATATGATGACTACTTGATAGTTTAGTGTGCCATGCTTAACAGCTTAGAATCAGGACTTCAAAGACGTTTTGAACGTCATGGATCATATGAGATGTTCCAGGAGTTAAAGTTAATATTTCAAGCAAATACCCGAGTTGAGAGATATGAAGTCTCCAACAAGTTCTATAGCTAAAAGATGGAGGAGAATAGCTCAAGCAGTGAGCATGTGCTCAGATTGTCTGGGTACTACAATCGCTTGAATCAAGTGGGAGTTAATCTTCCAGATAAAAAGTGATTGATAGAATTCTCTAGTCACCATCACCAAGTTAGTAGAACTTCATGATGAACTATAGTATGCAAGGGATGACGAAAACGATTCCCGAGCTTTTCATGATGATGAAATCGATGAAGGTAGAAATCAGGAAAGAGCATCAAGTGTTGATGATTAACAAGACCACTAGTTTCAAGAAAAGGGCAAAGGGAAAGAAAGGGAACTTCAAGAAGAACGGCAAGCAAGTTGTTGCTCAAGTGAAGAAGCCCAAGTCTGGACCTAAGCCTGAGACTAAGTGCTTATACTGCAAAGGGACTGGTCACTGGAAGCGGAACTGCCCCAAGTATTTGGCAGATAAGAAGGATGGCAAAGTGAACAAATGCTATATTTGATATACATGTTATTGATGTGTACTTTACTAGTGTTTATAGCAACCCCTCGGTATTTGATACTGGTTCAGTTGCTAAGAGTAGTAACTCGAAACGGGAGTTGCAGAATGAACAGAGACTAGTTAAGGGTGAAGTGACGATGTGTGTTGGAAGTGGTTCCAAGATTGATATGATCAAAATTGCACACTCCCTATACTTTCGGGATTAGTGTTAAACCTAAATAAATGTTATTTGGTGTTTGCGTTGAGCATGAATATGATTAGATCATGTTTATTGCAATATGGTTATTCATTTAACTTAGAGAATAATTGTTGTTCTGTTTACATGAATAAAACCTTCTATGGTTATACACCCAATGAAAATGGTTCATTGGATCTCGATCGTAGTGATACACATATTCATAATATTGAAGCCAAAAGATGCAAAGTTAATAGTGATAGTGCAACTTATTTGTGGCACTGCCGTTTAGGTCATATTGGTGTAAAGCGCATGAAGAAACTCCATGCTGGGCTTTTGGAAGCACTTGATTATGAATCATTTTGATGCTTGCGAACCATGCCTCATGGGCAAGATGACTAAGACTCCATTCTCCAAAACAATGGAGCGAGCCACTGACTTATTGGAAATAATACATACCGATGTATGCGGTCCAATGAGTGTTGAGACTCACGGCGGGTATCATTGTTTTCTGACCTTCACAGATGATTTGAGCTGATATGTGTACATCTACTTGATGAAACATAAGTCTAAAACATTTGAAAAGTTCATATAATTTCAGAGTGAAGTGGAAAATCATCGTAACAAGAAAATAAAGTTTCTATGATCTGATCGTGGAGGAGAATATTTGAGTTACGAGTTTGGTCTTCATCTGAAACAATGCGAAATAGTTTCGCAACTCACGCCACCTGGAACACCACAGCGTAATGGTGTGTCCGAACAACATAACCGTACTTTATTAGATATGGTACAATCTATGATGTCTCTTATCGATTTACCACTATTGTTTTGGGGTTATGCATTAGAGACAACTGCATTCACGTTAACAAGGGCACCATCTAAATCCGTTGAGACGACATCGTATGAACTGTTGTTTAGCAAGAAACCTAAGCTGTCATTTCTTAAAGTTTGGGATTGCGATGCTTATGTGAAAAAGTTTCATCTTGATAAGCTCAAACCCAATTCAGAGAAGTGCATCTTCATAGGATACCCAAAAGTAACTGTTGGGTACACCTTCTATCACAGATCCGAAGGCAAGATATTTGTTGCTGAGAATGGATCCTTTCTAGAGAAGGAGTTTATCTCGAAAGAAGTGAGTGGGAGGAAAGTATAACTTGATGAGGTAATTGTACCTGCTCCCTTATTGGAAAGTAGTTCATCACAGAAATCTGTTTCTGTGACTCTTACACCAATTAGTGAGGAAGCTAATGATGATGATCATGTAACTCCAGATCAAGTTACTACCGAACCTCGTAGGTCAACCAGAGTGAGATCCGCACCAGAGAGGTAAGGTAATCCTGTTCTGGAGGTCATGTTAATTGACCATGACGAACCTACGAACTGTGAGGAAGCGATGATGAGCCCAGATTCCGCGAAATGGCTTAAGGCCATGAAATCTGAGATGGGATCCATGTATGAGAACAAAGTGTGGACTTCGATTGACTTGCCCGATGATCAGCAAGACATAGAAAATAAATGGATCTTCAAGAGGAAGATGGACGCTGATAGTAGTGTTACTATCTACAAAGCTAGACTTGTTGAAAAAGGTTTTGACAAAGTTCAAGGTGTTGACTACGATGAGATTTTCTCACTCGTAGCGATGCTTAAGTCTGTCTGAATCATGTTAGCAAATTGCCACATTTTATGAAATCTGGCAAATGGATGTCAAAACTACATTCCTTAATGGATTTCTTAAGGAAGAGTTATATATGATGCAACCAGAAGGTTTTGTCGATCCTAAAGGTGCTAACAAAATATGCAAGCTCCAGCGATCCATCTATGGACTGGTGCAAGCATCTCGGAGTTGGAATATACGCTTTGATGAGTTGATCAAAGCATATAGTTTTATACAGACTTGTGGTGAAGCCTGTATTTACAAGAAAGTGAGTGGGAGCACTATAGCATTTCTGGTAAATATATGTGAATGCCATATTGTTGATCGAAAATAATGTAGAATTTTCTAGAAAGCATAAAGGAGTATTTGAAAAGAGTTTTTCAAATAAAGACCTCGGTGAAGCTACTTACATATTGAGCATCAAGATCTATAGAGATAGATCAAGACGCTTGATAAGTTTTTTCAATGAGTACATACCTTGACAAGATTTTGAAGTAGTTCAAAATGGAACAGTCAAAGAAAGAGTTCTTGCCTGTGTTACAAGGTGTGAAATTGAGTAAGACTCAAAGCCCGACCACGGCAGAAGATAGAAAGAGAATGAAAGTCATTCCTTATGCCTCAGCCATAGATTCTATAAAGTATGCCATGCTGTGTACTAGATCTATTGTATACCCTGCCCTGCGTTTGGCAAGGGAGTACAATAGTGATCTAGGAGTAGATCATTGGACATTGGTCAAAATTATCCTTAGTAGAATAAGGATATGTTTCTCGATTATGAAGGTGACAAAAGTTTCATCGTAAAGGGTTACGTCGATGCAAATTTTGAAACTGATCTAGATGACTCTAAGTCTCGATCTAGATACATACTGAAAGTGGGAGCAATTAGTTAGAGTAGCTACATGCAGAGCATTTTGACATAGAAATTTGCAAAATACTTACGGATCCGAATGTGGCAGACCCGTTGACTAAACTTCTCTCACAAGCAAAACATGATCACACCTTAGTACTCTTTGGGTGTTAATCACATAGCAATGTGAACTAGATTATTGACTCTAGTAAACCCTTTGGGTGTTGGTCACATGTCGATGTGAACTATAGGTGTTAATCACATGGTGATGTGAACTACTGGTGTTAAATCACATGGAGATGTGAACTAGATTATTGACTCTAGTGCAAGTGGGAGACTGAAGGAAATATGCCCTAGAGGCAATAATAAAGTTATTATTTATTTCCTTATATCATGATAAATGTCTATTATTCATGCTAGAATTGTATTAACCAGAAACATAATACATGTGTGAATACATAGAGACAAACAGAGTGTCACTAGTATGCCTCTACTTGACTAGCTCGTTAATCGAAGATGGTTATGTTTCCTAACCATAGACATGTGTTGTCATTTGATTAACGGGATCACATCATTAGGAGAATGATGTGATTGACATGACCCATTCCATTAGCTTAGCACCCGATCGTTTAGTATGTTGCTATTGCTTTCTTCATGACTTATACATGTTCCTATGACTATGAGATTATGCAACTCCCGTTTGCCGGAGGAACACTTTGTGTGCTATCAAACGTCACAACGTAACTGGGTGATTATAAAGGATCTCTACAGGTGTCTCCAAAGGTACATGTTGGGTTGGCGTATTTCGAGATTAGGATTTGTCACTCCGATTGTCGGAGAGGTATCTCTGGGCCCTCTCGGTAATGCACATCACATAAGCCTTGCAAGCATTGCAACTAATGAGTTTTTTCAATGAGTACATACCTTGACAAGATTTTGAAGTAGTTCAAAATGGAACAGTCAAAGAAAGAGTTCTTACCTGTGTTACAAGGTGTGAAATTGAGTAAGACTCAAAGCCTGACCACGGCAGAAGATAGAAAGAGAATGAAAGTCATTCCCTATGCCTCAACCATAGTTTCTATAAAGTATGCCATGCTATGTACCAGATCTATTGTATACCCTACACTGAGTTTAGCAAGGGAGTACAATAGTGATCTAGGAGTAGATCACTGGACAGCGGTCAAAATTATCCTTAGTGGAATAAGGATATGTTTCTCGATTATGGAGGTGACAAAAGGTTCGTCGTAAAGGGTTACGTCAATGCAAATTTTGACACTGATCTAGAGGACTCTAAGTCTCAATCTGGATACATTTTGAAAGTGGGAGCAATTAGCTAGAGTAGCTCCATGCAGAGCATTGTTGACATAGAAATTTGCAAAATACATACGGGTCTGAATGTGGCAGACCCGTAGACTAAACTTCTCTCACAAGCAAAACATGATCACACCTTAGTACTCTTTGGGTGTTAATCACATAACAATGTGAACTAGATTATGACTCTAGTAAACACTTTGGGTGTTGGTCACATGACGATGTGAACTATGGGTGTTAATCACATAGTGATGTGAACTATTGGTGTTAAATCACATGGCGATGTGAACTAGATTATTGACTCTAGTGCAAGTGGGAGACTGAAGGAAATATGCCCTAGAGGCAATAATAAAGTTATTATTTATTTCCTTATTTCATGATAAATGTTTATTATTCATACTAGAATTGTATTAACCGGAAACATAATACATGTGTGAATACATAGACAAACATAGTGTCACTAGTATCCCTCTATTTGACTAGCTCGTTGAATCAATGATGGTTATGTTTCCTAACCATAGAAATGAGTTGTCATTTGATTAACGAGATCACATCATTAGAGAATGATGTGATTGACTTGACCCATCCGTTAGCTTAGCACGATGATCGTTTAGTTTGTTGTTATTGCTTTATTCATGACTTATACATGTTCCTATGACTATGAGATTATGCAACTCCCATTTACTGGAGGAACACTTTGTGTGCTACCAAACGTCACAACGTAACTGGGTGATTATAAAGGTGCTCTACAGGTGTCTCCGAAGGTACTTGTTGAGTTGGCGTATTTCGATATTAGGATTTGTCACTCCGATTGTCGGAGAGGTATCACTGGGCCCACTCGGTAATGCACATCACTATAAGCCTTGCAAGCATTGTTACTAATGAGTTAGTTGCCGGATGATGTATTACGGAACGAGTAAAGAGACTTGCCGGTAACGATATTGAACTACGTATTGAGATACCGACGATCGAATCTCGGGCAAGTAACATACCGATGACAAAGGGAACAATGTATGTTGTTATGCGGTTTGACCGATAAAGATCTTCGTAGAATATGTGGGAGCCAATATGAGCATCCAGGTTCTCCTATTGCTTATTGACCGGAGACGTGTCTCGGTCATGTCTACATAGTTCTCGAACCAAAGGGTCCGCACACTTGAAGTTTGATGATGGTTATATTATGAGTTTATGTGATTTGATGTACCGAAGGTAGTTCGGAGTCCCGGATGAGATCGGGGACATGACGAGGAGTCTTGAAATGGTCGAGACGTAAAGATCGATATATTGGACAACTATATTCGGACATCGGAAAGGTTCCGAGTGATTCGGGTATTTTCGGAGTACCAGGGAGTTACGGAATTCACCGGGAGAAGTATTAGGCCTTATTGGGCCATACAGGAATAGAGGAGAGAGACCAAAAGGAAGGAGGCGTGCGCGCCCCCTCTGGTCCGAATTGGACAAGGGGTGCAGCCCCCTTTTCCTTCTCCCTCTCCCCCTCTTTCCTTATCTCCTACTCCCTCTCCCCCTCGAACCAAAGGGTCCGCACGCTTGAAGTTTGATGATGGTTATATTATGAGTTTATGTGATTTGATGTACCGAAGGTAGTTCAGAGTCCTGGATGAGATCGGGGACATGACGAGCAGTCTCGAAATTGTCGACACGTAAAGATTGATATATTGGACGACTATATTCAGACATCGAAAAGGTTCCGAGTGATTTAGGTATTTTAGGAGTACCAGGGAGTTACGGGAATTCACCGGGAGAAGTATTGAGACATATTGGGCCATACGGGAATAGAGGAGAGAGGCCAAAAGGAAGGAGGCACCCCCCCCCTCTAGTCCGAATTGGACAAGGGGTGCAGCCCCCTTTTCCTTCTCCCTCTCCCCCTCTGTGGGGACCCCGACTCATAAGTCGTGATCACCGAATGCACGTGTACAGTGATCCCAGAGATCAATGCTCACTGAACACACAGAAGCTGAATAACAAGAGTCTTACATCCATACGTACCGTATTACACAAGTAGGACCATTATGGTCAAGTCTTGAGTATAACATCGTAGCGGAAATCTTCCTCGATAACTTGGACCCATGCCATCTGCCTTAACCCTACAGGCATTCTGACCGGGAAGCGTCCTAGCTCGCATGTTCGTCACCGACGTATTCTTCATCATATCCTGTTCTTTCATGCCTGGCCAATGAGTACTTTGAATGTACTCGCAAGCAACCCATGTTTTGGTTCAAGGTACAACAATGCATGATATAGGTAAATTTTGCGGAAAGCTAGTTTTTTAGTGCAATGACATGTTCAACAACTCGTAAGACATGCATCAGGAGGATTCAAGTAACCATAAGGACAGGTTACAGATATCAACATAAATAGAGTGGGCACCAACCCAACTCAATCATGCCAAGTCCTCTGACTTGACCCAAGTAGTTGTATCATCATAAAAGGAGTGGGCACCAACCCAACTCAATCTTGTCAAGTCCTCTGACTTGACCCGAGTAGCTCTTCCCCTTTATTCAAACACACACTAGTTCGAAAACATGTGGACGTAGTTTAAGCAGCACCGCCCAACTGTCCTTGACCATGGACACGGCTATTCGAATAGTTTTTCACTCTGCAGAGGTTGCACACTTTACCCACTAGATCCAGGGAACTTCCGTGTCATCCACGACCCGTGGTACCTCAAGTACCCGGGGTAAGCACCCGATCACTACCTTTCCCTAGACGACACTAACAAGGAGTCCACTCGTTGTTCCGTATCCTCTCGATGTACATCATACGAGACTCACTCGAGATCGTAACATCCGAGAGGGGACACAACGGTGTATCCGGTGCCCTGTGAAAACAGTCATGGCCGCCCTACCTGGCACGACCCCGTCCCGAGAGAGAGCACCAACTCTCCCCCGTCACTAGTAATGCGGGCTCCAAGCTAGTATCGGCCTAGGTAATCAATAATGCCCTTTCCCATACAAGGGTAGAGTGGTTGCGCATGTAAGGTTGGGACAGTCGACAAATCTTAAATCTAATCCATTTTCAAAAACAACACACACACTTGCCTCGGTACACCACTTCGTCATCAAGTGGTTACCCAACTCATCATCTCCCTCGGGTATAAGTGGCACCAGACGGGGTTTTCGAAAAGTCCTTTGAAAATTACTTTGCCTCATCTCTATGCACATTCTCGTCCCTTTTGCGTAGCAACTACTTAGCATCCTATTCATTCCCACCGGCATAACCCTCATAAGGAGGTAGGGTTATGCACAATGCAAGTATCAACAAGGAAGTAACGAAGGCAATCCATCAAAGTGGTTCCACCTCATCATGATCCCGATGCAACAATAGTAAAGTGCTATATGAAATGCGTAAAAAGGGGTTTCTTAGTCATGGTCAAAGGGATGCTTGCCTGTTTTAACAAAGTCTTCGAGGTCTTCAAATATCTCTGGTCCAACTCTGAGCATTTCGTCTACTTCGTCAACTATCGTCAAAAACAACCACAATAAGCAACACAACAAGGTAAAAAAAATAAAAGTGCTCCAAAAATATTGATTTGACTTTTCTAGGATACCTCTGGTCACATGAGGAATGACCAAAGTGATTTCATTGGAAGTGGATCAATGGATATTTCTAAACATTTAGATATGATGGAATCAAGGGGTTTATGGAATTGCAAGAAGTGGATAGAAACATATTTTTGAAAAATGAGCAAAGGTACCCATTTAACAAAGGATGATTTCAGAAGCATCTAGGAATTGGTTTCACTGGATTTGGAGTTGAAATGATTTTCCTATGAATTTACAAAGTTGACAAATATCAAGAAATAGACCATTATTTGAGGTGATACAGAAAGTATTAGTAAAAATGTTCAAAAACTAAGTTTTGAACTTATTGACACCTAGGATTTTGAATCATGGAATTTGGATCAAAATTAGGCTCTCTGGGATTTTCTAAAGTTTATGACAGGAATGGAAATATGGGATTTGAAAAATGTTTGTGAAGAAAATCTTTATGGAAAAATGTGCAAAAAGCACCATGTGATAGGGCATGATTTATGGAGCAACTACAAATTAGAATCATCAAATTTGGACTTTATTTGATTTGTTTATGGATTTTACCAATTTCTGGAAAAAGGAAAAAGGAAGAAAAGGAATCAACCTTATAAAGCGCACTGGGCGAAGCCCAGCTAATCAGCGCCTACTGGGCTCAGCCCAGCGGCTCAGCTGCACGAGGGAGGACGTGACGTCGAAGGCGGCTTCGCGGGGGTGCGCCTTCGCGCAGGGGAGGCGGATCCGGGCCGAAGCCGTTTCCACTTGAACGCCCGGGCCTGCCCGCTGGGTCGCTGACGCGCGGGCCCCAGCGGCAGGTCGTCTTCCACCTCCCGCGCACGCTCTGGCCGTGGGATGGAGCGGCTCCCGACGGTGATAGCCGGGGCTATAGCTCGTTTCTGGCGACACTCCGCCCACCGGCGTGCTCAGGAGGCCACCCGCACCCGTCCATGTGCTGCAAGCATGCCGTGGGGGGGCTGCAGCAGCGATGGCTTGGGTGGCCGCAGAGGAGGCTGTCGGCCATCTTCGGCCATGAGCGCGTGGCGTTCCCGGGGATGAACGACGGTGATGGAGGGCCTCGAGGTGATGGTATGGGGGTACTGGAGTGGTTAGGGAGAGAAGGGAGGCTCGGGATAGCCCGAATTTAGGCGGATCCCGACGGCGGCGCTCCGGCCATTGTGGTGAACGGAAGGCACGGGGAGGGGCGTGGGTTTGTCCAGGGTTGCACGAGAGGGAGAGGGAGCCAAAGGAGTAGAGAGGGGGCTCGGGGTGGCCTTAAATAGCCGACCCGTAGCTCACCATGGACGCGGCACACCGGTGGCCGCGGCAACGGCTCGGGAGGCCAGGAGGGAGGGAGAGGAGCTGTCCACGGCGTTCGTGGGAGTCGCGTAGGGTGCCAGGTAGAGAGAGAGGGAGCGGGGCGAGGCCCTGGTGCTCGCGCGTGCGAGGCCGGGCATTGGCCGAGCTGGGCGGCCCTGGGCGCGCACCGCAGGAGGTGAGAGAGAGAGATGAGGGGGCCTGCATGGTGGCGTGTTGCGGATGTCGAGGCACCTCGACTGGCGCGCGGGGGAGGCTCGAGGTGGTCAGGAGACGCGGCGTCAACGGTCGGGTGCTCTGGCAGGCTCTCCAGAGCGCCACTTTGGCCGGCATCCGTGGCTTTCCCGCGTCTGCGCGCGTCCACTTGTGTCTGGAGGCTGCAGGGGGCATGGGCAAAAGCTGGGACGAGCCTTGGACGCTTTGGAAAGCTGAGGGGAGGGAAGGAGGCTGAGAGAGAAAGGGAAATCTGCTGTCCAGAGAAGAAAAATGGGGTTCTTCCCCCCTTCATCATTGTTTCCTTGGGCAGCAAAGCACACAGGTGCTAGAGGGGGACTAGGAGGTGCTGTGGTAAAAAGTTGAGCTTACCAAGAATAGTGGAAGGGTTCGAAACAGTGGTTTTTGCAAAATGTCAGATGGTGTTTGATAATGGTTTGGGCAAGCAAATGAACTCCAATTGCCATGATACTTAACAGGTTGGAAAGACACTTAGAAATAGGATGTTCCACCAAATTTGAGCTCATTTGGGCAAAGTGTCCAATGCAACTTTTGTAAACCCTAGAAATCAACAGGAAGGGGTTTGTGTAGATTTAATTGAGCAAATCACTTCTCCATGATGCACCACTTGGTGTAGTGGCCTCATTTGGTCATGTGAACATGCTCACAAAAGATGGGGTCAAGGAGGGAAAGTTGGTAGTACAAACTTGTTCAAATTTGGCTCTGGCCAGAGAGGGTTTTGGGGCACTTTAATCAAGATAACATTCTCTCCAACTTGTGCCATTTGGTCTAGATGAATAATTAGACCATTTGAGCATGTTAACAAAGTTTGAGAACATTTGGACATGTTTGGCAATGTAAAGTTGCTCAAACTTCAAAATGGACAGAAATGGTTTTGAGGAGATTTCATGGGGTTATACTATTCTCCATGACATGATACTTGGCAAGATCATCAAACATGTCATATGTGGCATGCTAGAATTTTCTTGGACTTTTATGAAAATATTTCCTGTAGAAATATTTCAAATCCTTGAAATGAGCAAAAATGGTTTTGGGAGGTTTTGTCCAATATTTTGAACATGACCATGTGTTGAAACTCTTATATATGGACAATATATGTCCATTGAGTTTCCCTAAATTTTCTCAAATATTTTTGAAACATTAAAAATAATTTTTCCCTATTAAAGACCATTTCTGGCCTTAAGAAAAAGCTTTTAAATAAAATAAGAAAATAACTTCTAAAATTATATTTTTGTGGTTTCTGGGTATCCTATATCTAATAGGAGTCAAACATATTTTTGGAAAGATTTTTACTGCCCTGAATTAAGTACTTGCAGTACAAATCTTAATTCAGGGGTTTTTGGAAAACTAATTTTTGAAAATGCTTTTTGGCTAAATTATTTTTGTAAGAGAATACTATATTGCTCTATACACATGGCATGATCATTGGTTCAAGAGTTTGGAGCAAGGAGATGAAGTATGGGAGTTGGAGGATTTATTTGATTTTTAGAGCACTTGCAAACAACAGACAAAAATCAAATCAAGCAAAGTCCAGAACACTCAAAAGTTTTTTTGTAAAACCTCATTGATTAAATAGCTTAAGTGTTGTGGCATGAAAATCAGGGTGTGACAGATCTACCCCCCTTACAAGAATCTCATCCCCGAGATTCCCAGACTAGGTGCGGAAAGGAATACGGAAACTTGGATTTGGGGTAGTCCACACGTCCTCATACTGCTTCTGCTCCTGTTTGGTGCTCCATTGAACCTTGAAGTACTCGATGGTGTGGCTTCATGTTTGTCGTCCTGCTCGATCCAGATTACAATTGGGGTCTCTCGCATAGGTCATAATGGGCTAGGGGTCGATGGCTCGGTGGTTAATGTCCTTGTAGAGACCGGGCTAGTTAGGAAGTTGGAAACATTTCCGGAGTGGTGTCGTGTGGAAAAACGTTGTGCACAGTGGGTGACTCAGGTGATAACTCTAGCTGGTAGCCGTTTATTCTTCGTCTTGCAGTGATCTTGGAGAGGGCCGATAAATCTTGGTGTGAGTTTTCCCTTAACATGGAAACGCTTGGTCCCCTTAAGAGGAGTCACTCGTAGTTATACATGGTCTCCAACTTGGAAGTTGACTTGTCGGCGACGAGTGTCAGCATATCTCTTCTTTCTGGACTTAGCGGTCTTCAGTTGTTCTCTGACTAGCTGAACTTGCTCTACTGCTTCACGGAGGATCTCAGGCCCAAATATTAGTCCTACTCCGGTTTCTGACCAATTGAGGGGTGTGCGGCACTTGCGCTCGTACAACACCTCAAATGGTGCCATCTGAAGGCTTGACTGATAACTGTTGTTATAGGAGAACTCGGCGAAAGGGAGGCAATCTTCCCACTTAGCTCCATATGCTAAGACGCAGGCTCGGAGCATGTCTTCGAGTATCTGATTTACTCGTTCTGTCTAGCCTCCGGTCTGTGGGTGGAAAGCAGTGCTGAAGGACAACTTGGTCCCCATGGCCTCTTGGAACTTCTTCCAGAACCTTGAGGTAAACTGGGTTCCTTGGTCTGATACAATCTCCTGGGGAACACCATGAAGGCTTACGATTCTGCTGATGTAGAGGCTGGCTAGCTGGTTCCCCTTGTAAGTCATTTTGACAAGAATGAAATGGGCCACCTTGGTCAAATGGTCGACTATGACCCAGATGGAGTCATGTCCCTTATTTGACCTGGGTAATCCAGTGATGAAGTCCATCCCGATCTTGTCCCATTTCCATTCGGGCACCTTGAGAGGCTGTAACAATCCAGCGGGCCGCTGATGTTCAGCTTTGACCCTTTGGCATGTGTCACATTTAGCGATGAAAGTGGCTATCTCTCTCTTCATGCCATGCCACCAGAATCTTTCCTTTAAGTCTTGATACATCTTGGTTCCTCCGGGGTGAATGGAATACGGGGTGTCATGAGCTTCTTGCAAGATCAAATTCTTGAGCTCAATCTTGTTGGGTACGCAAATGCGATTCCGAAACCACACAATTCCTTGCCCATCCTCTGAGAATCCCGGGGCCTTGCCTGCCTTGATCTTCCTCTTGATGCCTTCAATACTTTCGTGTCCCTTCTGAGCTTCCTTAATATCATCCATCAGGGTAGGCTTGACTTCAAGGTTGGCTAAGAATCCTGGTGCAACCAGTTCCAACCCGAAGCTTTCAAGTTCTTCACACAAGGCGGGTAGCCTCTCCTTAAGCATAGCATTCAAGGAACAAGCCTTTCTGCTTAATGCATCTGCTACCACATTAGCCTTCCCGGGATGGTATTGAACACTGAGGTCATAATCCTTGATCAACTCTAACCACCTTCTCTGCCTCATGTTCAATTCCTTCTGAGTGAAAATATACTTCAGACTTTTGTGATCCGTGTATATCTCACACCGCTTCCCTAGGAGGTAATGTCGCCATGTTTTCAGGGCATGAACTACAGCTGCCAACTCAAGGTCATGAGTAGCATAGTTCTCTTCATGAGGCCGTAGTTGCCTTGAAAGATAAGCTACGACTCTGCCTTCTTGCATCAGAACACCTCCCAGTACGGTTCTTGACGCATCACAATATATCACAAACTCCTTGTGTATATCTGGTGTGGCCAGAACTAGGGCGGTGGTCAATCTCTTTTTCAGCTCCTGGAAGCTCTCTTCGCACTTTGGCGTCCATTCAAACTTCTTGTCCTTCTTCAAGAGCTGAGTCATGGGTCGTGCAATGCTTGAGAAACCTTCAATGAACTTGCGGTAACATCCCGCGAGTCCGAGGAAGATTCTGACTTCCTTTACATTGCTCGGGGATTGCCATTCAGCCACGGCTTCAATCTTAGCGGGATCGACCGACAATCCTTCTTCACTCAAAACATGACCCAAGAATCCAACTTTGCGCAGCCAAAATTCGCACTTGCTGAACTTGGCATACAGTTGGTGCTCTCGAAGTTTATCTAGGACCATCCTCAAGTGTTGCTCGTGCTCTTCTTCCGTCTTCGAGAAGACAAGAATGTCATCAAGGAAGGATGACAACTACTTGCCCGAGTACTCCATGAAGACTTGCCCACGGGGTACATAGGGTATAGGTTGGGGTATCAGTGGTGGTCATGGTTGGGTATTGGCCAAGGTTTCCTTGTCCTAGAGCCAAAGCCCATGGTTGCGATTCCGACCATATCGTGGCTTGGGGGGCTTAAGGGTCTCAAGGATTCTAGTGTGCGAGTGAACGTTTCTCACCTTATCCTTAAGCACGGTTCCTGAGATGCCAATTGTTCTATCCAGTCCTCTATTCCTGTATCCTCAAATTGGTCCTCCTTATGGCATCGTCAGTTCTCGTGCTATTTTAGGGTGATAATGTGCTCGTTCACTATGTCCACTAGTTCCATAATGAACCCAGTGTTGTGCAAGGTTTACAGAGGCTTAACTGGTTCTCTTGCAATTCCATGGGTTAAGCACATGGTTAAGGACTCGAGCTGGGGTACCTCGTGAAGTCTCGAAGGGTCAAGGGATGGGTTCACAGTCTTGAGGGGTAAACATAATTCTACGGGGTTACACTTGGTCGAGGAGATTGTAGCAGAAGTCTTCATTGCCAGTTGATTGCCGAGGTAGAATCCTTGGTGTAGCTTGTCTTGCTGGTCTTCAGTTGAGGAGAGAGATGAGAGGGAAAAGTAGCATAGAGGAGGGAACGCCTAAAGGGGGTTCTATAGTGCAGGTGCGAACAAACAAGCGTCAAAAAGGGCCAAACGAAGGAAAACAAGGAAGGTGATATAGTCGCGTAGTTGTTGCCTAGGACAAAAGTGCGACTTATATCAAAACACAAACAAATGAAAACAAGCAACACACAATCATGGTTCTGTTCGAACCATCGCATGGACTCGACTGTGCGAAGGGGGGGTACACGACTCATCCTACTCTAGGGGTTCTCGGACTCAGTAATCGTGCCTTGAGCCTCGTGTAGTCCTCTGGGTTTTCCTTAGGTGTTGCTACGTCTCTTGTAGTTGTTTGATGAAACGATCTGGGTTGAGCCTGAAGAGTCTTCAACAACTTCTCGCATTTTGAAGTGATGGGGTGAAGGTGGCTCCTCGTAGCAGGCATTGACTCGGTCTTCTATTGTCTTCTTAATCATGATGACCCCTTTTTGTCTTCTAAGGCATCGATGGTACCAAGTAGGTAATCCCTTATGCAATGACATTAACAAGGCATAGTAGAGGTCCAACATGTCGGTTACGTCGATGACAACATCGACACCGAGAGCGGGGGATGAAGAGAACCGTTTTCCTGCTCACTGTAGTGAGGCGGACCAAGTGACGAGGTTCTCATCAACCGGTGGTTGTCGATACAACAACGGTAAGGACATAGTTGCTCTATTAGCGATGTCTATTATGATCTTGCATATTCTATGCCCTGATCATCGTAGGCTAAGGTTGCATCGTCTTGGGGCAGTGTCAAGGGTGTCACCATCTCTTGGGTCTTCAGGTCCTCATTCCTCGAGGATGTATCTTCTGTTGGTATCATCTTGTTGTGATGTCGCCAATCTTGTGTTCAGGAGATGTGGGTGAATGTCTGGCAAGGCATCATCCTTCTAGATTATCCATGAGGATTAGAGGGAATCCCATAGTCAGTGGCTTGAGGGTGCTAGCGACCGTTAGCAATAGTTTTGAAGGGAAGAGATCGATAAGGAAAGTATACCTTAGTTTTCGAAAAACTGAGAAGGGAAGAGAAGTATAGATAGTTTTGAAAACTAGTAATAGTTTTGGAAATAGTTTTACCCTAACTAAGGACCATGCTAACTAAGGCTTCCTACAGTCAGGATGGCTCTGATACCAGCTCTGTGGGGACCCCGACTCATAAGTCGTGATCACCGAATGCACGTGTATAGTGATCCCAGAGATCACTGCTCACTGAACACACAGAAGCTGAATAACAAGAGTCTTACATCCATACGTACCGTATTACAGAAGTAGGACCATTATGGTCAAGTCTTGAGTATAACATCACAGCGGAAATCTTCCTCGATAACTTGGACCCATGCCATCTGCCTTAACCCTACAGGCATTCTGACCGGGAAGCGTCCTAGCTCGCATGTTCATCACCGAAGTATTCTTCATCATATCCTGTTCTTTCATGCCTGGCCAATAAAATAACCAGTGGCAAGCCAATGAGTACTTTGAATGTACTCGCAAGCAACCCATGTTTTGGTTCAAGGTACAACAACGCATGATATAGGTAAATTTTGCGGAAAGCTAGTTTTTGAGTGCAATGACATGTTCAACAACTCGTAATACATGCATCAGGAGGATTCAAGTAACCATAAGGACAGGTTACAGATATCAACATAAATAGAGTGGGCACCAACCCAACTCAATCATGCCAAGTCCTTTGACTTGACCCAAGTAGTCGTATCAACATAAAAGAGTGGGCACCAACCCAACTCAATCATGTCAAGTCCTCTGACTTGACCCAAGTAGTTCTTCCCATTTATTCAAATACTCACACAGGTTCGAAAACATGTGGACGTAGTTTAAGCAGCACCGCCCAACTGTCCTTGACCGTGGACACGGCTATTCGAATAGTTTTACACTCTGCAGAGGTTGCACACTTTACCCACTAGATCCGGGGAACTTCCGTGTCGTCCACGACCCGCGGTACCTCAAGTACCCGGGGTAAGCACCCGATCACTATCTTTCCCTAGACGACACTAACAAGGAGTCCACTCGTTGTTCCGTATCCTCACGATGTACATCCTACGAGACTCACTCGAGATCGTAACATCCGAGAGGGGACACAACGGTGTATCCGGTGCCCTGTGAAAACAGTCATGGCCGCCCTACCTGGCACGACCCCGTCCCGAGAGAGTGCACCAACAACTCTCCCGTCACTAGTAATGCGAGCTCCAAGCTAGTATCGGCCTAGGTAATCAATAATGCCCTTTCCCATACAAGGGTAGAGTGGTTGCGCATGTAAGGTTGGGACAGTCGATAAATCTTAAATCTAATCCATTTTTGAAAACAACACACACACTTGCCTCGGTACACCACTTCGTCATCAAGTGGTTACCCAACTCATCATCTCCCTCGGGTATAAGTGGCACCCGATGGGGTTTTCGAAAAGTCCTTTGAAAATTACTTTGCCTCATCTCTATGCACATTCCCGTCCCTTTTGCGTAGCAACTACTTAGCCTCCTATTCATTCCCACCGGCATAACCCTCATAAGGAGGTAGGGTTATGCACAATGCAAGTATCAACAAGGAAGTAACGGAGGCAATCCATCAAAGTGGTTCCACCTCATCATGATCCCGATGCAACAATAGTAAAGTGCTATATGAAATGCGTAAAAAGGGGTTTCTTAGTCATGGTCAAAGGGATGCTTGCCTGTTTTAACAAAGTCTTCGAGGTCTTCAAATATCTCTGGTCCAACTCCGAGCATTTCGTCTACTTCGTCAACTATCGTCGAAAACAACCACAATAAGCAACACAACAAGGTAAAAAAATAAAAGTGCTCCAAAAATATTGATTTGACTTTTCTAGGATACCTCTGGTCACATGACGAATGACCAAAGTGATTTCATTGGAAGTGGATCAATGGATATTTCTAAACATTTAGATATGATGGAATCAAGGGGTTTATGGAATTGCAAGAAGTGGACAGAAACATATTTTTGAAAAATTAGCAAAGGTACCCATTTAACAAAGGATGATTTTAGAAGCATCTAGGAATTGGTTTCACTGGATTTGGAGTTGAAATGATTTTCCTATGAATTTACAAAGTTGACAAATATTAGTAAAAATGTTCAAAAACTAAGTTTTGAACTTATAGACACCTAGGATTTTGAATCATGGAATTTGGATCAAAATTGGGCTCTCTGGGATTTTCTAAAGTTTATGACATGA
Source organism: Triticum aestivum (assembly GCF_018294505.1). Classification (NCBI taxonomy): domain Eukaryota; kingdom Viridiplantae; phylum Streptophyta; class Magnoliopsida; order Poales; family Poaceae; genus Triticum; species Triticum aestivum. Next base: position 548,319,417 of record NC_057797.1, on the reverse strand, counting down.
ATGGAAATATGGGATTTGATAAATGTTTGTGAAGAAAATCTTTATGGAAAAATTTGCAAAAAGCACCATGTGATAGGGCATGATTTATGGAGCAACTAGAAATTTCAATCATCAAATTTGGACTTTATTTGATTTGTTTATGGATTTTACCAATTTCTGGAAAAAGGAAAAAGGAAGAAAAGGAATCAACCTTATAAAGCACACTGGGCGAAGCCCAGCTAATCAGCGCCTATTGGGCTCAGCCCAGCGGCTCAGTTGCGCGAGGGAGGAGGTGACGTCGAAGGCGGCTTCGCGGGGGTGTGCCTTTGTGCAGGGGAGGCGGATCCGGGCCGAAGCCTTTTCCACTTAAACGCCCGGGCCCGCCCGCTAGGTCGCTGACGCGCGGGCCCCAGCGACAGGTCGTCTTCCACCTCCCGCGCACGCTCTGGCCGTGGGATTGAGCGGCTCCCGACAGCGATAGTCGGGGCTACAGCGCGTCTCCGGCGACGCTCCGCCCACCGGCGTGCTCAGGAGGCCACGCCACACCCATCCATTTGCTGCAAGCATGCCGTGGGGGGCTGCAGCAGCGATGGCTTGGGTGGCCGCAGAGGAGGCTGTCGGCCATCTTCGGCCATGAGCGCGTGGCGTTCCCGGGGATGGACGACGGTGATGGAGGGCCTCGAGGTGATGGTGTTAGGGTACTGGAGTGGTTAGGGAGAGAAGGGAGGCTCGGGATATCCCGAATTTAGGCGGAGCCCGACGGTGGCGCTCTGGCCATTGCGGTGAACGGAAGGCACGGGGAGGGGTGTGGGTTTGTCCAGGGGTGCACGAGAGGGAGAGGGAGCCAAAGGAGTAGAGAGGGGGCTCGGGGTGGCCTTAAATAGCCGACCCGTAGCTCACCATGGACGCGGCGCACGGGTGGCCGCGACAACGGCTCGGGAGGCCAGGAGGGAGGGAGAGGAGCTGTCCACGGCGTTCGTGGGAGTCGCGTAGGGTGCCAGGTAGAGAGAGAGGGAGCGGGGCGAGGCCCTGGTGCTCGCGCGTGCGAGGCCGGGCATTGGCCGAGCTGGGCGGCCCTGGGCGCACACCACAGGAGGTGAGAGAGAGAGAGAGATAAAGATGAGGGGGCCTGCATGGTGGCTTGTTGCGGACGTCGAGGCACCTCAACTAGCGCGCGTGGGAGGCTCGAGGTGGTCGGGAGACGCGGCGTCAACGGTCGGGTGCTCTGGCAGGCGCTCCAGAGCGCGACTTTGGCCGGCATCCGCGGCTTTCCCGCGTCCGCGCGCGTCCACTTGTGTCTGGAGGCTGCAGGGGGCATGGGAAAAAGCTGGGACGAGCCTTGGACGCTTTGGAAAGCTGAGGGGAGAGAAGGAGGCTGAGAGAGAAAGGGAAATCTGCTATCCAGAGAAGAAAAATGGGGTTCTCCCCCCCTTCATCAATGTTTCCTTGGGCAGCAAAGCACACAGGTGCTAGAGGGGGACTAGGAGGTGCTGTGGTAAAAAGTTGAGCTTACCAAGAATAGTGGAAGTGTTCAAAACAGTGGTTTTTGCAAAATGTCAGGAGGTGTTTGATAATGGTTTGGGCAAGCAAATGAACTCCAATTGCCATGATACTTAACAGGTTGGAAAGACACTTAGAAATAGGATGTTCCACCAAATTTGAGCTCATTTGGGCAAAGTGTCCAATGCAAATTTTGTAAACCCTAGAAATCAACAGAAAGGGGTTTGTGTAGATTTAGTTGAGCAAATCACTTCTCCATGATGGACCACTTGGTGTAGTGGCCTCATTTGGTCATGTGAACATGCTCACAAAAGATGGGGTCAAGGAGGGAAAGTTGGTAGTACAAACTTGTTCAAATTTGGCTCTGGCCAGAGAGGGTTTTGGGGCACTTTGATCAAGATAACATTCTCTCCAACTTGTGCCATTTGGTCTAGATGAATAATTAGACCATTTGAGCATGTTAACAAGGTTTGAGAACATTTGGACATGTTTGGCAATGTAAAGTTGCTCAAACTTCAAAATGGACAGAAATGGTTTTGAGGAGATTTCATGGGGTTATACTATTCTCCATGACATGATACTTGGCAAGATCATCTAACATGTCATATGTGGCATGCTAGAATTTTCTTGGACTTTTATGAAAATATTTCCTGTAGAAATATTTCAAATCCTTGAAATGAGCAGAAATGGTTTTGGGAGGTTTTATCCAATATTTTGAACATGACCATGTGTTGAAACTCTTATATATGGACAATATATGTCCAGTGAGTTTCCCTAAATTTTCTCAAATATTTTTGAAACATTAAAAATAATTTTTCCCTATTAAAGACCATTTCTGGCCTTAAGAAAAAGCTTTTAAATAAAATAATAAAATAACTTTTAAAATTATATTTTTGTGGTTTCTGGGTATCCTATATCTAATAGGAGTCAAACATATTTTTGCAAAGATTTTTACTGCCCTGAATTAAGTACTTGCAGTACAAATCTTAATTCAGGGGTTTTTGGAAAACTAATTTTTGAAAATGCTTTTTGGCTAAATTATTTTTGTAAGAGAATACTATATTGCTCTATACACATGGCATGATCATTGGTTCAAGAGTTTGGAGCAAGGAGATGAAGTATGGGAGTTGGAGGATTTATTTGATTTTTAGAGCACTTGCAAACAACAGACAAAAATCAAATCAAGCAAAGTCCAGAAGACTCAAAAGTTTTTTTGTAAAACCTCATTGATTAAATAGCTTAAGTGTTGTGGCATGAAAATCAGGGTGTGACACCCTCTTTCCTTCTCTCCTACTCCGGAAAGGAAAGGGGAATCCTACTAGGACTTGGGAGTCCTAGTAGGACTCCCCACACTTGGCGCGCCCCCTCTAGGGTCGGCCTCTCCCTCCCTCCTTTATATACGGGGGCAGGGGCCACTTCTAGACACAACAATTGATCTCTTGGATCTCTTAGCCATGTGCGGTGCCCCCCTCCACCATAATCCACCTGGATAATATTGTAGCGGTGCTTAGGCGAAGCCCTGCATCGGTAGAACATCATCATCGTCACCATGCAGTCGTGCTGACGGAACTCTCCCTCAAAGCTCGGCTGGATCGGAGTTCGAGGGACATCATCGAGTTGAACGTGTGCAGAACTCGGAGGTGCCGTGCGTTCGGTACTTGATCGGTCGGATCGTGAAGACGTACGACTACATCAACCGTGTTGTGCTAACGCTTCCGCTTTCGATCTACGAGGGTATGTGGACACACTCTCCCCTCTCATTGCTATGCATCACCATGATCTTGCGTGTCCGTAGGAATTTTTTTGAAATTACTATGTCCCCCAACAGTTTCAGGCAAAGAAAGCTATCAAGTCCCAGGCGATAGCAGATATCCTCGTCGAGTGGATCGAATAGCAACTGCCGACTCAGATTCACTCAGACCATTGGACCATGTTTTTTGATGGATCTAAGATGCTGAATGGTTCTGGCGCTAGGGTAGTATTGGTATCCCCCCGAGGTGACAAGCTCTGCTATGTTCTCCAAATTCATTTCGATTCCTCCAACAACAAAGCTGAATATGAGGCACTTTTGTACGGGTTGCGTATGGCCATCTCACTCGGTGTCCGTCGCCTCATGGTCTACGGCGACTCAGATTTGGTGGTGAATCAAGTGATGAAGGAGTGGGACGTCTGAAGCCCGGCTATGACTGGCTACTGCAATGCAGTGAGAAAGTTAGAGAAGAAGTTTGAGGGTTTAGAACTCCACTACATACCCCGACTGAAAAATCAAGCAGCGGATGATTTGGTTAAGATAGGTTCCAAGAGGGAAGCCATTCCTAGTAATGTGTTTTTGGAGCATATTCATACACCTTTAGTCCAGGAAGATCCTTTCACTGAAGAGCCCCCGCAACCAAAGAGTGTCGCTGATCCGACTGAAGTCGAAGTCCCGGCCATGGTCGATTTGATCATGGAGGTTTTGGTCATCACTTCCGACTGGACAGTGCCGTACATCGCGTACATCCTTCGGAAGGAACTCCCGGAAGATGAAGAAGAAGCCCGATAGATCGTCCGCCGATCCAAAGCTTTTACCATGATAAGAGGGCAGCTGTTCAAAGAAAGTGTAACTGGAGTCAGCCAAAAATGCATAACACCAGAGGAAGGTCGAGTGATCCTCAACAACATCCACTCGGGGACCTATGGTCACCATGCATCCTCTCGGACCATTGTGGCCAAAGCATACCGAGCAGGATTTTACTAGCCACGGGAAAATGAGATGGCACAAGAAATAGTCAACAAATGTGAAGGTTGCTAGTTTTACTCCAACATGTCTGACAAGCCTGCGTCAGCCCTGAAGACCATTCCACTCATCTAGCCCTTTGCTGTTTGGGGTTTGGACATGGTGGGACCTCTGAGAACGGGTAGGAGCGGCTTCACTCATGTACTCGTGGCAGTCAACAAGTTCACCAAATGTATTGAAGCCAAACCTATCAAAAGTCTTGAAGCCAATACTGCGGTCAGTTTCATCATAGAGTTAACATTTAGATATGGTGTTCCTCACACCATCATCACTCACAATGGGTCAAACTTCGATTCTGATGAGTTCTGAGCCTTCTGCGCTTCCCAAGGCACTCGGGTCGACTACGCTTCAGTCACCCATCCCCAGTCGAATGGACAAGCTGAAAGAGCAAACGGATTGATTCTCAAAGGACTGAAACCCCGACTGATGCGTGATCTCAAGTACACGGCAGGTGCCTGGGTCGATGAACTTCTGTCGACCCTTTGGGGCTAGAGGACAACTCCTAATCAGTCGACTGGCCGAACTCCATTCTTCCTGGTCTATGGAGCTGAAGCTGTTCTTCCGAGTGACTTGCTTCACAACGCACCCATAGTCGAGCTTTTCTCAGAAGATGAAGCAGAACAGGCTCAGCAAGACGCAGTTGATCTTCTAGAGGAGGAAAGAGAGATGGCCCTGATCCGGTCAACCATTTATCAGCAAGACCTGCGTCAATTCCACGCCAGAAACGTGAGGGGTCGAGCATTTCAAGAAGGAGACTTGGTCCTTCGAGTGGATCAACAGAAACCACACAAACTCGCTCCTACTTGGGAAGGCCCCTTCATTATCACCAGAGTGCTCCACAATGGAGCATACCACTTATACAACGTCGAGCACAAGAAAGACGAGCCACGCGCTTGGAATGCGGAGCTGCTCCGCCCCTTTTACACTTAAGCATTCAGACTATTGAGATGTAATAAGAAATACCCTTTAAATTGATTATCAAAGACACAGTTTTACAGTCTCTTAAGTGATTTTTGTTTCCTTTTTATATGTTCTAAATCCCCAGTGGGTGCCTTAGATGCGAATCCGTTTCGCCAAAGTTTGAAAAATCCTACCGAGTGGTGAGAAACTCTCTCACTCGGAGGCTTAGCTGTAAATCCGTTTCTCCTAAGTTTGAAAATTACTACCGAGTGGTGAGCAAGCCTCTTACTCGGAGGCTTAGCTGCGAATCCATTTCGCCTAAGTTTAAAAAATCCTACCGAGTGGTGAGCAAGCCTCTCACTCGGGGGATTAGCTGCAGTCCAGTACTCGCCTAAGTGTAAAAAATCCTACCGAGTGGTGAGCAAGTCTCTCACTCGGAGGCTTAGCTGTAGTCCAGTACTCGCCTAAGTTTAAAAAATCATACCGAGTGGTGAGCAACCCTATCACTCGGGGGCTTAGTTGCAGTCCAGTACTCACCTAAGTGTAAAAAATCCTACTGAGTGGTGAGCAAGTCTCTCACTTGGAGGCTTAGCTGTAGTCCAGTACTCGCCTAAGTTTAAAAAATCCCACCGAGTGGTGAGCAACCCTCTCACTCATGGGCTTAGCTGCAGTCCAGTACTCGCCTAAGTGTAAAATATCCTACCGAGTGGTGAGCAAGTCTCTCACTCAGAGGCTTAGTTGCAGTCCAGTACTGTAACACCCTCGATGCGACTATATCTCCCACGTGTCGAGGCATGACTTAGAGGCATAATCGCATAGAAGGCATATGTCTCAAGTGAGGTAAATTTCACACAACCCATGTAATATAATAAGGAAAGAGATACATAGTTGGCTTACACTCGCCACTTCACACAAATACATGAATAAAGCATTACATCAATCAAATACACTCATGGTCCGACTACGGAACCAAAATAAAAGAAGAACCCCAAATGCGACACGGTCCCTGATCCACCCCAACTAGGCTCCACTACTGATCAACTAGCACGAAACAACATAAAGAACACGATCTTCATCGAGCTCCTCCTGAGCTTGGTTGCGTCATCTGCAAAGTATCATCGGCACCTGCAAGCTGGTTTTGGAAGTATATGTGAGCCACAGGGACTCAGCAATCTCGCACCCTCGCGATCAAGACTATTTAAGCTTATGGGTAAGGTAAAAGTATGAGGTGGAGCTGCAGCAAGCGACTAGCATATATGGTGGCTACCAAATGCAAAAGAGAGCGAGAAGAGAAGGCAAAGCACGTTCGAGAAATCTATGATCAAGAAGTGATCCTGGACTACCTACGTCAAGCATAACTCCAACAACCGTGTTCACATCCCGGACTCCGCCGGAAAGAGACCATCACGGTTACACACGTGGTTGATTCATTTTAAATAAGGTCGACTTCAGGTTTTCTACAACCGGACGTTAACAAATTCCCATCTGCCCATAACCGCGGGCACGGCTTCCGAAAGTTCAAATCCCTGCAGGGGTGTCCCAACTTAGCCCATCACAAGCTCTCACGGTCAATGAAGGAATAGACCTCCTCTCGAGACATTCCGATCAGACTCGGTATCCCGGTACTCCAAGACATCCTCGACAATGGTAAAACAAATCCAGCAAGACCACCCGATGCGCCGACATCCCGATAGGAGCTGCACATATCTCGTTCTCAGGGCACACCGGATAAGCTAAGCGTACGGGAGCCAACGTAACCCAAGTTGCCAAGGGACGGCCCCGCACGGTGCTCTGGGTTGGACCAACACTTAGACAAGCACTGGCCCGGGGGGGTTAAAATAATGATGACCCTTGGGCGCGCGACCCCCAAGGGAAAAGAAAAGGCTAGGTGGCGAATGGTAAAACCAATGTTGGGCCTTGTCGGAGGAGTTTTATTCAAAGCGAACTGTCAAGGGGTTCCCATTATAACCCAACCGCGTAAAGAACGCAAAATCTGGGAACATAACACCGATATGACGGAAACTAGGGCGGCAAGAGTGGAACAAAACACCAGGCATAAGGCCGAGACTTCCACCCTTTACCAAGTATATAGATGCATTACTTAAATAAGATATATAGTGATATCCCAACAAGTAAATAAATGTTCCAACAAGGAACGAGATCTCCATGTTGCAACAAGGAACAAACTTCAATCTTCACCTGCAACTAACAATGCTATAAGAGGGGCTGAGCAAAGCGGTAACATAGCCAATCAACGGTTTGCTAGGACATGGTGGGTTAGAGGTTTGACATGGCAATTGGGAGGCTGACAAGCAAATGGTAGGCATCGTAGCATTGACATAGCAAAGAGCGAGCAAACTAGCATAGCAAAGATAGTAGTGATTTCGAGGGTATGATCATCTTGCCTAAAATCCCGCAAGGAAGAAGAACGAGTCCATGATGAAGACAAACGGACGTAGTCGAACGGATCCTCACAAACACGACGTTAACGGAACCAACCCGAAGAAGCAACACCGAAAAGAAGCAGACAACACGGGTGCTCAGCTGGGCCTCGCGGGCCGTTCGGTGGAGAGGCTGGCCGGAGCCAAGCCTGCGGGGCTGGACTGGCGAAGGGGAGGCAGGCTGGGCCTGCTGGATCTGGCTTGACGCCAGGGAGTGGGCGACATGGAGAGGGTCCGGCTCGGGAAGAGCTAGGCCTCGGGCGAGAAGAGCCAGGCGCGGGCGACGTGGATCTCGTCCACGCTGGCGCTGGGACAAGTCAACGAAGGTGCGGTGCCGGTCTTCTCGTTCACAAAGTAGGGGATGCAGGCGGCTTGGGCAGCGAGGGCGCAGAGGAGCAGCGGTGCTGGCAGGGGCTCCTCCTGGATCCGCACGACGAGGACGAAGACGGGGCGCTCGTGCCCGAGCTAGCGAAGTAGGACGGCGGCGGGCTGCGTCGATCCGGCCGGGGTCCAGGTCGAAGTGGCTCCATGGTGCGGCGGCCATGGCGTTCCCTGGAGAGGCGTCAGATCCGGCGGCTTGTCTCCTGCTAGGACCGAAGAAACAGGGGGGTCGGCGACGAGTGTCGAGGAAGGAGCTCCGGCCATGCTGCGATGCGGCTCCTGCGTGAAGAAACAGAGAGAGAGGGAACCGGGTGAGAGAGAGAGAGAGCAACGAGGGAGAGAAAATGGAGGCGAGGTCGGCCTGGCAGGGGAGCTCGGCTCCTAGATCGAGAGGGTGGGCGCTGGTTGGTTGGTAGCTGAAATCGAGGAGGAGGGGATTCGGTGGCTGGTTCGAGTGGATAGATCAGGAGGGATCCTGAGGGGAACCAGAAGAGTGGCGGCGGAGGTGGGACAAAGCTCCTGGATCTTAGGGTTTGATCTGATATGGGTAGGGGTCTATATATAGTAAGTGGATTTTTGGACAGGGGCATTTGGTCCCTTCGATCTTAAACGAGCGGTCGCGAAATAAAAGCTTAGGGAGACCAAATGAGAAAACGGTGACGTTTTGCAGATGTTTGGGGTTGATCTGGGCACAGCGGTGGCGACAGCCCGGGTTGGGTCCGGGACAACTTTCGGACGCACGCGAGAAGGGATGCGGGCTGACAAGAGAGGTTAGGTAGGACCGGAGGTTAGGTAGTGGACTGTGTAGACGGTCTCGAGCTGAGAGAAGAGAGGGAGGCCCGGCGACTGTTTTCGGAGAACGAAAACGTCCGACGTTAGACCGGCTACTAATGCCGCTATATTTTAACGTTGGGGTGTCAAACAAACTCCGATTGCGATGAAACTTGGCAGGCGACCTACTAACAACATAACAACACCACACGCCAACTTTCAACCCATTCCGAGAACATTTTCCGGCCACTTATAAAATAATATTTTGGACATGCCGCGGGCGCGTGCAAGTGTGTCTGGGCTCAGAACGGACATCGGACGGAACTGGGAGAACCCGGGCTAATGCAAGTTTTGAAAACATGATGATGCAATGCACATGATGACATGATAAGATGCAACACGCAAGCAAATGACAAGGCAACAACAGCGAATAACTGAACGACAGCTGGCACATCGGTCTCGGGGCGTTACAACACTCCACCACTATGAGAGGATCTCATCCCGAGATCTGGAATGGAACCGGAGGGACAACGGAAAAGAAAGAGAAGAGGTAAAACTAAGTTGCTTCATTGACAAACGAGTGAAACCACGAACCTTGAAGAGGTTGAACAAATTGAAAGAAATAAAACAACGGGGAAGAACAAAGTTGAAAGCACTCTGTTAAGAAAGAGGAATAAGAAAGAACCGATTCGGATAGCACTTCGGTTGAAAAGATATGAAGACTTGATGAAATGAGAGAACTTGAGCAAAAGGGACACGATACTCCGGTTAAAAGGATAGGCATGAAAAGAACATGATCTCGACAAAGCGAGAAGATGGGTTGAGGAGGGCAACAACACAATGGCTCCAGAACAACAGAATAGAAGATAGATAATTGAAATAGGAGAAATGAGGAGAAAATGCCAACTTCTGCCACAAAAGAGCTTGAAAAGGCATCTTAAGGAAGAGGGTCGAACGGAGTTATTAGAAAGCCAACAACGAAAAGAATAAGCTTGATATGGTCTTATGGAGTACATCTCAAATTATGTGGTGACACCCTGCCACTCACGAGAAAAGAATTGTATTGATATGAACAAGGAAGGCGAGAAGGTATATCGCACCGGAAAGGATAAATGAAGAAATTGGATCATATATGAGCACAATAATAGCAACAATCCTTAGGGTAAAGCTTTAGGTGAAATATAACCCAAGGTAACTCCAATGACGAGATTGATGGATTTAAAATACCTCATTCTTAATAACATGTGAATCATGAAGCATGAATTCAAATTATCAAGAATGACATATTACCACCTCCAATGATACGGAAGAAAGAATTGCACTCCGGATTACAAGAAGAAGAAAGCTTGAGCTCCCTAGAAATGAACCTCGATGAAAACTTCGAGAAGGAATTAAATCCTTGATGAACCATCATGTAGAAACTTCATGAAGAACTCCGGTAAACAAAAGATAACGAAAAGAGAGAGAAGTTGAAAACACAAGGTGAAACCTCATAATCATTTAGATAAATCTCCGTGGTGATATAATTGCGAGAGCTTGGGACTCCGGGAAAAGAAAGATGAGCACTTAAAACCAAGAATTTAAACATTGTGAACAAACTCCAGAAGAAAAGATTAACATATGGATGAAACAAGAATAAGAATTATATTATGCTTATCCTTCACCAATTTAAATTGATGACCAACGATGGAATTGGCATACTACTTATTCTCGTAGAAAGGATTAAGATAGATAATGCGCAAACTTGAAGAGGCCTTCGATGATCCACCGGTAGGATGAAAAACAATGAATGAATTGATATGATAACAAGGTAAGAAGAAACTTGAGCGAACCAGCATAAGAATTGAAAATGAATGAAGAAGAAAAATAAAGAAGCACCGGGAAGAATTATAAAATGAACAAAGATGCTTGAGAGGATTTAGATACATGAGAACGAAGAGATCATGAGCCGATTAGAGATCAGTTGAACGAAGCACCGGTAAAATAGGAGAATGATAACTGGAAGCTGAGAATGAAAAACCTGAAATGATGGACTCCGGATAATCAAACTGAGAAGGCTCGTGAATTGCTCCGGAAGGGTGAAAATAATTCTCACGATCGAAAACAATTATGAGAGGATGGCATAAGGCTAGCATCATGAATCTTGAAGAGAAAGGAGCAAGGTTGAGAGAAAAATCTTCTTTGGTCTTCAAAATCCGAGAATGACGACGAGAAACACCACCATGAATTGTTGAGGCACTCCGGAATGAATAATGAAAAGGTTGAGCCAATGATGAAAAGAATTAGAAAGATCTTGGAGAAAAGCATTTGACTGATGATAAATCATTCTTACGTTCAACTTCGAAAGGAATTTGAGAATACCTCCGTGAAAATAGAAGAGTCCGGTAAGATCCTGGGAAAAGACCTGTGGGTTAGGGCCCACTCAAAAGAAACACCGTAGAACGATTTAAAAGAGGGAATGCACCGGTTGAATTAAATGACATGAATGAGATAACAATCTCGAAAGAGCTTGAAAGGATCTTGAATGATAAGACGATCCTTCCGAGATATCTTGAGCACTCCGGAACAAATGGATAGCGAGAAGTGAACTATTATGAAGTGCACCGGTATGGGAAGGCATTGAAATGACGAAAAGGATATGATCAACAAAACTTGACTTCAAACCACCGGAGATGAAAAGAATGAAGAATGACAAACTAGAAGCTCTGTTAGAATCTTCATGAGAATCACCGGATAAGAATATTGAAAGAAAAGAATGAAGAGACTTCACATGGATAAGATGGACACTTGATTACGAAATCTGAGTCCTTGAAGAAAAACAAGGGAGGGAGGGTGGGAAAAACAAAGACAACTTGGAGATGGATGAAAACAACACCGTTGAGAAAACTGAGATTGAATCTTGCGGATGTTGAAAATGAACGGATCCACTTGAAGAGAAACACGCCGGTGAAAAGGATTGACGATACAATCTTGATAATCAAGAAGGATTGGTATCCACATCGGAGTATGAGAACACCATTTGGGGAAGGTATGGAATCAACATTTGACTTCGAAGCAACTCGAATACCACAACTCAAAAACAAAACAAAGGGTTGGCTTGCAGAATAAGCCGGAACAAACATATGATAGAGATTTCGTCCGAAGTTTTCGTGGTGGGGCCTACACGGGCTCGATCGTACAGCACCATCATGTACAAGGCAGTGCACATGACATACAAAGCGTCCCCGAGTCGGCATAGCCAAGGACTCTTTAAGACACAATGAGACCACTGTAAAACCGACCGAGAATAGGCGGACCACTAGACGTCGAACCCCAATTTCATATCATACATCCATCGGAAAGATATCCTAAGAGCTACTTGATTTCCCACTTATAAAACTCCCGAACCTTTCCGGCTATGCAATCAGGTGTTGGGGGTGCAGGGGAAGCATAATATCTCACCCAAAACTAGCAAATCCTACATCCAGCTGTATCCATCCTTCAACACATAACCAAGAAACCTTCGGAAATCATCTACATCAACCTTCGAAAAGCATCCGTTATACAAGTTATGGCAATACTCCCGAACTCCCGCCCCAGTAGTGGGTGGCGTTGACGTTATCTCACCAACGAACTGCATAAAAGAGATTTTCGATGTCGGCGTACTAAACTCAGGTATTCCAGAATTGCAACAATACAATTATGATGACAACACCTCAGAGCTCAACTCCCCAGGACACTTCCACAAAACCCCTGACAGGAGGCACCAAGACAATGTTCTCATCATAAATCCATCGGAACAATTCCAAGATACCCGTGTGATCCTAAAAAAAATTTAGTGAAATTTGAGAAGAGAAGAGTCAAAACTCTACGTCAGGATGCCTTACCAGAGTGACCAAGGGACTGAGGAGTAAAAAGAATTCCTAAACTCTCCGATATATAATTCCTAAATGACTCAAAGCATTTTTCTAGACACAACTCGGCCGCTAAAAACGATCAAGCAATGGGGCTCCTAAGGTCGGGGAAGGCTCTGATACCAACTTGTAACACCCTCGATGCGACTATATCTCCCACGTGTCGAGGCACGACTTAGAGGCATAATCACATAGAAGGCATATGTCGCAAGTGAGGTAAACTTCACACAACCCATGTAATTTAATAAGGAAAGAGATGCATAGTTGGCTTACACTCGCCACTTCACACAAATACATGAATAAAGCATTACATAAATCAAATACACTCATGGTCTGACTACGGAACCAAAATAAAAGAAGAACCCCAAATGTGACACGGTCCCCGATCGACCCCAACTGGGCTCCACTACTGATCAACTAGCACGAAACAACATAAAGAACACGATCTTCATCGAGCTCCTCCTGAGCTTGGTTGCGTCATCTGCAAAGTATCATCGGCACCTGCAAGCTGGTTTTGGAAGTATCTGTGAGCCACAGGGACTCAGCAATCTCGCACCCTCGCGATCAAGACTATTTAAGCTTATGGGTAAGGTAAAAGTATGAGGTGGAGCTTCAGCAAGCGACTAGCATATATGGTGGCTACCAAACGCAAAAGAGAGCGAGAAGAGAAGGCAAAGCACGTTCGAGAAATCTATGATCAAGAAGTGATCCTGGACTACCTACGTCAAGCATAACTCCAACAACCGTGTTCACTTCCCGGACTCCGTCGGAAAGAGACCATCACGGTTACACACGCGGTTGATTCATTTTAAATAAGGTCGACTTCAGGTTTTCTACAACCGTACGTTAACAAATTCCCATCTGCCCATAACCGCGGGCACGGCTTTTGAAAGTTCAAATCCCTGCAGGGGTGTCCCAACTTAGCCCGTCACAAGCTCTCACGGTCAACGAAGGAATAGACCTCCTCCCGAGACATTCCGATCAGACTCGGTATCCCGGTACTCCAAGACATCCTCGACAATGGTAAAACAAATCCAGCAAGACCACACGATGCGCCGACATCCCGATAGGAGCTGCACATATCTCGTTCTCAGGGCACACCGGATAAGCTAAGCGTACGGCAGCCAACGTAACCCAAGTTGCCAAGGGACGGCCCCGCACGGTGCTCTGGGTTGGAGCAACACTTAGACAAGCACTGGCCCGGGGGGGTTAAAATAATGATGACCCTTGGGCGCGCGACCCCCAAGGGAAAAGAAAAGGCTAGGTGGCGAATGGTAAAACCAATGTTGGGCCTTGTCGGAGGAGTTTTATTCAAAGCGAACTGTCAAGGGGTTCCCATTATAACCCAACCGTGTAAAGAACGCAAAATCCAGGAACATAACACCGATATGACGGAAACTAGGGCGGCAAGAGTGGAACAAAACACCAGGCATAAGGCCGAGCCTTCCACCCTTTACCAAGTATATAGATGCATTAATTAAATAAGATATATAGTGATATCCCAACAAGTAAATAAATGTTCCAACAAGGAACAACATCTCCATGTTCCAACAAGGAACAAACTTCAATCTTCACCTGCAACTAACAACGCTATAAGAGGGGTTGAGCAAAGCGGTAACATAGCCAATCAACGGTTTGCTAGGACATGGTGGGTTAGAGGTTTGACATGGCAATTCGGAGGCTGACAAGCAAATGGTAGGCATCGTAGCATTTGCATAGCAAAGAGCGAGCAAACTAGCATAGCAAAGATAGTAGTGATTTCGAGGGTATGATCATCTTGCCTGAAATCCCGCAAGGAAGAAGAACGAGTCCATGATGAAGACAAACGGACGTAGTCGAACGGATCCTCACAAACGCGACGTTAACGGAACCAACCCGAAGAAGCAACACCGAAAAGAAGCAGACAACATAGTAAACAACCACGACATAGACATGGCATGATGCACAAACAATTATGATGCATGCCCAGTTTAATGATACATGTCATGGCAAAGTGCACAAGCAATCCTACAAATTAAGTGGAGCTCAATATGCATCGGGATGCATATTGACGGAACACCACAACAATTATTTAGTTCGATCTTGTTCATGTACCCAACAATATTAAATGTTATTAAACATGGCAAGAGGGTGAAGCAAATGAAAACTACCTATCTAGGCAAATTTAAAGGAGGCCGGAAGCAACGAACAACAATTCCGCTAAATCCTCATATGCATAATTTAAGGTTTGGTACTGTTCTGCCCTAAACATTATTTTAGAGTTGTTAAACATGCAAGATGAGTGTACCATGTTAAACTAGACAAAATTCTAAGCAAGTTTCATATATAAATTGTTTTAATCCGATGCACGGTTAATTAGTTAGGATATGCATGAAGTGCAAGGGTTTTTCTGTAAAACTGCAGTCACTGGATAAATAGGAAAATCGTAGATCTAGAAAAAAACATGGACGGGCCGAATCTGGTAGGCTGGCCCGACAGTGGTAGGCGCTTGGAGGCATCTCACCATGGGCTCGGCCCGGTTCGGTGGTAGAAGGGAGGCCGACAGGGGGTGCTCAGCTGGGCCTCGCGGGCCGTTTGGTGGAGAGGCTGGCCGGAGCCAAGCCTGCGGGGCTGGACTGGCGAAGGGGAGGCAGGCTGGGCCTGCTGGATCTGGCTTGATGCCAGGGAGTGGGCGACGTGGAGAGGGGCCGGCTCGGGAGGAGCTGGGCCTCGGGCGAGAAGACCCAGGCGCGGGCGACGTGGATCTCGTCCACGCTGGCGCTGGGACAAGTCAACGAAGGTGCGGCGTCGGTCTTCTCGTTCACGAAGCAGGGGATGCAGGCGGCTTGGGCAGCGAGGGCGCAGAGGAGCGGCGGTGCTGGCGGGGGCTCCTCCTGGATCCGCGTGACGAGGAGGAAGACGGGGCGCTCGTGTCCGAGCTAGCGAAGCAGGACGGCGGCGGGCTGCGTCGATCCGGCCGGGGTCCAGGTCGAAGTGGCTCCATGGTGCCGCGGCCATGGCGTTCCCTGGATAGGCGTCAGATCCGGTGGCTTGTCTCCTGCTGGGACCGAAGAAATAGGGGGGTCGGCGACGAGTGCCGAGGAAGGAGCTCCGGCCATGCTGCGATGCGGCTCCTGCGCGAAGAAACAGAGAGAGAGGGAACCGGGTGAGAGAGAGAGAGCAATGAGGGAGAGAAAATGGAGGCGAGGTCAGCCTGGTAGGGGAGCTCGGCTCCTGGATCGAGAGGGTGGGCGCTGGTTGGTTGGTAGCTGAAATCGAAGAGGAGGGGATTCGGTGGCTGGTTTGAGTGGATGGATCGGGTGTCACATCCCTGGTCCTGTTATGCACTAGGCTAGACCTCATGTGAGCATCATGTTTTAATTCAAATGAAATTTGAATTGAGGGATTTTCAAAGTCGTAGAAACCTTCTAAAAATGATCAACATTAAAATCTTCTCAAATAAGTCCAAGAAAATGTTCCTCTTAGTCTCTGAAAATATTGCAAAGAGGTAAAACTCAAAACAATATTTTTGGTATCTCAGAGTTAATTATTTTGGGCCTTTGAATTAAATAAATAACTATTTGCATTGGATATATATTTCTTAATTAATTAATATATGTCCAATAATTCTGATCTTTGATGAAGGGCTTTGGAATTACCTGAAAATAGAAAACAGAATTAAATAGAAATAAGAGAGAGAGAGAGAGAGGACTTACCTGGCGCTCACCTGGTAGCCAAACCGGCCCAGCACTGCAGCTGGCCGGCCCAGCCCGCCACCGCTACCCCCCTGTCGTCTTCCTCCCTCGCCAGAAGGACACGGGCACGCGCCCGGCGCGCGCGGCCACGCGCCCCGGCCACCTCCTCCCTGCATGGCTGCCTCCTCCTCCCCTGGACATCTCCCGCAACGCCACGACATCTCCTGGACCCTCCTCGCTCGCTCCCTCACCCTCACTTTCCCCCTGGATCCCTCTCTCTTCCCCACCGAGCGGAGCTCATCGCCGCCGACGCCGTTACCGCGGCCACAGCCACCCCCTTGCTCCCCTGACCTGTCCAAGAGCTCCGGGACGTCTTCCTCATCCTCTCCACCAAGCCATGGAACTACGGACGCGCCACAACGTCGCCGGCATCGCCGTTTCCATTGCCGGCCGCCGAGGATCTTCACCATCGATTCGCCACCATCGTTGCTTCCCCGAGCTCGCTGACCCTCCCTGCACGATCCCCGTGAGCCCCTGCTTCGTTTCCCCCTAACCCCATGTCCGATTTCGAGCTCTAGCCGCCCCCTCTACTGGAGCCGAGACGCTCCGCCGCACGGGCTCGTCACCGGCGAAATCCCGGTGACCATTTGGTCACGGGCGTGCACCCGTTGTGCTAGCCGCGACCCGTAGAGCCCCTCCAGCGCCTCAGCTCCCTCGTTTGTGAGCAGCAGCACCGAACCCGACCGCACCCAAACTCCGGCCGCCGCTCACGAGCTCGCCGTCGTCGGTACCGGCCACCACAGGCACGGCCACTACCACCGTTCGATGCGCACCAGCAAGGGCTCTCCAACGAGCCCAAGCATGGCCTCGCCCGTGCCCTGTAGCGCGTTTCCGGTTCGCGCCGCCGTCTCGGGCCTCGCCGGCGTCATGTCGCCGGTGGGTTTGACCCACTTTGACCACGGCGGGACCCCCCTGTGTCTATGACAGGTGGGGCCCAGCCCTGTTAGCTAATTAGGTTTAGCACTAATCGAATTAGTTAAACTAATTACCCCCTGCTGACACTGACAGCGGGCCCCGCGAGCTAATTACTTTCGTTAGGAGTTAAATAGTCACATAACTAGCACTGTGACACTGACCAAAGGGTCCCACAGGTCAGATTTGACCTGGACAACGCCCGTTGACTTGCTGACGTCACCGTGAAGTCATGCTGACGCAGTAATAGGTTTTCTGGATTTATTTTAATTCAGGAAATTCCAGAAAATGATTTAAACTTCAAAAATTCATAGAAATTCAACCGTAGCTCAGAATGAAATAATTTATATATGAAAAATTATCAGAAAAATCCAATCTATCCATCTGTACCATTTTCATGCATGTTAGAACAACTTATAGCTGCTGTTTAGGACAATTCAATTAAATGGCATTTAAATAATCACATGTGGAGTTTGAATTTGAACCTAGGGTTCAAACCAACTCCATTTAACTTGCTGCTAGTTGCATTAGCTCAAATCACATCATATTGCCATGTCACATATGCATCATATTGTCGCATTGCATTGATTGTGCTCTTCCTTGTTTGCCGGTATCTGTCCCCTCTCGGTAGACAATGTTCCGACGATGTGATCGTTAACACTGATGAAGACTCAATGCTATCTTCAGAAGTGCCACGCAAGCAAAACCTCGTTGTTCATTTCGATAAAATCCCACTCTCTCGCTCCTGCTCTCTTTTACTGCATTAGGACAACACCGATTCAACTGTTACATGCTGCGGTAGCTGAACCCCTTTATCCTTTGCATGACCTGTCATTGCCACAGTAAATAGATGAAACCCACTAGCATGAGTAGGAGTTGTTTGAGCCCTGATGTGCCTACTCATTTATGCTTGTTTGTCATGCCTGCTATTGCTTAGAGTTCAGTCAGGTCTGATTCATCGGGGATGAATCAGAGGCGTGTGAACATGTCCTACTGTGTGTGAGCTAAGTGTGTGAACACGATTTGGTAAAGGTAGCGGTGAGAGGCCATGTAGGAGTACATGGTGGGTTGTCTCATTGCAGCCGTCCTCAGGAACTGAGTTCTGTGTTTGTGATCCATGACCAGTTACTACCACACATTGGGTTCCGGTAACTCGACCCCTCTCGACTTATTAATCAACATGATCTCTGTCCAGGAGTTGCAACTAGTTTCTGGTGTTTGTAGGTAGTGTTAGTAGTCTACCAAGTGGCACCCGGTACAGGTGGGCTTGGGACAGACTAGGCACAGTGGCCCGGTGTACCAAGTAGCACCCGGATGGTGGGCTTGGGAACCCTGCTCACATCGTTTGGGGCCGTGAGCGACACCCCGGCCGGATCTCCTTGCGGATGGAACCCGAATAGGCGATAAACCTGGACGAGAGACTTGTTTGGTTAGTCAGGTCGTGGCCGACTCCCTCGCCCGGCTTCCGCTTGAAGGTTGCCGAGGTACATGACGTGTACAGGGCGATAAGTGGTGGGAGCGTGTGTGAAGAAGTACACCCCTGCAGGGTTATCATTATCTATTCGAATAGCCGGATTCCTCGAATATGGAAACTTGGACCCCTTGCATAGTTCATAGACAAGTGAAAGTGGATACTCTAAAATACGCAAGATAAGCATGAGTGCTATGGATGGCGTTCTCGTAGGGAGACGGGAGCGGTTCCATAGTGGTGTATTGATATGGTGAATATGTGGACTCGTGTGCGCCACCTCAAAAGAGTTACTTGCAGTCGTAGTTCAGGATAGCCACCGAGTCAAAGCTGGCTTGCTGCAGTTAAACTCCACCACCCCCTTTGTTGATAATGATGCATATGTAGATAGATCTGATGTAAGTATTGCTGGGTACATTTGTACTCACGTTTGCCTATTTTATGTTTTGCAGAGAGACTTCAGTCTCGCTAGTAGTACCGTGTGGACTTCGACGTTTAGCTTGTTACCTCAGCTACTATCTTGTGCCCTCGGCAGGATCTGATAGTTAGTCAGGCTTCTCAGCCTTTTTCATTTATAGATGTCTGTACTCAGACATGATAGCTTCCGCTTGTGTTTGATTTGTATGCTCTGAATGTTGGGTCATGAGACCCCTGTTTGTAATATTCCGCTCCTCGGAGCCTAATGAATACTTACTTGTGTCGTAGAGTCATGTTGTGATGCCTTGTTGTATTTGCACATATCGAGCATATTGTGTGTATGATTGAAATGCTTGGTATGTGTGGGATCTGACTATCTAGTTGTTTATCCTTAGTAGCCTCTCTTACCGGGAAATGTCTCCTAGTGTTTCCACCGAGCCATGGTAGCTTGCTACTGCTCCGGAACACTTAGGCTGGCCGGCATGTGTCCTTCTTCGTTCCTGTGTCTGTCCCTTCGGGGAAATGTCACGCGATGAATACCGGAGTCCTGTTAGCCCGCTACAGCCCGGTTCACCGAAGTCCTGCTAGCCCAGTGCTACAGCCTGGATTCACTCGCTGCTGACCGACACGTTCGATGTTGGGTCATGGATGCCTGTCCCTGTAAGTTTGTGCCACTTTGGGTTTACGACTAGCCATGTCAGCCCGGGCTCCTTATCATATGGATGCTAGCGACACTATCATATACGTGTGCCAAAAGACGCAAACGGTTCCGGGCAAAGGTAAGGCGACACCCGTGGGAATACCGTGCGTGAGGCCGCAAAGTGATATGAGGTGTTACATGCTAGATCGATGTGGCATTGAGTCGGGATCCTGACAGCTTTGGTATGGTTTGACCCACTTTGACCACGGCGGGACCCCCCCGTGTCTATGACAGGTGGGGCCCAGCCCTGTTAGCTAATTAGGTTTAGCACTAATCGAATTAGTTAAACTAATTACCCCCTGCTGACACTGACAGCGGGCCCCGCGAGCTAATTACTTTCGTTAGGAGTTAAATAGTCACATAACTAGCACTGTGACACTGACCAAAGGGTCCCACAGGTCAGATTTGACCTGGACAACGCCCGTTGACTTGCTGACGTCACCATGAAGTCATGCTGACGCAGTAATAGGTTTTCTGGATTTATTTTAATTCAGGAAATTCCAGAAAATGATTTAAACTTCAAAAATTCATAGAAATTCAACCGTAGCTCAGAATGAAATAATTTATATATGAAAAATTATCAGAAAAATCCAATCTATCCATCTGTACCATTTTCATGCATGTTAGAACAACTTATAGCTGCTGTTTAGAACAATTCAATTAAATGGCATTTAAATAATCACATGTGGAGTTTGAATTTGAACCTAGGGTTCAAACCAACTCCATTTAACTTGCTGCTAGTTGCATTAGCTCAAATCACATCATATTGCCATGTCACACATGCATCATATTGTCGCATTGCATTGATTGTGTTCTTCCTTGTCTGCCGGTATCTGTCCCCTCTCGGTAGACGATGTTCCGACGATGTGATCATTGACACTGATGAAGACTCAATGCTATCTTCAGAAGTGCCAGGCAAGCAAAACCTCCTTGTTCATTCCGATAAAATCCCACTCTCTCACTCCTGCTCTCTTTTACTGCATTAGGACAACACCGATTCAACTGTTACATGCTGCGGTAGCTAAACCCCTTTATCCTTTGCATGACCTGTCATTGCCACAGTAAATAGATGAAACCCACTAGCATGAGTAGGAGTTGTTTGAGCCCTGATGTGCCTACTCATTTATGCTTGTTTGTCATGCCTGCTACTGCTTAGAGTTGAGTCAGGTCTGATTCATCGGGGATGAATCAGAGGCGTGTGAACATGTCCTACTGTCTGTGAGCTAAGTGTGTGAACACGATTTGGTAAAGGTAGCGGTGAGAGGCCATGTAGGAGTACATGGTGGGTTGTCTCATTGCAGCCGTCCTCAGGAACTGAGTTCTGTGTTTGTGATCCATGACCAGTTACTACCACACATTGGGTTCCGGTAACTCGACCCCTCTCGACTTATTAATCAACATGATCTCTGTCCAGGAGTTGCAACTAGTTTCTGGTGTTTGTAGGTAGTGTTAGTAGTCTACCAAGTGGCACCCGGTACAGGTGGGCTTGGGACAGACTAGGCACAGTGGCCCGGTGTACCAAGTAGCACCCGGATGGTGGGCTTGGGAACCCTGCTCACATCGTTTGGGGCCGTGAGCGACACCCCGGCCGGATCTCCTTGCGGATGGAACCCGAATAGGCGATAAACCTGGACGAGAGACTTGTTTGGTTAGTCAGGTCGTGGCCGACTCCCTCGCCCGGCTTCCGCTTGAAGGTTGCCGAGGTACATGACGTGTACAGGGCGATAAGTGGCGGGAGCGTGTGTGAAGAAGTACACCCCTGCAGGGTTATCATTATCTATTCGAATAGCCGGATTCCTCGAATATGGAAACTTGGACCCCTTGCATAGTTCATAGACAAGTGAAAGTGGATACTCTAAAATACGCAAGATAAGCGTGAGTGCTATGGATGGCGTTCTCGTAGGGAGACGGGAGCGGTTCCATAGTGGTGTATTGATATGGTGAATATGTGGACTCGTGTGCGCCACCTCAAAAGAGTTACTTGCAGTCGTAGTTCAGGATAGCCACCGAGTCAAAGCTGGCTTGCTGCAGTTAAACTCCACCACCCCCTTTGTTGATAATGATGCATATGTAGATAGATCTGATGTAAGTCTTGCTGGGTACATTTGTACTCACGTTTGCCTATTTTATGTTTTGCAGAGAGACTTCAGTCTCGCTAGTAGTACCGTGTGGACTTCGACGTTTAGCTTGTTACCTCAGCTACGATCTTGTGCCCTCGGCAGGGTCTGATAGTTAGTCAGGCTTCTCAGCCTTTTTCATTTATAGATGTCTGTACTTAGACATGATAGCTTCCGCTTGTGTTTGATTTGTATGCTCTGAATGTTGGGTCATGAGACCCCTGTTTGTAATATTCCGCTCCTCGGAGCCTAATGAATACTTACTTGTGTCGTAGAGTCATGTTGTGATGCCTTGTTGTATTTGCACATATCGAGCATATTGTGTGTATGATTGAAATGCTTGGTATGTGTGGGATCTAACTATCTAGTTGTTTATCCTTAGTAGCCTCTCTTACCGGGAAATGTCTCCTAGTGTTTCCACCGAGCCATGGTAGCTTGCTACTGCTCCGGAACACTTAGGCTGGCCGGCATGTGTCCTTCTTCGTTCCTATGTCTGTCCCTTCGGGGAAATGTCACGCGATGAATACCGGAGTCCTGTTAGCCCGCTACAGCCCGGTTCACCGGAGTCCTGCTAGCCCAGTGCTACAGTCTGGATTCACTCACTGCTGACCGACACGTTCGATGTTGGGTCATGGATGCTTGTCCCTGTAAGTTTGTGCCACTTTGGGTTTACGACTAGCCATGTCAGCCCGGGCTCCTTATCATATGGATGCTAGCGACACTATCATATACGTGTGCCAAAAGACGCAAATGGTTCCGGGCAAAGGTAAGGCGACACCCGTGGGAATACCGTGCGTGAGGCCGCAAAGTGATATGAGGTGTTACATGCTAGATCGATGTGGCATTGAGTCGGGGTCCTGACAGCTTTGGTATCAGAGCTTGACTGCCTGTAGGATTACCAAGCCAAACTGGTCGAAGTTGTGTCTAAAAATGCTTTAGTTATATAAGGGAATTGATTGTGGGATGGAACGTAAGGCTCTTTTTACTCCTTATACCTTATGCCCTTCTGATCTGAGTCATCTTATCTTTCCTATGGGGTTAAGAAACTAGGCTATCTCTTCTTTCTATCAGGATCACGTGTTACTAATCCGTAGACTTATAAGATTGTTGGATTTAAGCTTGAGTTCAGTTTCTACTACTTTCGTATGTTAATTGTTGATCTCGAAACCTTGATATTGTGCTTCTGAGTGGTTATGCCACCATTTTTGTGAATGTCTCAAATCTTTTTGAGCATTTACAGCCGTTATGCTGTCCGAGTCATCCCAGGTTTCTAAACAATCTGATGCATTTGCAAATCCGTTCTTCCCGTTCCCGATGTCCTTTTGGTCAGATTAATCACACAAATTAGTGAGTTGACGTACTTTATTGCCTCGACTATATGTTGGAATAATTATTATGACCCTAGGTGTTTTAGGGAGTCACCTAGTAATCTAGCAACGTTTTGTGATCCCAGTGTGATGATTCTGGCCATCATTTCCAAAAGCATCCCGTGATGCCACTTAGTAGTAGGCATTCTACTCCTGGGTTTCGAACCAAGATTCACCCTACTTGCTTCATGTTGATAGTTTCTGCTCGTTCCTTTAGGTTATTAGCAACCTTTGCATTAGTCCTCGAGGTCCGTGGTATATCCTTCTTCCAAATACCATGAACCACTTACGGCAGAAGTTTGTTGGATCAAAAGATCACAACAGGAGTGCTCTCGATGGGTTCTCCATTCTACATTGTGACTCTGCCAGTTCAACCTTTCTGCATAGGTTATCCGGAAGAAACATGTTGAGCTCTGCTCGACATACTAATCTATGCATCCACAACTCAGAAAAACATATGTTCCTTTGGGTTGTCCCTCTTTAGTTGTCTTCTGACCCTCGTCTATCAATTGATAGTCAAGATTATGTGTGCATTCGTTCATCGATGCCAATTACTCTTGTGGTCTGTCAAGCCATTCTATTCCGGAATGACTAGGAGAAACAAACTCCAGTACCTCATCCATATCTAGGATTGGGTCAAAGCAATTGTGCTCTGCAGATCAAAATGCCAGCCCAGCTTTCGATTCTGTTCTACCCTGAAGTATTACCATCTTTATGTCAGGATTTTCATGAGGATTGCACTGGCTCTTGTGAATTCTTGATGTAGTGATACTTCTCGCCATCATTATTCATCCCTTGGTTCCGTGTTGTCGCAACCGGAATGCCGACAAGTGAATCGTGATGTGTGAATTCAATACTCCTAGCAACCTTGTTGCTTGGTAGTTAATGGACAATAACCTCATTCTTAGCATGTTGGTTTTTGAATCATCGCCCTAAGGTTGATTGTGCTACCTAGTCCTTATTCCTGGTGCACTTTTCAATCAATGAGTTAGGATAGTGTCAATCCTTGCTTGTTTGATTATATCGTCTTGCCCTAAAAAGCAAGATTGTTCTCAAGCTTAGTAACATACCGGTGGTTCGTGATTTTCCGAAGATCTTCTCGGAAGTATTACCAGGTTGTCACCTGGCCGCTATGTTGAGCTCGTGATCAAGTTGGTTTCTTGTGAACCACCCTCTCTCCAAGATCGGTGTTGGATACCCCTGAGCTAGTTGGTTAAGCTGAACAGCAACTTGGAGAGTTGGAAGATAAAAGCTTGCCTAACTTAGTTCATTTTCCAAAAGGGATATCTTGTGTTTGTGTGAGTTGAAGAAAGATGATATCTTCAGCGATTGGTCCCTGTGATCAGTTATTGGACCTATTGCCTTATAAAAACTTTGATTTGAGTATGGTTATCGTCAAATCAAGTCAGAACCAACGATATTCGTAATGTTGTCTTACTCGTGGTTGTTCCTCGAGCATACACCATTATATCTTTCGGGTCTGACCAATACTACCACCGTGTTCACATGATGGCGGAAGTCCAGTGATATGGAAATTCCGATGAGTTACTGTTGAGCCCATCAGCAGCATTTTGTCTCCCCCATGATTCATGTTGAACATCAACCTAGTATTGGAAACTTTGTAAGCAATGCCTTCGTGTTCCGTTCATGAAGTATATGTTTGGATGAAAGAAATGACTTCCTTTGATTCACGTGCATTTGATGTAAGTTGCCGTCGTGAATTCAAGAAAGTTGTTTTGTTTCCTTTGGAATCATTCCAAATCAGTCATGCACGTGCGAAGAATTCTGTGGTCTGTTAGACTGATCATCTTCATTCCATATGTATATCCTAGCACACCAAGCCACTGATTGACTTGTTCAAGGAAAAGAAGTCTATGCTTGGGATCTAATCCATGGACTTGCGTAAAGACTTCGATATCCTCGATGATGGTTCCCCACCTGAACTCGGTAGTGTTTAATTATAAGACTACTACGTGTCCATGCTTGTCTGGGACAACATGTTCACATGTTTGTAGCAGAACCAGCTCATGTTTTGGAGCTTGCTATCGCAGTTCATCCCTCGAGAATCTCGCAACGTCATCTCGTCGATTTGTGTTGCAAGCTTTCATTCTTCTTTCTGGACTTGGTGAGTCTGGATTGTTCTGACACCAACCAGATCTGAATCTCAGGCAGATATGATGGTTGGAGAATTTTTCCAAGAACTATAATATTGGTCTCTCTGTAACTGGTAAAGTGGATGTCGTGGCCAACACACCAACCGGAAGACCTATTATTGTAGTATCTTGTTTGAGGAAGTTGGCCACCTCCCCATAAGGATTTCGTAGGATTTACTCCCTAGCTGTTACTTATGGATTTTTGTGTTCCCGAAGTCCGACCTTTTACTTGATGTCTAGTTATCGAACCATATCTATGAATGGGATACACTAGCACATCAAGGAGAACATTAGAGGCGGAGTGCTAAATGTCTCTCGGTCGATCATCCAGATTTTATTTCCTTGGCCCCGCCAAGGGTGAAATCTGAGAAAGTGTTATCCTCCTTTGCATCTGCATCGTCCATCGCTGGTCATCATGGTAGTATGTTGTGTTGTCAGCACCCTTGACATGGATGTTGGTAAAACCTTGATGATTGTGGAAATGCTCAAGTTCTTGAGAGCACGCACAAGCGCTACGTGTTATCATCGGCACTAACTGGGATTCCTCTCAGTTTCCTCGGCAATGATATGACCTTTTCAAACAGTGAATTCACTCTCTATTGTTGGGTTCTTCCCCAGTTACCAGAATCATTCCCAGCATTTGCATTTTGTTCCCAGCTTGCACCGCCAATGTGCCATTCTACCATGGGTCTCTTCCATTTCCGGTGGTAAGCAAATTCATCCATTACGTTGTCTTCAACAAGGTAATCCACATCACCCAAGTCCGAGTATGCCATTCTACCGACCCCCTCCAAACGATCGCTCGAGAATTGCCTTAGGCTGGTTTAAAGAGTTTCAATGATCTCTGAATCAAAGGTAATTCTTTTTGCCACTTAAGGGGATATTTCTACGAGTCACCTTCTCTAAGGTGCATCGTTATGGTATCATGGCAATTCAACTCCTCGCTACATTGACAACCGGTCACCACATTCTTAAGTCTGGAATTTTTGTCTACCTAGCGAGCCCTCGTCATCTGTCTCACTCCATTTCCTCAGATGTATGCTTCGTGTCTCAGCTCGAGAAATGTGACAATGTCTTATCCCATGAGTTGATCCTGAGTTGTTCGACCTTCGAGAAGAACGATTCTTTTAGGGTCTTTCCTTCCTCTCGTTGTCATGATAGTTGGAGTTCTCAGAGCAAGACTTCGAGACAATGATGGTGAACGAATCAACGTTCAGTTGAAGTGCAACCTGGATCGTGAAGATTATACTATTTGCGTTCCCCCTTCATCTTACCCTATGCTTGAATCTCGGGACGAGATTTTTGTTTAGTGGGGGTGAGTTGTCACATCCCTGGTCCTGTTATGCACTAGGCTAGACCTCATGTGAGCATCATGTTTTAATTCAAATGAAATTTGAATTGAGGGATTTTCAAAGCCTCAGAAACCTTCTAAAAATGATCAACATTAAAATCTTCTCAAAGAAGTCCAAGAAAATGTTCCTCTTAGTCTCTGAAAATATTGCAAAGAGGTAAAACTCAAAACAATATTTTTGGTATCTCAGAGTTAATTATTTTGGGCCTTTGAATTAAATAAATAACTATTTGCATTGGATATATATTTCTTAATTAATTAATATATGTCCAATAATTCTGATCTTTGATGAAGGGCTTTGGAATAATCCTACTAGTCCCTACCATAATTATCATAAGCAATAAAAATGATTTAGTGTCTAAAACTAAATCAAAACAAACTACAGAAAATAGAAAACAGAATTAAATAGAAATAAGAGAGAGAGAGAGAAGGACTTACCTGGCGCTCACCTGGTAGCCAAACAGGCCAGCACTGCAGCTGGCCGGCCCAGCCCGCCACCGCTACCCCCCTGTCGTCTTCCTCCCTCGCCAGAAGGACACGGGCACGCGCCCGGCGCGCGCGGCCACGCGCCCCGGCCACCTCCTTCCTGCCTGGCTGCCTCCTCCTCCCCTGGACATCTCCCGCAACGCCACGACATCTCCTGGACCCTCCTCGCTCGCTCCCTCACCCTCACTTTCCCCCTGGATCCCTCTCTCTTCCCCACCGAGCGGAGCTCGTCGCCGCCGACGCCGTTACCGCGGCCACAGCCACCCCCTTGCTCCCCTGACCTGTCCAAGAGCTCCGGGACGTCTTCCTCATCCTCTCCACCAAGCCATGGAACTACGGACGCGCCACAACGTCGCCGGCATCGCCGTTTCCATCGCCGGCCGCCGAGGATCTTCACCGTCGATTCGCCACCATTGTCGCTTCCCCGAGCTCGCTGACCCTCCCTGCATGATCCCCGTGAGCCCCTGCTTCGTTTCCCCCTAACCCCATGTCCGATTTCGAGCTCTAGCCGCCCCCTCTACCGGAGCCGAGACGCTCCGCCGCACGGGCTCGTCACCGGCAAAATCCCGGTGACCATTTGGTCACGGGCGTGCACCCGTTATGCTAGCCGCGACCCGTAGAGCCCCTCCAGCGCCTCAGCTCCCTCGTTTGTGAGCAGCAGCGCCAAACCCAACCGCACCCGAACTCCGGCCGCCGCTCACGAGCTCGGCGTCGTCGGTACCGGCCACCACAGGCACGGCCACCACCACCGTTCGATGCGCACCAGCAAGGGCTCTCCAACGAGCCCAAGCACGGCCTCGCCCGTGCCCTGTAGCGCGTTTCCGGTTCTCGCCGCTGTCTCGGGCCTCGCCGGCGTCATGTCGCCGGTGGGTTTGACCCACTTTGACCACGGCGGGACCCCCTGTGTCTATGACAGGTGGGGCCCAGCCCTGTTAGCTAATTAGGTTTAGCACTAATCGAATTAGTTAAACTAATTACCCCCTGCTGACACTGACAGCGGGCCCCGCGAGCTAATTACTTTCGTTAGGAGTTAAATAGTCACATAACTAGCAGTGTGACACTGACCAAAGGGTCCCACAGGTCAGATTTGACCTGGACAACGCCCGTTGACTTGCTGACGTCACCGTGAAGTCATGCTGACGCAGTAATAGGTTTTCTGGATTTATTTTAATTCAGGAAATTCCAGAAAATGATTTAAACTTCAAAAATTCATAGAAATTCAACCGTAGCTCAGAATGAAATAATTTATATATGAAAAATTATCAGAAAAATCCAATCTATCCATTTGTACCATTTTCATGCATGTTAGAACAACTTATAGCTGCTGTTTAGGACAATTCATTTAAATGGCATTTAAATAATCACATGTGGAGTTTGAATTTGAACCTAGGGTTCAAACCAACTCCATTTAACTTGCTGCTAGTTGCATTAGCTCAAATCACATCATATTGCCATGTCACACATGCATCATATTGTCGCATTGCATTGATTGTGTTCTTCCTTGTTTGCCGGTATCTGTCCCCTCTCGGTAGACGATGTTCCGATGATGTGATCGTTTACACTGATGAAGACTCAATGCTATCTTCAGAAGTGCCAGGCAAGCAAAACCTCCTTGTTCATTCCGATAAAATCCCACTCTCTCGCTCCTGCTCTCTTTTACTGCATTAGGACAACACCGATTCAACTGTTACAAGGTGCGGTAGCTGAACCCCTTTATCCTTTGCATGACCTGTCATTGCCACAGTAAATAGATGAAACCCACTAGCATGAGTAGGAGTTGTTTGAGCCCTGATGTGCCTACTCATTTATGCTTGTTTGTCATGCCTGCTACTGCTTAGAGTTGAGTTAGGTCTGATTCATCGGGGATGAATCAGAGGCGTGTGAACATGTCCTACTGTGTGTGAGCTAAGTGTGTGAACACGATTTGGTAAAGGTAGCGGTGAGAGGCCATGTAGGAGTACATGGTGGGTTGTCTCATTGCAGTCGTCCTCAGGAACTGAGTTCTGTGTTTGTGATCCATGACCAGTTACTACCACACATGGGGTTCCGGTAACTCGACCCCTCTCGACTTATTAATCAACATGATCTCTGTCCAGGAGTTGCAACTAGTTTCTGGTGTTTGTAGGTAGTGTTAGTAGTCTACCAAGTAGCACCCGGTACAGGTGGGCTTGGGACAGACTAGGCACAGTGGCCCGGTGTACCAAGTAGCACCCGGATGGTGGGCTTGGGAACCCTGCTCACATCGTTTGGGGCCGTGAGCGACACCCCGGCCGGATCTCCTTGAGGATGGAACCCGAATAGGTGATAAACCTGGACGAGAGACTTGTTTGGTTAGTCAGGTCGTGGCCGACTCCCTCGCCCGGCTTCCGCTTGAAGGTTGCCGAGGTACATGACATGTACAGGGCGATAAGTGGCTGGAGCGTGTGTGAAGAAGTACACCCCTGCAGGGTTATCATTATCTATTCGAATAGCCGGATTCCTCGAATATGGAAACTTGGACCCCTTGCATAGTTCATAGACAAGTGAAAGTGGATACTCTAAAATACGCAAGATAAGCGTGAGTGCTATGGATGGCGTTCTCGTAGGGAGACGGGAGCGGTTCCATAGTGGTGTATTGATATGGTGAATATGTGGACTCGTGTGCGCCACCTCAAAAGAGTTACTTGCAGTCGTAGTTCAGGATAGCCACCGAGTCAAAGCTGGCTTGCTGCAGTTAAACTCCACCACCCCCTTTGTTGATAATGATGCATATGTAGATAGATCTGATCTAAGTCTTGCTGGGTACATTTGTACTCACGTTTGCCTATTTTATGTTTTGCAGAGAGACTTCAGTCTCGCTAGTAGTACCGTGTGGACTTCGATGTTTAGCTTGTTACCTCAGCTACGATCTTGTGCCCTCGGCAGGATCTGATAGTTAGTCAGGCTTCTCAGCCTTTTTCATTTATAGATGTCTGTACTCAGACATGATAGCTTCCGCTTGTGTTTGATTTGTATGCTCTGAATGTTGGGTCATGAGACCCCTGTTTGTAATATTCCGCTCCTCGGAGCCTAATGAATACTTACTTGTGTCGTAGAGTCATGTTGTGATGCCTTGTTGTATTTGCACATATCGAGCATATTGTGTGTATGATTGAAATGCTTGGTATGTGTGGGATCTGACTATCTAGTTGTTTATCCTTAGTAGCCTCTCTTACCGGGAAATGTCTCCTAGTGTTTCCACCGAGCCATGGTAGCTTGCTACTGCTCCGGAACACTTAGGCTGGCCGGCATGTGTCCTTCTTCGTTCCTGTGTCTGTCCCTTCAGGGAAATGTCACGCGATGAATACCGGAGTCCTGTTAGCCCGCTACAGCCCGGTTCACCGGAGTCCTGCTAGCCAAGTGATACAGCCTGGATTCACTCGCTGCTGACCGACACGTTCGATGTTGGGTCATGGATGCCTGTCCCTGTAAGTTTGTGCCACTTTGGGTTTACGACTAGCCATGTCAGCCCGGGCTCCTTATCATATGGATGCTAGCGACACTATCATATACGTGTGCCAAAAGACACAAACGGTTCCGGGCAAAGGTAAGGCGACACCCGTGGGAATACCGTGCGTGAGGCCGCAAAGTGATATGAGGTGTTACATGCTAGATCGATGTGGCATTGAGTCGGGGTCCTGACATCGGGAGGGATCCCGAGGGGGAACTGAAGAGTGGCGGCAGAGGTGGGACAAACCTCCTGGATCTTAGGGTTTGATCTGATATGGGTAGGGGTCTATATATAGTAAGTGGATTTTTGGATAGGGGCATTTGGTCCCTTCGATCTTAAACGGACGGTCGCGAAATAAAAGCTTAGGGAGACCAAATGAGAAAATGGTGACGATTTGCAGATGTTTGGGGTTGATCTGGGCACAGCGGTGGCGACAGCCCGGGTCGGGTCCGGGACAACTTTCGAACGCGCGCGAGAAGGGACGCGGGCTGACAAGAGAGGTTAGGTAGGACCTGAGGTTAGGTAGTGGACTATGTAGACGGTCTCGAGCTGAGAGAAGAGAGGGAGGCACGGCGACTGTTTCCGGAGAACGAAAACGTCCGACGTTAGACCGGCTACTAATGCCGCTATATTTTAACGTTGGGGCGTCAAACGAACTCCGATTGCGATGAAACTTGGCAAGCGACCTACTAACAACATAACAACACCGCACGCCAAGTCTCAACCCATTCCGAGAACATTTTCTGGCCACTTATAAAATAATATTTTGGACATGCCGCGGGCGCGTGCAAGTGTGTCTGGGCTCAGAACGGACAACGGACGGAACTGGGAGAACCCGGGCTAATGCAAGTTTTGAAAATATGATGATGCAATGCACATGATGACATGATAAGATGCAACACGCAAGCAAATGACAAGGCGACAACAGCGAATAACTGAACGACAGCTGGCACATCGGTCTTGGGGCGTTACAAGTACTCGCCTAAGTTTAAAAAAATCCTACCGAGTGGTGGGCAACCCTCTCACTCGGGGGCTTAGCTACAGTCTAGTACTCGCCTAAGTTTAAAAAATCCTACCGAGTGGTGAGCAACCCTCTCACTCAGAGGCTTAGCTGTAGTCCAGTACTCGCCTAAGTTTAAAAAATCCTACCGAGTGGTGAGAAAACCTCTCACTCGGAGGCTTAGTTGCAATCCAGTACTCGCCTAAGTTTAAAAAATCCTACCGAGTAGTGAGCAATCCTTCCACTCGGGGCTTAGCTGCAGTCCAGTACTCGCCTAAGTGTAAAAAATCTTACGGAGTAGTGAGCAAGCCTCTCACTCGGGGGCTTAGCTGTAGTCCAGTACTCGCCTAAGTTTGAAAAATCCTACCGAGTGGTGAGCAACCCTCTCACTCAGGGGCTTAGCTGCAGTCCAGTGCTCGCCTAAGTTTGAAAAAATCCTACCGATGGTGAGCAACCCTCTCACTCGGAGGCTTAGCTACAGTCCAGTACTCGCCTAAGTTTGAAACACATCCCCATCCGCAAGGACGATGTGGTGCAGGTCGACTGCAACCTTCTCTTCGGAGCTACGCCACAAATACAATGTGCACTCCATCCTCATCCGCAAGGACGATTGTCGGCATTCTGGGAACGGGGGCCCCCAGACTTGCCTGCCTGCGGCCTACGGCATGGCTCAAAGGGGGGCCCAGCACGGCCCATCTTCATCAACACAGACCCAAGACCCTCGCGAGGGGCCAAGCCTCGCGGGGCGAATGACATAGAGCTTCCTCAGGCACGGCCTCATCAGGCTGGCTCGCAAGGAGGCGGAGAGATCAAGGCGGGGTACCTCACAAGGTGCCCGTGACGCAAGCCATGACGACCAAGGGTGCCAGGCGGGCGCCAGCCCGCGCAGTGTCCTCCTTTCCTCTTTGGTGCAAAGGGAGCAAGCGCAGGCGAGAGCATCGGGCAAAGGCACCCGTTTCGGTGCAACGAGACCAAGACCAGTCCAACGGCAGGGAGGAAGTCATTGTGGAGCCCAAGCCAGCGTCACCACCATAGCCTTTGGCAGGCGAGGACCAACTTTAGTCAGGATAAGTGTACCAGATGTTCCCCTTCAAAATGGCCAATTGTTGGCGCCCTTCCCGCTCAATATTTGGGAAGAGGCCCAGGGCCTTTGCGTATAAATAGGACTAGCCACCCATAGGGTAGGATGATGGAAATCGAGACCGGAGAGAGAATCGAGAAGAGAGAGAGAGAAGGGTGACTGAACTCCTCCTAGCAGTTCATCCCCTCAGCCAAGAACAGACCCTCGCGAGGCTGTTCTTCCTTATATTGCTCATCATCATCAGCCCAAGAGGCAATCCACCACACCACACACTGGAGTAGGGTATTACACCACAACGGTGGCCCGAACCAGTATAAACCATGTGTCTCTTGTGTTGTTCTTTCCATAGCTTAGATCTTAGCGAGGCGGAGGGGCGCAGGTAGGTAGAAGGCGAAATCTCCGCGCGCACCCCAGTGTTCGAACCTCAAGGGTCTGCCGGAACCCAAAATCCGACATTTGGCGCGCCAGGTAGGGGTGCGCCAGAATCCACCTTCTACCACTTCGTGTCCCGTCGCGTCGTCATCACCATGTCCGGCGACCAGGTGGGCAACCCAGATCCTTGGGCGGTGTGGCCCGCCAGCGTAGAGCCGCTTGCCTCGGGCGACCCCATGCCCCAGGTAGCTCGCGGTCCGCAGGGCGCTGCGGTCCGCGGGCGACGCGGACAGGCTTCGACAGCTCTCACACCGGGGCAGGCGCGGTCGGCAGCAAGGGCCTCCAATCACGCCACGACCACGACACCGTACACCCGCCGAGAGCAGGCGAACTCGAGGGCCGCGCTCACGATGGCCCGAGAGCTGCTGAAGTGCAGGCTACTGGAGGGCGGCCGCGACGTGCTGCTGGAGCGGGTGGCAGAGCTCCTGGGCTTCGCCACCTCGGGGGCTCACCCCTTCTGCACCCAGCTCCCATCTCAAGCCCAGGGCGGCCCGCGCGGGGGCTCTGCGCGCCCGTGGGCTCCAAGGCTACTCCAACGCCAGCGAAGCTGTCGGCACCGGACTGGCGGCGGCGCTGCCTATCGGATTCCGGATTCCGGCAGACCCTTGAGGTTCGAACACTCGGGTGCGCGCGGAGATTTCGCCTTCTACCTACCTGCACCCCTCCGCCTCGCTAAGATCTAAGCTATGGAAAGAACAGCACAAGAGACACAGGGTTTATACTGGTTCGGGCCACCGTTGTGTTGTAATACCCTACTCTAGTGTGTGGTGTGGTGGATTGCCTCTTGGGCTGATGATGATGAGCAATACAAGGAAGAACAGCCTCGTGAGGGTCTATTCTTGGCTGAGGGGATGAACTGCTAGGAGGAGTTTAGTCACCCTTCTCTCTCTCTCTCTCTTCTTGATTCTCTCTCTGATTTCCATCTTGATCCCTCTCTGATTTTCCATCCTAGCTAGTTTCTCTCTTGGCTTCTAGATTCTCCCTTCTTAATTCCCATCCTCCTACCCGGGGGGTGGCTAGTCCTATTTATTGGAAAAGGCCCTGGGCCTCTTCCCAAATATTGAGCGGGAAGGGTGCCAACAATTGGCCATTTTGAAGGGGAACATCTGGTACACTTATCCTGACTAAAGTTGGTCCTCGCCTGCCAAAGGCTCTGGTGGTGACACTGGCTTGGGCTCCACAATGACTTCCTCCCTGCCGTTGGACTGGTCTTGGTCTCGTTGCACCGAAACAGGTGCCTTTGCCAGATGCTCTCGCCTGCGCTTGCTCCCTTTGCACCAAAGAGGAAAGGAGGACACTGCGCGGGCTGGCGCCCGCCTGGCACCCTTGGTCGTCATGGCTTGCATCACGGGCACCTCGTGAGGTACCCCGCCTTGATCTCTCCGCCTCCTCGCGATCCAGCCTGATGATGCCGTGCCTAAGGAAGCTCCGTGTCGTCCGCCTCGCGAGGCTTGGCCCCTCGCGAGGGTCTTGGGTCTGTGTTGATGAAGATGGGCCGTGATGGGCCCCCCTTTGAGCCACACCGCAGGCCGCAGGCAGGCAAGTCTGGGGACCCCCGTTCCCAGAACACCGAGAGTAGCCCCCGGGCCCAAGGCGCGCCCGGACTTGGCCGTGCAGGGAGGCGAAAGGGGAAGGGCGAAGCGCCGCGTGCCCTAACATCCTGCGGCCTTGGGCGCCGCGTGGCGGTTGATTGGGCGTGGGCGTCTCCACTTCCCCACGGCGCCTCAGCAACTTCACGGATTGGACAAGGCCCTGCATGCGAAGCAGGTCATGATTACTTGTGATCGTGGAGGTCGGCGGTTGGCCTTCGCCGGCCATAAGTACGGAATGGTGCATGCCCTTCTAGTCCATCCCTTCTTGCTTCTCCTTCTTCCCGGTCCTTGCTCCGTCTTGCTGTGATGGCTCCGATCCGCCGGTTCTCGGCGGCAGAGAAGGGAAAGGCTCCCCGAGAGGAAACAGACCCGCTCCTGCCAAAGAAACGGCTCGCCCTCCGCGGCCGGGACGAGGGGGCCCATCAGGTGGTGTCGAGGCCCTGGTGCGAGCGGCCACCGCCGGGGTTCCCGCTTCCCTTGTATGCCCACATCGAGGCTCTGAAGGAGTCGATGCCGACCGCCACGGGCGGCGCCGCCGTCGGTGCTGACGGGTCACGAAGGTGTGGGTCGTCCCCCCTAGGGTCCACACCGAGGGCTCCTCCCGAGAGTTCGTGCTCCACGCCGCCATGCCTCCTCAGTCTTGGATTCGCCTTCCTCCCTTCTTCGCCTCCATCATCCCGTAGGGAGAACTCCTGGAGATTTGGCTGCAGCACCCTCGCGACTGAGGCAGAGGTCACGGTCGTCGCCCCGGGCGAGGTCTTCATGACTCGAGGCTGGAGCGAAATCGCCCGGGTTTGCAGGACAAGAGGCGCCTTCGCGATCCACTTGGAGTACGACGGTGCTTCGGTGATGTTCTTCAAGGTCTTTGATGCGAACGGGCGCCGGCTGGAGTGCTGCCCCGGGAGAGGTGGTCGGGACCCTGCTACGGCGAGGACTGGGCCCGCCGACCGCTCCCTTGGCGGCTCCTCGGGCGGCGGAGGCGGCGGAGGTTCCAGCGACTCCGACGAGCTCTTCGCAACTCCGGAGACGAGCGACAACAGCTACGAGCCCCCGAGCCGGCGCCGCTCCTGGAACAGGGCGGGCTCGTCAGGCCGTCGCCGACTCTGATCTGGATGGGGTTGCCGCCGGTGCTTGACGGCCCACTGTTGATGGTGGCGTCTTTTGTAGGGGCGCGTGTAGTTAGCGTCCTTTTAGGATCTGTTCCCTGCGAGGAATCAAAGATGCGTCCCATGGGGGCTTGTAAGGTGCATGTGATCCTGTTTTGTTAATATAACCCTTGTCATAGAATTGTGCGACTTGCTCATTCCGTCTTAGCTCAATTCTCCCTTTCGAACCTCACGAGGGCTTGGTGCTCTGCGCCGACAGGTCCCAGTCCCAAGGCGGCTTCAGCCGTTGCTGGTATGCCAGGTCGCGATGCCGTGGTCAAGGCCAGGAGGTGAGCCACCCGGGGTCCGGTAAGAGCCCCGGAGTCGCGATGCTCAGGAGGTCCCCTTCGGCGCTCAAGTAGCCGTCGTTCGGTGAGAAAGCAGAGCGGCGTCGCTAACACGGGATTGCATTAGGTGCGGGGATGGTGCCACGGTAGCTGGTGCTTCCGGGTGGTGACTTATCTCGAGAATCAGGGACCTCTCTCTGGTGTGTCGCCGAGTCCGTGCATCGGCAGGCATGAGGTTGCTCGGCGAGGTCCTCACGTGTCCCTTCCCTCTCGCCTTTGCTCCCCTTTCTGCTCTACGTCCTCGGGTCCCGGCCCTCGAGCGAGTCTCGGTCGTTGCTGGTATGCCAGGTCGCGATGCCGTGGACAAGGCCAGAGGGTGAGGGCTGGAGAGCCAATAGGAGCCCTGAGTCGCGATGCTCAGGCGCCCTCCCTTCAACGTGCAAGCAGCTCGCGCGGATGAGAGTGAAGGAGACACCGCAAGGGCCTCGCCTGACGCAGCTCCTTTAGGAGATCCTGTAGACCCATCATAGAAAGAACGAGGGGTTGCCATGACAATTGACAGTCAGCCGTTGGTTGCTTTTGAATTCCTTGAAATTTACACTTTTCCTTCCGACTTGCTTATGTTCTACGCCGGCAGAGCCCGGCCCCGCACATACCTCACCCAGCGTTAGCCCCGACCGGAAACCAGGACGGGACCAAGGAGTGAGGGGCTACATGACAAGTTAGGCTCCTGAGTCGCGATGCTTAGGAGTCCCCCTTGGCGCACGAACAGCAAGTACGGAGGTGAGATGTGGGTGGATCTACCATTCTACGTCTGCAGAGCCCGGCCCCGCGCATACCTCACCCAGCGTTAGCCTTTCGGAACTAAGGAGTGAGGGGCTACGTGACCAGTTAGGCTCCTGAGTCGCGATGCTCAGGAGTCCCCTTTGACGCTCAAACGGCCTTCGTACCTTGGCTCCGCTCGGGGAGAGACGCGCGACGAACCAGGCCCGGGGGGGCCTGGCTGGGTGGCGTGCGTCTGGGCGTGACCCAGGCGCAGCCCCCGTGACTCAGGCGCGACCTGGCATACCAGCAACGGCTGAGACTCGCTCGAGGGCCGGGACCCGAGGACGTAGAGCAGAAAGGGGATCAAAGGCGACAGGGGAGGGACACGCGAGGACCTCGCCGAGCAACCTCATGCCTGCCGATGCACGGACTCGGCGACACACCAGAGAGCGGTCCCTGATTCTCGAGATAAGTCACCATCCGGAAGCACCAGCTACCATGGCACCATCCCCGCACCTAATGCAATCCCGTGTTAGCGACGCCGCTCTGCTTTCTCACCGAACGACGGCTACTTGAGCGCCAAAGGGGACCTCCTAAGCATCGCGACTCAGGGGCTCTTACCGGACCCCGGGTCGCTCACCTCCTGGCCTTGACCATGGCATCGCGACCTGGCATACCAGCAACGGCTGAAGCCGCCTTGGGACTGGGACCTGTCGGTGCAGAGCACCAAGCCCTCGTGAGGTTCGAAAGGGAGAACTGAGCTAAGACAGAATGAGCAAGTCACACAATTCTATGACAAGGGTTATATTAACAAAACAAGATCACAGGCACCTTACAAGCCCCCATGGGACGCGTCTTTGATTCCTCGCAGGGAACAGATCCTAAAAGGATGCTAACTACACGCGCCCCTACAAAAGACGCCATCATCAACAGTGGGCCGTCAAGCACCGGCGGCAACCCCATCCAGATCAGAGTCAGCGACGGCCTGACGAGCCCGCCCTGTTCCAGGAGCGGCGCCGGCTCGGGGGCTCGTAGCTGTCGTCGCTCGTCTCCGGAGTCGCGAAGAGCTCGCCGGAGTCGCTGGAACCTCCGCCGCCTCCGCCGCCCGAGGAGCCGCCAAGGGAGCGGTCGGTGGGCCCAGTCCTCGCCGTAGCAGGGTCCTGACCACCTCTCCCGGGGCAGCACTCCAGCCGGCGCCCGTTCGCATCGAAGACCTTGAAGAACATCACCGAAGCACCGTCGTACTCCAAGTGGATCGCGAAGGCGCCTCTTGTCCTGCAAACCCGGGCGATTTCGCTCCAGCCTCGAGTCATGAAGACCTCGCCCGGGGCGACGACCGCGACCTCTGCCTCAGTCGCGAGGGTGCTGCAGCCAAAGCTCCAGGAGTTCTCCCTATGGGATGATGGAGGCGAAGAAGGGAGGAAGGCGAATCCAAGACTGAGGAGGCATGGCGGCGTGGAGCACGAACTCTCGGGAGGAGCCCTCGGTGTGGACCCCAGGGGGGACGACCCACACCTTCGTGACCCGTCAGCACCGACGGCGGCGCCGCCCGTGGCGGTCGGCATCGACTCCTTCAGAGCCTCGATGTGGGCATACAAGGGAAGCGGGAACCCCGGCGGTGGCCGCTCGCACCAGGGCCTCGACACCACCTGATGGGCCCCCTCGTCCCGGCCGCGGAGGGCGAGCCGTTTCTTCGGCGGGAGCGGGTCTGGTTCCTCTCGGGGAGCCTTTCCCTTCTCTGCCGCCGAGAACCGGCGGATCGGAGCCATCACAGCAAGACGGAGCAAGGACCGGGAAGAAGGAGAAGCAAGAAGGGATGGACTAGAAGGGCATGCACCGTTCTGTACTTATGGCCGGTGAAGGCCAACCGCCGACCTCCACGATCAAAGGTAATCATGACCCGCTTCGCATGCAGGGCCTTGTCCAATCCGTGCAGTTGCCGAGGCGCTGTGGGGAAGTGGAGACGCCCACGCCCAATCAACCGCCACGCGGCGCCCAAGGCCGCAGGATGTTAGGGCACGCGGCGCTTCGCCCTTCCCCTTTCGCCTCCCTGCACGGCCAAGTCCGGGCGCGCCTTGGGCCCGGGGGCTACTGTCGGTGTTCTGGGAATAGGGGTCCCCAGACTTGCCTGCCTGCGGCCTGCGGCGTGGCTCAAAGGGGGGCCCAGCACGGCCCATCTTCATCAACACAGACCCAAGACCCTCCCGAGGGGCCAAGCCTCGCGAGGCGGACGACACGGAGCTTCCTTAGGCATGGCATCATCAGGCTGGATCGTGAGGAGGCGGAGAGATCAAGGCGGGGTACCTCACGAGGTGCCCGTGATGCAAGCCATGACGACCAAGGGTGCCAAGCGGGCGCCAGCCCGCGCAGTGTCCTCCTTTGCTCTTTGGTGCAAAGGGAGCAAGCGCAGCCGAGAGCATCTGGCAAAGGCACCTGTTTCGGTGCAACGAGACCAAGACCAGTCCAACGGCAGGGAGGAAGTCATTGTGGAGCCCAAGCCAGTGTCACCACTAGAGCCTTTGGCGGGCGAGGACCAATTTTAGTCAGGATAAGTGTACCAGATGTTCCCCTTCAAAATGGCCAATTGTTGGCACCCTTCCCGCTCAATATTTGGGAAGAGGCCCAGGGCCTTTGCCTATAAATAGGACTAGCCATCCATAGGGTAGGATGATGGAAATCGAGATCGGAGAGAGAATCGAGAAGAGAGAGAGAGAGAAGGGTGACTGAACTCCTCCTAGCAGTTCATCCCCTCAGCCAAGAACAGACCCTCGCGAGGCTGTTCTTCCTTGTATTGCTCATCATCATCAGCCCAAGAGGCAATCCACCACACCACATACTCGAGTAGGGTATTACACCACAATGGTGGCCCGAACCAGTATAAACCATGTGTCTCTTGTGATGTTCTTTCCATAGCTTAGATCTTAGCGAGGCGGAGGGGCGCAGGTAGGTAGAAGGCAAAATCTCCGCGCGCACCGCAGTGTTTGAACCTCAAGGGTCTGCCGGAACCCGAAATCCGACAATGATGAGGTGCAGGTCGACTTCAACCTTCTCTTTGGAGCTGCGCCACAAATACAATGTGCGCTCCATCCTCATCCGTAAGGACGATGAGGTGCAGGTCGACTGCAACCTTCTCTTCGGAGCTGCGCCACAAATACAATGTGCGCTCCATCCTCATCTGCAAGGACGATGAGGTCGACTGCAACCTTCTGTTTGGAGCTACACCACAAATACCACGTGCGCTCCATCCTCATCTGCAAGGACGACGAACTGCAGGTCGACTGGGACATCCTCCTCAGAATTGCATCTCAAGTACAAAGAATATTCCTAGTGAAGAACAAGTTCCACTCGAAGGCAAACGCAAGCACATTCAGAAGATAAACCAAGTTCGAATAAATCTTAAAGTTCCAGAAAAAAGATAAAAGTACTCGGGCATCAGGCCCGAAGGAGTTTAACGGTTACAAAATCACTCGGCATTCTGAGGCAAATTTAAGGTGAGGTATAAAGTTTGTTCACTCCACAGGAGGAGGGCTTGCAGGCTCGATGAACTCGTCCAGGTCAATTCCGTCAGCGATCCGAGTGGCATCAGCGATGAAGGTTTCCATGAAGGATTGGAAGTCATGCCTTTTGGTGTTGGCAACCTTGATCGCCGCCAGCTTCTCTTCTGGAGCTTCTTTGCTGTGGACCCTAACCAGCAACAGAGCCACATCAGTACCGCATCGGGCAGAAGACTTCTTCCATTCCTGCACTCGACCAGGAACCTCATTGAGTCGAGTCATCAGAGACTCGAGGTCATTTTGAAACATTGCCCTTGGCCAGAGTGATGTATCAATGCGCGACACTGCCACCTTCAGGTGAGCAAGATAGCTTGTAGTGCTGGCAACACGAGATTCCAGTCGGAGCATGTTCATGGCAGCCTCATCGCCGACTGGAGAAAGGATAGGGTCCAAGCCTGTCTCGATCCGCCAGGTTTCCTCTTCAAAGTTTTGGCAGAACTCTGCAAATTCAAGGAGTTAATGAGTCGACCAGTTCATGATGACTTGCAAACATTGAATCAGTCAGATAAACAAAAGTACCTTCGAGCATAACGAAGAGCTTCTTGGCGAGTGCTTTCAGATAAGCTTCCAGGTCGTTTCTCCTATGAGACATGCTTTCTAGTTGCTCGTTCAGAGTCACCTTATCCTTCTTCAGATGAGTCGCCTCTCGGTTGGACATGGTAAGAGACGTCTTCAGCTTGGTGATTTCTTCCTCTAACGCGCCGACCGAAGCCAGCTTTTTGTCAGCAAGTGCAGTCTTCTCCTGAGCCTCCTTTTGCGCAGCTGCAAGATCGATGTCCTTCTTCGCCAGAGCCAGCCTCATTTTCTCTACAAGATATACACTTGGGTCATACAGAAGAACGAATAAATAACTAAAGTCAAAATAAATAGTCGACGGGTCGTTACCTTCCGTACCAGCCACTTCATCTTTAGCCTTTTTCAAGTTCTAATGGGCCAGGTCCAAGTCAAGGTTGAGTTGTCTCTGTTTTTCCTCGAATTCAGTGAACTTGGAGATAAGCGCACAGGATTTCGACAATGAGCAAAACACATGTCAATGGACAAGATCAAAGATTATTTGCTTCCGAGTGAATAAAATTTTAAGACTGCTGCAGAATCAAACATTCTACAGTAGTCTTGGGGACTACACCCAGTGGGTGCACTTATCGTGCCCCCACTGATTCAGATTCCACTTGACATGGTCCACCCAGACCCAGTGGAAGAGAAAAAAAGAGAAAGAAATACTCAGAGCCCAACCGACTGCCAGCAGTCGACTACGGTCTCGGGGACTACACCCAGTGGGTGCACTTAGCGTGCCTCCACTGGTTTCAGATTCCGCTCAACATGGTCCACCCAGACCGAGTGGAAGAGTGAAAACAACAAAGATGCCAAACACCCACTGGGTGCGCAAATGCGAAGTGCAGGATAACAAGAGATTGCACGGAGAAAAGTTTTCAGGTAGCATATCCTAACAGAACAAGTTCAGTCGGAAGCCAACTAACCTATACATTGGCTCGAAGGGACGCGCTGGCGTCATAAGAAGCCTGACTGTTTTCGTGCACCGCCTTCACTTGCTCCATCATTAGGCCAGCTTGGCAAATGGCTTCTGCAGCAGCGTCCGCCTGGCTTTCCGGAACATTATGAGTAGTGAAGAATAGGACTGACAGTCCAGACGCAGCAGCTAGAAGTTCCGAGGCATGAAGCTGGACGGTGGAAGCAAGCACTGGCACAGTCGATGATGTGGGGCATTCACTCGATACTGGATCAGCAAAAGTAACAGAAGCCCGAGTCACATCTTCAGGAAGTTGAACAGCTGGCTCTGCCGCCAGCACCGATTGGAATGTCTTGCCAGCTGATGCCTTTTTGTTCCTCCTGGCCCTCAGCGGCACGTCCTCGTCGTCATCTAGAAGTTCAATGACATTTGGAGGAGCTGCAAAAAGATTAGTCGACTCCAGATTAATCGTCAGAATTTAATCGACCGAGTAACTGAAGACAGGATTACGAGAAGTTATACCCGGTTGGAAGTGACTACATCTTCCATTTCTTCATCTTCATACTTGTGGGTGGAAGTCCCGGAGGTAGCAACACTGCAAATTTCAAGATTTAGTCGGTCATGCATATCATGGTGGGTCGACCAAAATTCGACTCATACTAAACCAAGAAATCAGGTCTGATTATTACCCAGAAACAGTAGGAATGGCCACTTTGATCTTGGGCAAGGCCTTCGGCGGTTTTGACTATGCAGCTTTTAGTTGTTTCGGCGCCTTTTCAGTTGGCGCTGGAGACGGTGCAGCTTTCGGTTGCTTCGCTGTGCTCTCGGTCGGAACTGGAGAAGACGTCCGAGGGCGCTTCGACGACTATCCAGTTGGTACGGTCGCTTTGTCATGGATGCTTGCCGGGTTGTGAGACTGCTTGCACTACAAAAAAATACACTTCCGTGATGATACGTGTTTGTCACAGTAGGTCACGTTTTTGTCATGCATGTACATCCATGACAAATTTATGACAGAATCAAGATAGTCATACATGTGATGTCGTAGAAGTGTTCCATGACATTACCAAAATTATCATCACGGAAGTGTCCACTTCCATGATGATAAATCGCGCGTCACAGAAGTGCTTTCGTCAAGGGTGACCAACACGTGGCATCCACCGTAACGGAACGCCGTTAAGCTATCGGGTCGGGTTTTGGATCCGATAACCCATTAACAGCCCCGATCAATGGGAAATTTCCACGTGTAAAATTCTTATTGGCCAGACGAAACACATGTCAGCTCGTTAGTGGGTCAGATAGGCACCTATGATATGTCGACACATGCCACGGCCCACCACTAGCCCATTTAGCTTACAAAGCCGGCCCGTTTGAATTGGTCAAAAGTTAACGGGCTGGCCCATGAAAAGCCTGTTAACGGTCTCTTTGCAAATAGCCCATTTT
Source organism: Triticum aestivum (assembly GCF_018294505.1). Classification (NCBI taxonomy): domain Eukaryota; kingdom Viridiplantae; phylum Streptophyta; class Magnoliopsida; order Poales; family Poaceae; genus Triticum; species Triticum aestivum. The sequence goes on along the minus strand of NC_057797.1, from coordinate 548,275,835 downwards.
ACGGCCCGTTAACTCACGGCCCGTTAGGCCCTAAAGGAAATCGTCCCAACAACGTCATGTCGGCCGTCGAATATAACACCAGCCCATTTCACTTTCGGCCCATGTATGGCCCACGACGTCTTTTGGCCCATATGAGGCCTTCGTATCTTTCTGCCCTTTACAGGCCCACGGTGACTCTAGCCCATAATGAACAGTAATTTTCTTTATACCCGTTAATGTCCCATGATTTACATGGGCCATTTCCAGCCCGTGTTAGCTTTCGGCCTATTGACGACCCATACGTTCTTGGGCTCCTTTTTGGCCCTCGATTACTTCCGGCCCGTTACTGGCATGTTCCCCTAATGGGCCAAATTCGGCCCATGGCAAGAGTCGGCCCGTTATTGGCATGTTCCCCTAATGGGCCAAATTCGGCCCATGGCAAGAGTCGGCCCATTGCTGGCCTATTACCCTAATGGGCCAAATTCAGCCCATGGCAAGAGTCGGCCCGTTTCTGGCCTGTTAACCCGTTGCGCTGTTTCCAGCCCGTCCTATATTCTGGCCCATTAACGACCCGTTATGCCTGTGACAGAATTAAGCCTTTGCTGGCCTACGGCCTGTTAACGGCCTGTTACCGTGCTGGGCCGATACCAATTACGCCCGATTACGGCCCATATAGACCCATTTATCCGACGGCCCGAGGCCCACCGATTACAGGCCCATTTATCGACGGCACGTAGGAGACCCATGGATCCTACGGCCCATATATGGCCCATGGTAGTTGCGGCCACTAGCAAACAAGGGGAAAATAAGACTAGGAAATAAATAAGGTTGAAACTAACGCTAGGCTATTAAGGCGATTACACAGATTACATCCACTCGGCATCAAAGATCGCCACCAGTGCAAATATAGGGAACACCCTACACTATACAAAAATGACTTGATGTTTTCTTCAGCCGGTGTTGCATGTTAAGAATAAATTTTGTATCGCACCAAAACAAATTACAACTATATAACAAAAGGAAGGTTGGCATAAAACTTAATAGTCTAGCAGATAAATGCACCACCAGAAGTTCAGAAGCTCAGTTCATTTGACCTGACTGTTACGTTTTCACGTTGTATTGTTCGATGGAGCACCATAACCATCGCCTTCATTTCCCCTAGGCTCCTGAACAACATAGCAAATGTCTGATAGTCTGGTTTCAAAACCATGCATATCTTGACGACATTGAGCAATGTTTCTCCTTGTTTCACAAAGGGTCTCTGTTAGGGAATGGACTTGTGTCTGGAGTGCAGATACAACATTGCTTTGAGCTTGCATATCTTGATCATGAGGCAGTTTTGATGATATTGCCTTAACAACCAACCCAGTATTACGCAGAAACATGCTTTTGGCACTATTAGTGGACAGGTACTGACCCACTGCAGCAAGAGCTGACATTGCGGTTATAGTTGCCTCGCCACCTTTAGAAGGTGGCGGTTCCACCATTTTTTCCATAGCTCGCTGAAAAGTTGAGGTTTTACATTAGTAGTACCAGAACAGAAGATATTAAGGAGGCAGCAAAACCAAACAAAATAGCTTTGGTCTATATACAGAACTTATTCTAGTGAACCCATGTAAAATATTAGTTGTATTTTATTGCAAAGTACATAATAAAACCAGGTTCCAAACATATGACCATGTACCATCGTTAACGTATTGTCTATTTCTTCACATTGTATTGAGGGCTAAGGATAAAGAGACGAAGTTTATAATACGGTAAGCATAGTATGACATCATTCATATCACAAAACAACTGAGAACAAACAAACAGGCAATTGTAATGTTGTGTGGGCAAGTCCAGCACGGAACTAGATTACGGGTCAAGATCAAAGGAACATCACTCCTCTCTTTTAAACCTTGTAAGGTGCAATGATACGCTAAGAAAATTGTGTATAAAATTGAAAATATTAATAGACATTGGCTGCAAACCATGCAGTTCAAGGCACAAGTCAGAGTAAGTAGTAGTTAAAAGGCATGAGGATTAAGGACTTACAACAGCGGCTTTGACTAGTGTAGTCATGCCCTTCTTTTTGCTGGTGTGACAGTCCTTGAAGATTTCCACAGCATTTGGTTCAGGTACTTTTTGGTCCTTGCGGGCTTTCCTCTGCATTTCAAACAAGTCAATATAGATCTGATAATATGGTACAGCGAAAAGAGTGAAACAGCAGCTAATTACAAGAGCCTCGCAGTGTGCAATATAGCTACGAGATCTTGCCGTCTGTTGGAATTTCACTTTCGTATGGTTGGCATTATTCTTTGAATAGTTCACCTACAAGAAGATAGATTTGTGTGGCACATGCATAAATAGGACTTCAACATGTGATCTGATCACATATATAATGTACCTGATACTTCGGATCAGACTAGTGTTTAACAAGGCCCCTCCAGTCTTCATCCAATATATTTTCCACTGGAGATGTTTGGGAAAGTTCACTATTAGCCTTTCCTTCAAAGTGAGTTTTCCTCAAGTTATACCGATATTGTCACAGAGTAGACTTGAAAACATGGGTGCAAGCTTGTCTGGTTGCATCATCTTGGCTATCCAACTTGAACCTCATCTGTTGAAAATTATGGGAGTCTCATTATCAGCAACCTAGAAAGTATGGGACAGAGCAAGACGATATTACTATTTTCCATACATAACCATACTTACATATAAATGGTCGAGGAAGGTGTTGAACTTGGTTTCGTCTTTGTCATTCCTGTACTGAATCCATGTTGGGAGGATACGTACATGACACCTAACGGCAACCGCTGCCTCTGATACTAACTTGGCTGACTCTGTAGCATCACGTGGCCTTTTCAAACCTGCCTCAAAACGGATCTCCATTCTTCCTCCTCTAGATTTAGTTAACCTATCAAGCATTATCCCTAATGTTTGTTTCCTCTTGCGCCTAGGTGCTAGTCCAACAACGAACATATGAAGTGTTAGTGTACATCAAACTGTGAGACTACATATAAAGAAGCATGCAACTGTAACTTGACTCCAGCAACTACCTTCTTGCTGTTGAAGCTCACAAGGTTCATCTGATATTGCCAACTCGTCTTCTGCCAAGAGTGCTTGGGAAGTAGTGTCAGGTGGCAAGGGAGCTTGGGAACGTGCTGCTAGCTCAGTTGACGCACGAGTAAGTCGCGCAGCTGGTAGTATTGTGGTAGGTGTTTGTTTCTGTTTGGCTTTTTTTGCAACTCGTGTAGCATGGGATGACGTGTTTGTAGAATTTTCCACTGGACTTTGACCTTCTATTGCACCATCAATACCAGCAGAATCTGCAAGATTCATCCGCTTCTCATTCCCTGCCATTCTGTGTTTCTTCCTCTTTCTCTGTGCCATGTTAAGTCAAGCCGACAAGAAAAACGAATAACAATTTAGTTCTTCAAACAAATTGATGTGTGATGTAGACGAACTGAACTTTGATGTTAGACAACCACATGATAGGAGGATGTAATATGTATGAAAAATAGGACGGGAGAGATAACCAGAACTATGATGTGTAAACTAAGAAGAAGACATTTCACCAAATTAGAAGCAATGCAATGGAAGGTAGACACCATATGAAAGATGCTACAAATATCGCTCTGCCAAGTTAACAGTGTCTCATCATAAATGGCGTTTAAACAAATGTGAAGCAGTACAAGAAATAAATCATATGCAAGATGCAAACAACATCACACTACCATGTTAGAGGTCTCTCGTCATTAGTGCCATTGCATATTCACAGTTTATTATGTGTAAACTAAGGAGAAGGCATTTCAACAAACTAGAAGCAATGAAAGCTAGACACCATATGAAAGATGCAACGAATATCACTCTACCAAGTTAAAACTGTCTCGTCATAAGTGCCATTTCAACAAATTAGTAGTGCAAGCTAGAAAAGAATGTGAGATGTAAACTATATCACACTTCGAAGTCAAACGTGTCTTATGATAAGTGATTGTTGCAGGTTACACAACAATAGTAATTTGATGTAAGAACATGGTGTGATAGACAGATATTGTATGTTCTAGAAACAGGAACACGTGTCTTATTCAAGTATAATGTGTAAAGTAAGCAGATGGAATTCAACAAAATTAGAAGCAATACAAGCTAGACATCACACATAACATGCAACCACATATAATAGTGCCAAGTTAGAGGGAGCACCGGTGATGCTGCACTAGGGGAGATGTGCTCATCATAAACACAGCTTTGTTGAGTGTCTATGCATGTGTTGTCTTGGAAATCATCTTGGGGTGTGGAGGAGTAGAAACTGTAGAGGCCCTCTGTTCGGAAGGAGCACCTTTATCCGCTGCCTTGCTAACTTCCTTCCGCTTTATTGATTTTGAATTGTCAAGTAAAACCGACAAGAAAAAGCAATAAAATTCTCTCTTCAGAACTCATTCATGCATGATACTGACAATCACTACTTTGATGTAACGCAAACACATGATACCAGGATGGAATATGTACGAAAAACAGGACGGCATTGCATCTTCACAACTGTTTGTGTAAACTAAATAGAAACCATTCCAGCAAATAAGAAGCAATGCAAGCTAGACACCACATGAAAGATGCAACCAATATGACTCTTCCAAGTTAAAAGCATCCCATCATAAATGGAATTTCAACAAATTAGAAGCAACGCATGCTATAAATCATATGAAAGATGCAACTAATATCGCACTGCATATACTAAAGGTGTCTCGTCATGTTGATTCATGCGGGATACAAAAAAACAATAGTTTTATGTAAGGACATGCTTAATAGACAGATGTACTATGTACTAAATACAGGAAGGCATGTCACATTAATAGGTATAATGTATAAGCTAAGCAGACTAGCACATGCAGTTTAACCAGATTGGAAGAATTACAATCTAGAAACCATATGTAACATGCAACCACATATCATGCTGCCAAATTAGAGCAAGCACCTGCGATGCTAATGTAGGGGAAATGAGGAGTAGTCCCCTTGCCTGCCTGCCTCGTCATAAGTGATTGATGAGGGATACACAAGAACATTAGTTTGATGTAAGAACATGGTTAATACACAGATGTACTAGTATGTACCAAAAACAGAAAGGCATGTCATATTCAAAGGTATTATGTGTAAGCTAAGCAGATGCAATTTAACCAAATTGGAAGCAATACAAGCTAGACATCCGGCTGGAGTGGTGAGCATGATCATCTAGGACCTGAGAGCCTGGTGGGAGGAGGGCTGCTTCGCCACCATCGCAGCTTTTTAGTCAACTTCCAGGTGATGCCTATCTTTTCTGGGCTAGTCACTGGCTCGGCAAGTGCCCTGACTAGCTATTTGTCTTCTAGTGCTCATAGGATGGTGGTTCATGTAAAAAAATATCTTTCCTTATCTTACCGACTTCGGCCTTTCGAATACAAGGTAGACACCATATGGAACATGCAACCACATATGACACCGCGAAGTTAAAGCAAGCACATGGGATGGCAGTTCATTGCGAGCGAGGTCATCAACTCCAAAGCTACGTTTACCGTCTCCATCTGCTGACACTGCACCCTTTATAGCGCTATAACGTGTCTTTCCTACCCGCATACAAAGCTGGAGCGACTTCTCTCTTTTCTTTTTGGCCTCTCTCACAACAGCAGAGTCTGAAATACCCTTGCATAAAAACACAATAGTGAGAGTAAGGGTGAAGTGTGTGCAGAACTGATGCACTGTAAAAGTAGCAGATAGTAGGTGGCTGAAAAATAAATGATAGGAGACATATGATAGCTCTACAGCATTGCATGGCAAACAAAATTAGATTCTACTCAATATGATTTTGTAATATATGAGCACAGGAAATGCAGGTACTCCTCCAGCACACCACCACGTGTGGTCATATCTAAGATAACATTCAACTGAAAATAAATAGGTCAGTTGATTTTTTTAATGAACCGTCCGATCTATAAGGAATGGGCAGATGGCCTTCCTCTACCTCCCGCTAGTCACTGTTGATGATCTTTCTTGAACCGCCAGCGACCACCGGCCCAGACCCCTGCCTCCGCCACCCCGCCCTCCCATCGACCTCACACCATCGTCGTGCTTGGCAGCACCCCCAGGCCATCCCTTTAATCCCGGCCGACATCCAGATCGGGCACCAGTAGCTCTAGGCCGCACACGCCCCTAAGATAAACACCAAGGCGCTGCTTCCCCGGCGTAATAGGCGTACTAGCGCCTATTACGCCGGGGAATGCTTCCATTAATTGGGAATCAACTGGCCAAAAATTGAAATTCAAGGGGGCGACGGACCTCTAGCTGAGGTGAAATAGTATATGAGGAGAAACCTTGTGCATCGCAAGTTACTAGGAACATCTAGTATCAAGAAGAAGCGGTCAACTAGTGTCTTCTGTGGGATGAATACCATGCAAGCAGAGACGTAAGATTTGCACGAACAAGGGAAGAGGAGTACCTTTTTCGGTTGTCGGTGTGGTCACCTCCACATGTCGCACCGATCTTCTTCTTTTTACCAGGGAAACCGATGTTCTGGAGGGTGCAGGCTTGGACGAACCCATGGCCAAATTGTTGACTGTGTTGCCATGGCCGTATGTCGGTGGAGGGGAAGCAGATCCAAGGCGGCGAAGGACGGCGTAGCAGGAACAGCTCTGGTGCGGTGGAGGGTGGTGAAGTTGGAGCGGCAGCGGTGAGGCGCAGGATGGCGTGGTTGAACTGGCTCGGGTACGAACGGCTCGGCCTCGACTTCAACTACTAGCCATGGAGGGCATTGCGGTTGAGGTTGCGGTGCACGACAACGTCGGGGTATCGGCTCCGGTGTGATGGAGGAGGGCGGCGGTTGATGGGTGGGATGGGGTGGCGGATGGAGGACGCCGGGGTTTCGCGGCTGGTGGAGAGGTAGTTTTGGCGCCCACGGAGTACGAATGGGGAATCGGACGGGTGGGGGGGCCATGTTTTGGTCTGGGACGCGCTTGTTTTTGGCTTTTTTGAAGAGAAGATGGGACGCGCTTGTTTGAAATTTGGGGAAAGTACAAACTTCGCCCCCCTCTTAAATTTTGGACCTACTGCGGGTCGGGGGTAGGATGGTAATCCCAGGTGTCCCAAATAGCGGGCGGGAGCGATTTCGGCCGCGCGCATGTGTGCTTAGGCGGCCATTGTGTATGAATGTTTTTCGGATGCGGTTGTGTGGCGTCTAGATGAAGCTACAAACCTACCCTAGTTTAGACCTTTGGACGTCGGGCTGGTAGGTTTCACAGGTCGGAGTTATTAGAAAAGTAATTTCCTTGTACTACCAAACATTGGTCTCACGCGGTTTTGGGCGAGTAGAGGCTCTTTTGGCGCTTCGTTCGAAATTTTGAAACACAAGCATTCACGTTTAGAGTACTCTTGAACTATAAGGATTGACCTAAATAGACAACGTTATATTTGACCTTGTATGTTTGACAACCTCATTAAATTATCCGCTTCTTTTTGAATTTTGACACTTGAAAATCCTATAACTACGATTATTTTGGAATGGAGGAGCTAAATTTGAATCTATTTTGTACACGACTACATATGCTATTATGTACAAAATCAGAGCAAAGATTGGTGCCCCCATAATTTAGGTATGGTTTACAAATGCCATGATATCAAATTCAAATAATTGAATGGACTTCATGTTGAATTCGATTTTCTTAAACCACCTTAAGTTGAATTCAAATGTATGCTAGTTCATAGGTAGTAGCTATTTATAATGTCCATTGTGTAACTTTGTATGTATAATGTGCTTTACACATGCAACATGAACTATACTCACGTTTATATTCGATCGCTAAAGCGATGCATTGTCTGGAGTTCAAAATACTAACTATGTGGATCAATTGTGATGAATAATAACATAGACATGCTCAAATTCGATAGAATCTAGATGTCTGATGGACCAATGACCGCTCCTTACGCGAATTGCAAATATCATGTTCCCATCCTAATATTTGGATACAATTTATATCTTTAATCAATGTGTAGAGCAGTCTTTTACGTGTAGTTTTACTCTCCATTGGTGGTCTCTCACACATGCTCACACTCTCTCTCCCAAGGTGTCTTTCTCGCACACATGCTCTAGATATAACCCTCCCTCCCTCTTGTAACCATTTACAACTGTTTCCACTAACCTTTATCACAAGCACTCTTCCTCTCGCAAACATACACACACACAATCCTCATCGACCCTTTCTATATGCATGGACCTGCCTACGTGTATCATGTACGCACATTATCTTTACGCCTGTCTCTCACGCATTGTCTCACACCTCTCTTCCTAATCGACGAGTATGATTCTATCTAAAGTTAGGTTGGATGAATAGTAATATCAGAGATAAAGGGGTTACCTTTGTCCGAGAACCTAGGGTTACAAATCCTAGCCGGCTTTGTCAGTGGACACAGAGTCCTTCACAGTTCTGCTATCTTTGTCTTGTACGACTAGTCATCCATGGGTCTTCCTAAATGCGTCACGGGCCGACCAATGTGGCGCAGGACGGAACCGAACGAAGGGCCTCACCTCGACCCACCGGACCTCACGCGGTGACACACCCTCTGCCCCCACGTCTCATTATCTTCTCACACCCACACATACCAACACAAACACCACACACATAGAAAATTTCTCCTGGTGCCTCTATTCCCTCCCCCCTTGCATATACACACTCAAGGGAATGGAATCTCTTGTCGTGATGTCATATTCCTCTCTCTCTCTCTCTAGACCACTCTCATTTCTCGTGCTATCTCTCCCACGCCCCCCCCCCCGTCGGCCCCTCTATCCATGCCTCTCAAATACGTAATACACACACATACCTCTCTAGGCCCCGCCAAATGCATCAACTACACATTCACACATGTTACATCATGTACCCCATTGATCTAAAAAGCCCTCTCTTCACGTTTATTTCGCATACAACATTCCTTTTTAATAAAGTGTGGCCAAAAATTATTTTAGAGTTTCTACATATATACAACATTACAAAGTTATATGGAGGAGTATGAACGCTAATTTGTATTGCATGGTGCCCACAATGATATTTATTCCGCACTGTGAATTTGTATATTTTTATACTATATACAAAGTTAGTCATAATAAAGAGAAACGAAGAGCATCTCTCTCTCCATCGCATACCCCCCCCCTGTACGCCCCTTTCACGTATGCACACAAAACTATCTCTAGGTCCTCTAAAAGTAAGCCCCCAGAAAATTCACGCATGTTTCATCTTTCTCTCGCGATATATGCAATGACGATCATTGTATTTGAAGCGGAAGCACGATACGTACATTGGACTTCAGAATCCACTCATTACAGTCACCATTTATGTTTAGTGGTTATTATACAGTCATGGGCTCACCGTACAACTCTGTATTTGCTCATGACATGACTAGTTGACCAGTTAAACGCTCCACGTGGCACCTCTAGTGTTGCATCACATTATCTCACTACCATCGTGCCCACATGTCGACTTGTATTTACTCTACATCTACACTCTTATAAAATACATAAAATGCACTCTTATAAAAAATGGAGTTGGTGATGATGGTGTGCCTGCCATCCTGCAATATAGGCCGTCCGATTTATATCTGACGGATAGGAAAGAAACTATGGCAATTTTGCAAAAAGGTACCCACACACCTCTCCACGTTTGCAAATAAGGCCTTCCCTCGTTCATCCTTTTCTCTCACAAGATAAACAAGTCATACAAATGCATCTTGATGTTACGTGCAATGCACGGGCATCTTGCTAGTAAGAATGAAAACAAACAACAACAAAATATTTGGACGATGGTTCGAAGTCATGACCGCGGGCACAGCGGACAAGGTGGCCTTGTATTGGTATGCTGAGCCGTCTGTTTTAACACACAGGAGCTGGTGTGGTGATTATACACATACGCACACATGCACACGAACTGCATCCACGCAACACTCACACAAACACATGCACCCACGCACGCATGCAACACTCACACGTACACACGCAGCCAAGCACGCACGCAACACTCACACGCACACACGCACGCATGCATGCACACACCAATACACCACACGACCAACACACACTCTCACGCTCAAGTGCTCAACCTACATGTGCATGCGCACACATCAGGCCCTGACAGACACATACACAACCAGGTGATTCCCGCACACGGGTTGGAGCCTTGTCGCGCCTGCATAAAGTTGTGTTTATCTGACCTTTTGCCTATGTGAACTGATAGGTGGGACCCACAAGGAACATGGTCAATTTAACTAGTCAACATGGCACCATGCAGACTATTTGGCCGGTCAACAGAGTGCAATCCGATGATGAACTGTGAGCAAGTGACCGTATAATCACCGCAAAATGTATATAGTGACCGTAATCAGCTTATTCTGATGTTCGGTGACCGTATTACGCTTTTCTCTCTGTAGGCCCTCCAAAACTACATCTCTACACGTTCTCGCATGTTACATCTAACAACTATGCAATACAACACTACTACTACACTCTAACACAATAAATCATATGTGTTTTTAGTTTTACTAGATATCATATTGTTACTTATAATTATTCAGTTTGCATACATTAAAATTGCCTTTGAAATGTATGGCCAGTATCATCTACCGCGCGGGAAAAATCCCGCCCTTTCCTGTTTAATCGGGTTTGTATCGATGGATCGTGTGAAACAGCAAAACTATAGTACTATACGATACAAGTGACAGTTCACTGGGTCGTCGTGTCGTCTACTCCTCCGTCGTAAGAGTGGAGCGCTCGCTTTCATAAATCTTCTAGTCCCTTTCACCGACATGTGGGACATCAAGCTACCGGGTCCATGTGCCATACCAGAATATAGTGCAGAGCAGCCGGGGTGAAGCACCCCAGTCATGACGTCGGCGTAGTAATGAGCAATGAGGCGTCAAATCACAAAGCTGCACCTTTCCCACAGTTAAGTTGGAGGGACGAAGCAACCATCATTTCACTTGTTGCTGAATCCGCTTCTCCCTCATCTTCTTTAACTTAACCACGTGTTGCTTCTGCCGTTGTTCTGCCTCATGTGGGACGCGGATCGGCTTGGTAAAGCACTGACATGTGGGACCGCATGTTAGTGAACCGCCAGGACAACGTCCTCCGAAAATAAGAAGCCTAATCCTAGACTTACAAAGGGCTACGTAGCTGCTACATATACTTTCCATCTAATCTATATATGCCCCCTGATTTTTAGGTGGGGTGGGCCTAATCCTCTCCTTTAATCCAATCAAATAGTCCCACATCACATCAGTTCGTAACTTTACGTAAACCATTACGTGGATGTAGCATTGCTCAAATAAGAAACCTCCCCCGCCATCCGCGTGGCAAAATCACCTCCTTTTTACTAATCTTGATTCTATAATCTTTTAGATCAATATAATTGAGATTTGTATAGATAGCACATAGGAGAAAAACCAAGTGGTACAGTTAAGGGCATCCACAATGTGTATCCAAATGTGAAAATAGCTTTTGGCATCATGGGAACCATTGTGGACGGTGTTTCCAAAGCCAAAAAGATGGAACCGAAGCTCCCTGATTGATTGATTGAAGGAATAGAAAAATGCAACGTCTCTCCTCTTTCTCCCATGCTTGGACGCATGTAGTACAATATAGAGCATAGAGTCTACTCCCCTGTCCCTTTTATCACAAATCACAAAGTAGTGAGGTGTCAAATCACAAAAGCATGGACGAAGCAACCATCATTTCACTCTTCGCTGACTCCGCTTCTCCATCGTCTTCTTCGAGAAACCATCTCACCGCACTAGTACTCCTAGTAGTACTCCCTCCGGTCCTTTTTTTCCGCGTCTAAGAAAATTTTGTTTTCCCCGCAATGCTCTGCGCATTGGCATTTTTTCGCTGCTCTTTCCAGCCGGGCCCTCCATCCCTTTCCACCGCATGCGTGCCTGCAGTAATCCCATCTCTCTTTCCCATGTGCTTCGCATCTTCCCAAGGCAGACAGAGTTGCTTGCATGCAGAAACAGGAGAGAGAGCGAGAGGCGCATGCATGCAGAGAGATGGATAGGGGAGAGAGAGAGACGACATGCATGCAAAGTCCGAGCCAATCTCGCATGCAACCAGGGTCTCCTCAGATGAATCCAGAGGCAAAACAGTCCATTTTTTTGCTAATTGCTCCTCTCCTTGGTATACGGGCTGGACCTTAGACGCAAAGAAAAAAGGACCGGAGGGAGTACTAGTAAAGGACTTCCTAGATGCAAATAAGGCGGTTGTCTCAGCTTGCAGGCAGCACTTGTGAACGACTTACCGTGGTCTCCCTCAATGGTGTTCTCCGTCGAACGCACTTCGCCAAACCACCCAAAAAAAGATATCATCGACATCACCGCAATGGGGAAGGAAGTCAAATATAGTTACTACCTCCATTTTTTTGTACACAAGGCCAGTATATCAAAATTACAATTTGGAAAGGGCCACTAACACTAATCGAGGCAAAATTGATGGGTTAGCAACCAAGGACATTAATATCCCCTGCATGCATGCGGAAGTGAGAAGGTTTGTTTGCATGGCGCTGCATTAATCAAGCGATGAGGAGTAAGATGGTTAGCTCTTTGGTCTTTTGAGAAAAAAAATACGCACTAATTGACATGTGAAACGAGGATTTGTATCGATTAAATCCCGCGAAGGAAAACCCCGCCTTTCTTTTTTAACACTAGTACTCCTAGTACGTACATACTTATCCTGTTTGGGTCTAGGCCTTGCATTGCCAAACTTCGCCACACATTTTTGCCAAGCATGCCTAAAGTTTTCAAAATGAGAAGGAGGTACACTTGCGCACGGCTGTCGCGATTGCACCGCACCCTCACACGGTCGCTCCTGCACGTCGCGGTCGCACCGCACCCTCACACAGTCGCTCCTACACGGCGCAAACCCAACCAAGGGAACGCACCCTCACTGACACGTGTTGTCGCATGTGAACAAACCAAACTCAGCCATCCTATCGCTGACACATAATTTTCGTTCATAGAGTATGTTTATCCAAGCGCATGTTGGGGAGTATCCGTACGGACCGTGCGGTGGTCTATTGGGGAAGAAGAAGAGGTGAGGAAGAAGGAAAGAAGGGTTAGGAGACGTAGGATATTCATCCAACCACCTGAAATGGTAGACTGACCCAAGTCAGGCGACTTGCATAACAAATATATGTTTTTACACAGCAAAAGATCCATAAAAACAACAACATAAAGAAAAACTATCACTGCTCGCGGAAAGAGACAGCCTCGTCGTCTTTGGCTGCCGGCGCGAACCATTCGTCGATGCCGACGTGTGTCTCCGCACCGTGGTTGTCCTCGGCCTCCAGCTACTCGTTCAGGCGGAGCGTGCGGGCGCTCTGCACGGACAAGAGCATAGCCCGATTCAAGTCGAGGACGTCCGGTTCGGCCTGCAGGAGGGCCTCGATGGCAGCGGCATCCGCGCGCTCCGCGTCGAGTCGAGCCTCCGCCGCCCGATTCAAGTCCAGGACGTTCGGTTCCACCTGCAGGAGGGCGTCGATGAGAGCGGCATCCGCGCGCTCTGCGTCGAGTCGAGCCTCTACCACCCGGTTCAAGTCCAGGACGTCCGGTTCTTGATACGTCTCCAACGTATCTATAATTTTTTATTGCTAAATGCTATATTATTTACTGTTTTGAATGTTTATGGGCCTTATTATACACTTTTATATCATTTTTGGGACTAACCTATTAACCCAGAGCCCAGTGCCAGTTTCTGTTTTTACCCTGTTTTAGGGTTTCGAAGAAAAGGAAAATCAAACGGAGTCCAATTGACCTGAAACTTCATGGAACTCATTTTTGGAAGGAAAGAAGCCCAGAAGACTTGGAGTGCACATCGGGGGATCTACGAGGAGGTCACGAGGCAGGGGGCGCCCTCCACCCACGTGAGCCCCTCGTGGCCCCCCTGACGTACTTCTTCCGCCTATATATCTCCATATACCCTAAAAACATCCGAGAGCACAATAGATCGGGAGTTCCGCCGCCAGAAGCCTTCGTAGCCACCGAAAGCCAATCTAGACCCATTCTGGCACCCTGCCTGAGGAGGCAATCCCTCTCCGGTTTCCATCTTCATCATCCCGGTGCTCTCCATGACGAGGAGGGAGTAGTTCTCCCTCGGGGCTGAGGGTATGTACCAGTAGCTATCTGTTTGATCTCTCTCTCTCTCGTGTTCTTGAGATGATACGATCTTGATGTATCGCGAGCTTTGCTATTATAGTTGGATCTTATGTTTCTCTTCCCCCCTCTACTCTCTTGTAATGAATTGAGTTTCCCCTTTGAAGTAATCTTATTGGATTGAGTCTTTAAATATTTGAGAACACTTGATGTATGTCTTGTCGTGGATATCTGTGGTGACAATGGGATATCACGTGATTCACTTGATGTATGTTTTGGTGACCAACTTGCGGGTTCCGCCCATGAACCTATGCATAGGGGTTGGCACACGTTTTCGTCGTGATTCTCCGGTAGAACTTTGGGGCACTCTTTGAGGTCCTTTGTGTTGGCTGAATAGATGAATCTGAGATTGTGTGATGCATATCGTATAATCATACCCACAGATACATGAGGTGACATTGGAGTATCTAGGTGACATTAGAGTTTTGGTTGATTTGTATCTTAAGGTGTTATTCTAGTATGAATTCTAGGGCTGTTTGTGACACTTATAGGAATAGCCCAACGGATTGATTGGAAAGAATAACTTTGAGGTGGTTTCGTACCCTACCATAATCTCTTCGTTAGTTCTCCGCTATTAGTGACTTTGGAGTGACTCTTTGTTGCATGTCGAGGGATGGTTATGTGATCCAATTATGTTATCATTGTTGAGAGGACTTGCACTAGTGAAAGTATGAACCCTGGGCCTTATTTCCTATCATTGCAATACCGTTTACGCTCACTTTTATCACTTGCTACCTTGCTGTTTTTATTATTTCAGATTACAAATACCTTTATCTACTATCCATATACCACTTGTTTCACTATCTCTTCGCCGAACTAGTGCACCTATACAATTTACCATTGTATTGGGTGTGTTGGGGACACAAGAGACTCTTTCTTATTTGGTTGCAGGGTTGCTTGAGAGAGACCATCTTCATCCTACACCTCCTACGGATTGATAAACCTTAGGTCATCCACTTGAGGGAAATTTGCTACTATCCTACAAACCTCTGCACTTGGAGGCCCAACAACGTCTACAAGAAGAAGGTTGTGTAGTAGACATCAAGCTCTTTTCTGGCGCCGTTGCCGGGGAGGTGAGTGCTTGAAGGTATATCTTTAGATCTTGCAATCGAGTCTTTTAGTTTCTTGTTTTATCACTAGTTTAGTTTATTAAAGAAAATTACAAAAAATATGGAATTGAGTTTGCCTCATACGCTTCACCTTTTTAATATCTTTCGTGTGTATGATGGAAAGGATAATTGTGCTCAAGTGTTAGAAGAAGAGATCTCTAAAATGTTTGGCACTAAATATTTGAATGATGAGCAGATTGCAATGTTGTTAGTATGAATTCTTTGAATATCCATGATGCTAATGATGATTGCACTAGTTATGATGAAAATGCCTCCTATAAACATGTCAATTTTTGTGGAGAAGACTGGGTTTGCAAGTACGCACCAAATAGGGAAGATAGATATTGCAAGAGGCATAAGTACTTAGAAACCAAATTGTTGCAAGAAGAGCTAGATGAATGTGCTGAAAATTTATCTTTTCTTAGCCCTACTTGTGAACTTTGCAATGAACGTGATCATTTTAGTACCCAATGAAAAAAATTTCATGAGCGTATCGTGTCCAAAAATTGTGATGACTTGATTTCCCTTGCACATCATAATGAACTTAGTTTGCTCTTGGGTTATGAAGAAATTAAACGTATAACTAAGGATATTCCAAAATTTGCCCTTGATAAAGTTCTTCATTTTGATCTAGAGAAAATTTATATGTATTGTGCGGTGAATTGCATTGAAAATCCTTATATTGCCAATTACATAAAGAAAAGAAAATAAATAGAGGATGAAGAGAATACTACCGAAAGGGAAGAGACTTCCCAATACCCTCCTATTATTTCTTATGATGAATCAGGTAACGAGGAGGAGCCTCCTATTCAACCAATCTCATTAATAAGGAGCTCCAAAAAGAGGATTGAACCCACACATGATGTGGTGAAGAAGAAGAAAAGAAAAAGGAAGAGAGGTAAAAATATATCTCTCTCAAATAATGCTGCTCCTATTACTATTGTGCCTCATGAAAATATAATTGTGGAAGATTATGATACTTCTTATGATCTTGAAAATCTTTTTGGCACTTGCTTGGAAGAATATGATAATTGCTATACTATTGGTGCTATCCATACTATCAATGATGAGAGTGATTATGCTTATAATATGAAAAGGCCCAAGCTTGGGAATGCTATGTTTGATGAAGATGATGTTTTTGAGAATATATTTGCTGCAATTAATGTTTGTCCCAAGCTTGGGGATGCTACGCTTAATGAAGATGATATTTCTAGTCTCCCAAGTTTTGATATGCAAGTTTATAATGATGATAGCATGCCTCCTACTTATGATGATAATTGTGATGATACTTATGCTATAAAAAGTAGTGATTATATTTATAAAACTTGTCATGGTTATGATTACCCCTTCTCTGAACATTACTCTTTTAATGTGGAAACAATTTATAGTATTCAAGTTTCCTATGATACTCCCACTATTCTGAATAAGAAGAATTTTGCTTATGTGGAGAGTAATAAATTTTCTATGCTTGTAGATCATGAAAAGAATGCTTTATGTAATGGTTATATTGTTAAATTCATTAATGATGCTACTGAAAATTATTATGAGGGAGGAATATATGCTTGTAGGAATTGCAATAATATCAAGTTTCCTCTCTATGTGCTTAAAGTTTTGAAGTTATGCTTGTTTTACCTTCCTATGCAAGTTAATTCTTGTTCCCACAAGTTGTTTGCTCACAAAATACCTATGCATAGGAAGTATGTTAGACTTAAATGTGTTAGTCATATTCTTCATGATGCTCTCTTTATGTTTCAATTCTTATCTCTTATGTGAGCATCGTTGAAATCATCATGCCTAGCTAGGGGCGTTAAACGATAGCGCTTGTTGGGAGGCAACCCAATTTTATTTTTGTTCCTTGCTTTTTGCTCCTGTTTAGTAATAAATAATTCATCTAGCCTCTGTTTATATGTGTTTTTATGTGTTTAATTAGTGTTTGTGCCAAGTAGAACCTTTGGGAAGACTTGGGGAAAGTCTTGTTGATCATGCTGTCAAAAACATAAACTTTAGCGCTCACGAGAATTGCTGCCTATTTTATTTGGAGACTGCTATTTAGTTAATTCTTTTTGAAGATGATTAATAGGTAAATTCCTCAGGCCCAGAAATTTATTTTAGAATTTTATGAGTTCCAGAAGTATACGTTTGATCTAGATTCCTACAGACTGTTCTGTTTTTGACAGATTCTGTTTTTCGTGTGTTGTTTGCTTATTTTGATGAATCTATGGCTAGTAAAAGAGTTTATAAACCATAGATAAGTTGGAATACAGTAATTCTAACACCAACATAAATAAAGAATGAGTTCATTACAGTACCTTGAAGTGGTGATTTATTTTCTTATACTAACGAAGCTTACGAGTTTTCTGTTAAGTTTTGTGTTGTGAAGTTTTCAAGTTTTGGGTAAGGATTCGATGGACTATGGAATAAAGAGTGGCAAGAGCCTAAGCTTGGGTATTCCCGAGGCACCCCAAGGTAATATTCAGGGATAGTCAAGAGCCTAAGCTTGGGGATGCCCCGGAAGGCATCCCCTCTTTCGTCTTCGTTCATCGGTAACTTTACTTGGAGCTACATTTTTATTTACCACATGATATGTGTTTTGCTTGGAGCGTCAATTTATTTTGTTAGGATTTTCTTGATTTTATTTAGAACAATGTTTTGCATCTTTTATTTCAATAAAAGTGGCATTGATAGTCTTTACTATGTCTATTTTAGAAGTCCACATGTTGCTGTTCGAAAACAGAAAGTTTACCGCTGTTGCAATAATTCCCTAGAAAAGTCAGAATGTGACAAAATGTTGAAACCTTTGAATATTAAGATATGATAAATTTAATACAATGGGAATTTTATTTCATAATTTTTGGAGCTAGGGAAGTATGGATGTTGCAGCATCCTTTACAGACTATCCTGTTTAGGCAGATTGCTGTTATGTTTGCATATGTTTGCTTCTTTAATGATTCTATTTGAGGATAGGACTATTAAATATGCAGAGGAATTTAGTATGCAATGTTGAACAATAATTTTAGTGATTTGCTACAGTAGAGTATGATAAGGTTTTGGCAATGGTTTATACTAACTTATCTCACGAGTCCTTATTGAGTTTTGTGTGGATGAAGCTTTTGAGATTTAGGGAGACCGTGATATGAGAGGAATTAAGGAGACACAAAATCTCAAGCTTGGGGATGCCCAAGGAACACCAAGATAATATTTCAAGAAGTCTCAAGCATCTAATCTTGGGGATGCCTCGGTTGGCATCCCACCTTTTTTCTTCTTCACATGATGTTTGCTATTCTTAGAATGTCATTTTATTTTGCTTTGCTTGCTGTTTGAATAGAATACCAAGGTCTGAAATTATTAAATGTTAGAGAGTCTTCACATAGTTGCATAATTATTCGACTACTCATTGATCTTCACTTCTATCTTTCGGAGTAGTTTGTCATTTGCTCTAGTGATTCACTTATATCTTTTAGAGCATGGTGGTAGTTTTATTTTGAAGAAATAGATGAACTCTCATGCTTCACTTATATTATTTTGAGAGTCTTAAATAGCATGGTAATTTGCTTAAAATCCTAATATGCTAGGTATTCAAGAATAATAAAATTCTCTTATGAGTGTGTTGAATACTATGAGAAGTTTGATACTTGATAATTGTTTTGAGATATGGAGATGGTGATATTAGAGTCATGCTAGTTGAGTAGTTGTGAATTCGAGAGATACTTGTGTTGAAGTTTGTGATTCCCGTAGCATGCACGTATGGTGAATCGTTATGTGATGAAGTCGGAGCATGATTTATTTATTGATTGCCTTCCTTATGAGTGGCGGTCGGGGACGAGCGATGGTCTTTTCATACCAATCTATCCCCCTAGGAGCATGCGCTTAGTACTTTGTTTCAATAACTAATAGATTTTTGCAATAAGTATGTGAGTTCTTAATGACTAATGTTGAGTCCATGGATTATACGCACTCTCACCCTTCCACCATTGCTAGCCTCTCTAGTACCGCGCAACTTTCGCCGGTACCATACACCCACCATATACCTTCCTCAAAACAGCCACCATACCTACCTATTATGGCATTTCCATAGCCATTCCGAGATATATTGCCATGCAACTTTCCACTGTTCCATTTATTATGACACACTTCATCATTGTCATATTGCTTAGCATGATCATGTAGTTGACATCGTATTTGTGGCAAGGCCACCATTGATAATTCTTTCATACATGTCACTCATGAGTCATTGCACATCCCGGTACACCGCCGGAGGCATTCATATAGAGTCATATCTTGTTCTAAGTATCGAGTTGTAATTCCTGAGTTGTAAGTAAATAAAAGTGTGATGATCATCATTATTAGAGCATTGTCCCAGTGAGGAAAGGATGATGGAGACTATGATTCCCCCACAAGTCGGGATGAGACTCCGGATGAAAAATAAATAAAAGAGGCCAAATAAGCCCAAATAAAAAAAGAAAAGAGGCCATAAAAAAGAGAAAAGGCCCAAATAAAAAATAAAAAATGAAAAAATGAGAGAAAAAGAGAGAAGGGACAATGCTACTATCCTTTTACCAGACTTGTGCTTCAAAGTAGCACCATGATCTTCATGATAGAGAGTCTCCTATGTTGTCACTTTCATATACTAGTGGGAATCTTTCATTATAGAACTTGGCTTGTATATTCCAATGATGGGCTTCCTCAAAATGCCCTAGGTCTTCGTGAGCAAGTGAGTTGGATGCACACCCACTAGTTTCTTTTGTTGAGCTTTCATACACTTATAGCTCTAGTGCATCCGTTGCATGGCAATCCCTACTCACTCACATTGATATCTATTGATGGGCATCTCCATAGCCCGTTGATACGCCTAGTTGATGTGAGACTATCTTCTCCCTTTTTGTCTTCTCCACAACCACCATTCTATTCCACCTATAGTCCTATGTCCATGGTTCACGCTCATGTATTGCGTGAAGATTGAAAAAGTTTAAGAACATTAAAAGTATGAAACAATTGCTTGGCTTGTCATCGGGGTTGTGCATGATTTAAATATTTTGTGTGGTGAAGATAGAGCAAAGCCAGACTATATGATTTTGTAGGGATAGCTTTCTTTGGCCATGATATTTTGAGAAGACATAATTGCTTTATTAGTATGCTTGAAGTATTATTATTTTTATGTCAATATGAACTTTTGTCTTGAACCTTTTGGATCTGAATATTCATATCACGAGTAAGAAGAATTACATTGAAATTATTCCAACTAGCATTCCACATCAAAAATTATCGTTTTATCATTTACCTACTTGAGGACGAGCAGGAATTAAGCTTGGGGATGCTGATACGTCTCAAACGTATCTATAACTTTTGATTGCTCCATGCTATATTATTTACTGTTTTGAATGTTTATGGGCCTTATTATAGACTTTTATATCATTTTTGGGACTAACCTATTAACCCAGAGCCCAGTGCCAGTTTCTGTTTTTACCCTATTTTAGGGTTTCGAAGTAAAGGAAAATCAAACGGAGTCCAATTGACCTAAAACTTCATGGAACTCATTTTTGGAAGGAAAGAAGCCCAGAAGACTTGGAGTGCACGTCGGGGGATCTGCGAGGAGGTCACGAGGCAGGGGGCGCGCCCTCCACCCTCGTGAGCCCCTCGTGCCCCCCTGACGTACTTCTTCCGCCTATATATCTCCATATACCCTAAAAACATCCGAGAGCACAATAGATCGGGAGTTCCGCCGCCATAAGCCTCTGTAGCCACCGAAAGCCAATCTAGACCCGTTCCGGCACCCTGCCTGAGGGTCCAATCCCTCTCCGGTGTCCATCTTCATCATCCCGGTGCTCTCCATGACGAGGAGGGAGTAGTTCTCCCTCGGGGCTGAGGGTATGTACCAGTAGCTATGTGTTTGATCTCTCTCTCTCGTGTTCTTGAGATGATACGATCTTGATGTATCGCGAGCTTTGCTATTATAGTTGGATCTTATGTTTCTCTTCCCCCCTCTACTCTCTTGTAATGAATTGAGTTTCCCCTTTGAAGTAATCTTATCGCATTGAGTCTTTAAAGATTTGAGAACACTTGATGTATGTCTTGCCGTGGAATTCTGTGGTGACAATGGGATATCACGTGATTCACTTGATGTATGTTTTGCTGACCAACTTGCGGGTTCCGCCCATGAACCTATGCATAGGGGTTGGCACACGTTTTCGTCGTGATTCTCCGGTAGAACTTTGGGGCACTCTTTGAGGTCCTTTGTGTTGGTTGAATAGATGAATCTGAGATTGTGTGATGCATATCGTATAATCATACCCACGGATACTTGAGGTGACATTGGAGTATCTAGGTGACATTAGGGTTTTGGTTGATTTGTATCTTAAGGTGTTATTCTAGTACGAACTCTAGGGCTGTTTGTGACACTTATAGGAATAGCCCAACGGATTGATTGGAAAGAATAACTTTGAGGTGGTTTCGTACCCTACCATAATCTCTTCGTTCGTTCTCCGCTATTAGTGACTTTGGAGTGACTCTTTGTTGCATGTTGAGGGATAGTTATGTGATCCAATTATGTTATATTGTTGAGAGGACTTGCACTAGCGAAAGTATGAACCCTAGGCCTTATTTCCTATCATTGCAATACCGTTTACGCTCACTTTTATCACTTGCTACCTTGCTGTTTTTATATTTCAGATTACAAATACCTTTATCTACTATCCATATACCACTTGTTTCACTATCTCTTCGCCGAACTAGTGCACCTATACAATTTACCATTGTATTGGGTGTGTTGGGGACACAAGAGACTCTTTGTTATTTGGTTGCAGGGTTGCTTGAGAGAGACCATCTTCATCCTACGCCTCCTACGGATTGATAAACCTTAGGTCATCCGCTTGAGGGAAATTTGCTACTGTCCTACAAACCTCTGCACTTGGAGGCCCAACAACGTCTACAAGAAGAAGGTTGGGTAGTAGACATGAGTTCCGCCTGCAGGAGGGCCTCTATGGCAGCGGCATCCGCGTGCTCCGCCTCAAGTTGAGCCTCTGCCGCCCGGTTCACATCCAGGACATCCGGTTCCGCCTGCAGGAGAGCCTCGATGGCAGCGGAATGCGCGCGCTCCGCGTCGAGTTGAGCCTCTGCCTCCCGGTCCTCCTTTAGTATCGCCATGTTGAACCGCTGGTCCGCCTGCACCATGGGGGACTCGGACGTCGGCACGAAGTCGACGTCCATCGTATCATACCCATCGGGGGCCTTCTGCGCCGCGACCTCCGCCATGAACACTGGATCAGCTTCCTCCTCCTCGTAGCTTGGCTCCAGAGAACTCGGGGATTGGCCCGCCGCAAAGTGATCTTGGGAACGGAGGTCTGTGGCGCCGATAGCCGCCGCGATTTCTGTGCGGCGCTCCGGCGTCAGCATCTTGTAGTAAGTGATCTCGCGGTGCACCATGGCTTTCCGGCGAACTAGGGGACGCTTGATGCGGGCTAGGGGATCGAAAGGTGGGGGAATGGGCTGGAGATTTGGTGTGGTTTTAGGGCAGTGGCTGGCGTAGGCCGAGCAGCGAAGGTTCTGGTGTGAATAGTGGTTCTGGTGACGACCGGTCAATTGGTTTTGACTGTACATCGCTCTTGTCGCGTTCGCGTTGCAGCCCGACACGCTGGACCCTCCACGTTGCTCACCGAATGGAACGCGCTTCGTCTTGCGTTTTCGCTCGCTTGTGGGACCGCAGTTGAGAGCAAACCGACGTCCCTCCCCCTCCCCCACCCGCGTCATTTATTATACCACCACTCCCTCTGTTTTATGTGGAGTAAATAAAAACAGAGGGAGTATACTATGGATGAGGATCCCCTGACGTGGGCGAACCCATTGAGTAACTGACATGCGGGGCCTAGCAAGCATGGGGTCCGCCAGTAAGTAACCGAAAGGGAGGGTAAGGCAGGGATACCTACGTCAGAGGATCCACTTCCACTATACTACTTTGACCAAATGTTAGAGTAATAATATATGACATGCAACTTACACAAATGTTAGAGTAATAATATATGACATGCAACTTACACAAAGCATACAGGGTCAAATTCGTATGTGAAAGGAGTTTCCAATGATATAATTTTCACATTATACATCTCATGTACTATTAATCTTGTCAATAGTAAAATTGGAAACCATCTCGAGTACAAATCTAGGAGTACATACGAATCTAACAATATTGATTGGGCGTTGTTGAATGTTGATACCTTTTTGACCAAAGTAGAGATACTTTGACTACACATAAAACTTATATGTAAACTAGAAAGGATAGGAGGGAATATATTGTACGTTCAAAACCGAAACGAACAATGAATACCCTTTATATATGATTTGCGGATGCTATGATCATCGGTTCAAAATTTTGAATCCGCCTTAGGTATCACGTGCCCCCACTTGTTCCCTCTCGATTTCATCTCGGGGTCCGGAGATCCATTGAAAGAGGACTAGGGTGGGTACATGTGAATGATACTCGGCGGAATGTTCAAATGAGGCATGCGGGAGGATGGACTCGACTGGAGGGCAACATGATCGATGGAGAAGAGGGTTGGAGAGGAATGAGAAATAAGCAAACGCCACATGATTATACTTGAACGGCTCAAATAAACAATAAGTTGTCTCACTTGGCCTACATAGTGAAAGGCCTAATGCGCAACGCGGAGCACTGACGCTCGAATATGGCCGGGAAAACAGGGAAACCGACATGTGGGGCACACCCGTCGGGATGATGTAGCATAGAGTAGTCCAATGGAGGAGCTGGCCCACGACCTCCTCGCCACCGACAACCGTTCATGTGGGTAGCTGGGGCCAACAATGGGGCACAGCTCCAGCACCGCCTCTGGACACGACGACCGCGATGAGAGACACGCTCATATCGTAGCTAGACACAGTCGGTTTCAGCGTGCCGAGGGTGGCGTTAGTGTTGTGGCATGACCAACGGTATGTTTGGTTTGTGCCCAAGGTTGCCCCATCAAAGCATTGGGTAGCCAAAATTTTGGTTGAGGTATTGGTTGCCCATGATTTGGCCGACATTGGCAAGAAAAATGAACTAGAGTTGGCTAGAGTTCATTGGCATGCCAAAGAAATGGCAACCATCCAAACAAAGACCAATCTTTGGGTCATGACCAAAATTTTGGTTGAGGTATTGGTTGCCCATGATTTGGCCGACATTAGCAAGAAAAATGAACTAGAGTTGGCTAGAGTTCAATGGCATGCCAAAAAAAGGGCAACCATCCAAACAAAGACCAATCTTTGGGTCATGACCAAAATTTTGGTAAGGTGCACTTTGGCCATAATCCAAACACACCCCAACACCCGGCTCATTGAGGATGCACGGGGCGTTGCAACGCATCCGCGGAGTGGTGTAGCGTGGCCAACTGCATCCTCTGGACCTGAGACCATGTCGGGTCCTCTTGCTTTTTCAATGACATGTGGGGATCGCATGTGAGCAAAGGGCATCTCCAATGTTGCCACGACCGCAACTGACTACCCTGGCACACCAAAACCCTCGTCCCTCGCGCCGTCGCGCGGTGCATTCCCAGCCGGCGCCATCTGCCCGCATTCATGTCGTCCGTTCGTATGTCGTTGTTAAGAGGCTCGGTGCCCGAGGAACCAACTCCAGCGACTTAATGACGCACCCGAACGCTTGGCCTCACCGGAATGCGCTACTTAAAGCGGCAACGCCCAGCTAACCTCCACACCATAGCGCATCGTCCTCCTACCTGGCACCACATCCGCCATGACCGCAAGTGCGAACGCTCTGCGGGAGATCTTGTCTTCGGGGATGAAGCTCGAGGTCGCCGCCCTCGCTCAAGTCGCCTCTCACGACGCAATAGCAGCGTAGCCAGACGCGGACGCGACCGCACAACCGGTGGACATGCTGGCGGCCGACGACGGGAGCACCGTCAGCCGCGCGTCCTACTTGCCGCCGTCCAATGTCCGGCACCGCCGAGGTTGGGGACTCCTCCGAGGATGAGTAGGGCATGGGAGGCGGCAGGGCATGGTGTGCCAACTGGCCGGTCCGTATCCCGTGTTCTACTCATCCTCGCCGGAGACCGCACCTTCACTTCACGGGTCTCGAACCCCGCCCCCGTACATAGAGATCGCAGATGGAGGACGTCGGTCGCCACTGTAGAATAGGTTTAAGGTCGGGTTTCTTTTATTTTTCTGTCCTATAAAAGTTCGAAATGTAATGAAAATCTGCAGTGTTTGCATTAATCTCGGCCGGTGTATATGAACTTTCACAATAATATACATATTGTAGGAGTACTAGCAAGATGCCCGTGCATTGCACGGAAGATCAAGATTTTGTGGGAGAAAAGGATGAACGAGGGAAAGCCTTATCTGCAAATGTGGAAAGGAGTGTGGGTAAATTGTCATAGTTTCCTTCCATTCCATTAGATATAGATCGGACGGCCTATATTGCAGTGACAGGCACACCATCATCACCAACTCTGCTTTTTATTGAACCAAGACAAATCTAACATGCGAAGTAAAATAAACACATAGGGTCTATACATACACAAATTATCTTAGGCACTCCAATAGTACGTCCAGTACACATTCACACATTTCACATCTTTCTACATCTACGGGAACCTACGAAAGGGTTAACGTAAATTGTCTGTCTCTCTCCTCCCCTGATTTTCATGGTGGTGGGCCCCTCCCTCCCCCCAATCTACAACCAACAGCTCACACGTTTCACATTACGTTAATTACGTAACTGGGATTACGTAGGTGTAGCATTACTCATCCTAAAAAACCCAACTAAGCCAACCTCCCAGCGTATCGCGCGGGAAAAGACCCAGCTACGCCGTTTTAGTCAGGATTACCGGATTACTAGCAGTAGTATCGATGGATCGCGCAAAGCAACAAATTTTTTTTGAGGGGGCGAAGCACCTAATTTAAAAGGAAAAAAGGCGGTACACTCACAGCACTCCCGTCGCGGGTTGCACCCCACACACGTTCGGTCCTGCACATGGCTCACGCAAACGGAACGCGCTTCGGCTTGCCTCTTCACTGACACGTGGGACTGCACTTGGAGAAACCGACCATGCGCCAAACTCCCCCCGCCCACTGCGCGAAAATCCTCCCCCCCCCCCACACCCAAAAATTCCCCCCAAATCCGATTCAACCGCCCTTAGGCCAACTAGCTAATAATATTCCCCAAACCCCCCTCCCCCCTGTCCCCCTCCACTCCATTCGCTCTGCCAAAAGCGCCCTCCTCGCCATGCTGATACATTGGCGCCGCGGTTCGGCGATTCTCTCGCTCCCATAGTACGCTCTCGTAGACTGTCGTCCTCTAGCCGTGCCGCCACCTCTGGCTACGTTCTTGTGGAGGCGCACAGCGGTCAGCGCCGCCACCGCTGGCGACGTTCGTGTGGAGACGCATGGCGGTCAGCTTCTCCCACGGTACATGCATTCTAGACTGAGGCCCCGTTCATGTCAGTGTAGCGCTGAATGTTAGCTGATAGACGCTGTTAATCTCACTATTTGCCGAAGTAGTTTACTGTCAATATGCTCTGCTTAAGAAGCTTCCTTGCCCTGTTCTGCACTCAATCTGCTTAGCTGAGATGGCATGCCAAGGCCGATTAGTTGCTAAAATATCCTACCATATATTTATTGTGACGTAGATTGCCATGGTCTAGTAGCCAATCTGTTAGGTGAAATAGCTCTACACCGTTTTATACTCGATCTTTGTTGCTGCGATGGCCTTCGATAGTTCGATGGTTGTGTTTTCGGCCTCATTGACTGCTGAAATGGCCTGCCATAATTTGGCACTCAAATCTGATTGCTGAATTAGCTTTACATATATTTTGTTACTTAGATCTGCTCGTCCAAATATCTTGCCATAGCTTTAGACATCGACCTAGGTATTTTTTCTGGACTTCATAAAAAAGCATATATGTTTTTCCTGTAATATCTAGTAGAAGAACTAATTTGTATGTCTAACAGATGGACAGGACTTGGATAACTTCTGCTCAAAGATTCTCCGCTGCATATGTCGAGGGGGTTGAAAACTTCATGAACTTTATCAGAGATGAATACGGTGGTCCGAAATCAGATGTGCTCTGCCCGTGTAGCAGTTGTATGAATTCAGTTACAAGACCCCAGTCAACTGTGCAAAATCATCTACACTTGTATGGGATGTCGGTCACATATACTAGGTGGGTTCATCATGGTGAAGCTGTGAACGTCAATGTTATTGACTACGTGGAAGCAGCAGATCACCATCTTGATCTGCCTGATGCTCAGGTGGAAGAGGAGGAGGAGGTGGTGGCGTTGGAGCCAGTGAGTTTGACCAACATTGAAACAATGCTACGAAATGCTCGTGCATTCCGTGAACTTTGACTTGCAGAAGAAAAACGGTGGGCCCGCATGTTGGAACAATGCAACGTTGCTGTCACCCCAGGAAATAAGCTGTCAGTATTCTCAGCTATGGTCACCTTTCTTCAGGTGAAGACATCTGAGCGGATGACCAACAAATCATTCGATGCGATGTTGGCTGCTTTCCGCAAATCTTTCCCAGATGCGTCTGAGCTGCCACACACCTACAGTAAAATGAAGAATTTCCTTCGTGCAGTTGGAATTGGATATGATATGATCCATGTTTGTAAGAATAATTGTGTTCTGTTCCGGAAGGATTATGCCAACTTAAGTGAATGCCCGAAATGCAAATCATCAAGATGGAAAGATGGCGATGCTGTGAAGAGGATTCCTCATAATGTTCTGAGACATTTTCCAATTACACCAAGATTGCAGAGGTTGTTTCATGATGCTGAAACAAGAGAGGATGTACTGTGGCATTCTAGGAACCAGGAGTACAGAGATCAGAATGTAATGAGCCATCCATCTCATGGTAGTGAGTGAAAAAGCTTCAATGATAAACACAAAGAGTTTGCTGCTGACCCGAGAAACATTAGACTTGGCTTAGCTTCAGATGGATTTAACCCATTTGGCCACCAGAGCGCCACATATAGCATGTGGCCAGTGCTTGTTATCCCTTACAACATGCCTCCAAATGTCTGCACCAAAGAATCAAACTACATGATGGCCTTGCTCATCCCAGGTCCAAAAAGTCCTGGAAAGGATTTTGATTTGTTCATGGAGCCTCTTGTGGAGGAACTTCAACAGCTATGGAAGGGTGTTCTCACTCGAGACCTATATAGCAGCCCGCCAGCTGATTTCTTTCTGCGTGTTGTTATAATTTGGTGCATCCATGATTATCCGGCTTTGGGCACTATGTCAGGGCGAACGACACATGGTTACAATGCATGTGTTCGCTGTGACAGGAATCCGCTGTCATACGCAATACTTAGCAAGATCTGTTACATTGGACACCGCTTTTCCTTGCCAAGGACAAGCCGCATCCTAGAAAATACCGAAGACATGTGTTCAATGCAAAGCATGAAAACCGTGATGCGCCAAAGAGGCTCACCGCCGATGAGTTGCAAGTGGAATTAGAGAAGGTCAGGCATATTACACCAGGAAACCATCCTGGTAATGGTAGCGGGAAAAGGAAGTGTGGCAGGGTAGAAGAGAGATTATTGTTTACCCGCAGGTCCACTTTGTGGGACTTGGAGTATTGGAAAGATTTGGATCTGCGGCATAATCTTGATGTGATGCACATCGAGAAAAATATATGTGACAGCATTATCAGCACACTTCTTAATATTGAAGGCAAGACGAAAGATACCTTAAAATCTAGGATTGATTTGACACACCTGGGTATCAGAAAGGATTTGCAGGTGCAAGATGAAGGTAAACCACGGGATATGGCACCAGCTGTGTACGTCTTGGACAAGGTAAAAAGAAAAGAATTCTGCGAGGTCCTGTCACGTGTGAGATTCCCACATGGATTTGCTTCCAACCCTGAAAGGAGAGTCAGTGCAGATGGAAACAAGGTACAAGGGTTGAAAACTCATGACTGCCACGTCCTACTTCAAAGGGTTTTACCTGTTATCCTTAGAGGATTGGGCCGCCCTGACTTATACAGAGCAGTTGCAGAGTTGGGACAATTCTTCAGGGAACTCTGCAGTAGGAATATCAGGATAGATGCTTTGGAGCGTCTTAGAGACAAGATACCAACTATCCTATGCGACCTTGAGAAGATATATCCTCCAGCCTTCTTTGATGTGATGGTGCATTTGGCTGTTCATCTACCTGATGAGGCACTACTTAGAGGTCCAGTACAGTATGGCTGGATGTACCCTATTGAAAGGCGGCTAGGCACTTTCAAGGGCTATGTTAGGAACAGAGCTAGACCCGAGGGTTCCATTGCAGAGGCCTACATTGCTATAGAAGCGTTGACATTCTGCTCAAAATACATTGAAACAGCTGATCAGCTTAGCAAAGAGGTGGGTGAAGACAATCCCGGGCTCAATGTTTTCGATTATTCTGTTCGAGTTACAGGGAAGAGTCGACAAGAGGACAAACCTAAAGATTTGGACAAAATGGTTTGGTATGTGTTGAATAACTGTCCTGAGATACTACCTTATATCAAGTAAGTGCAGTACTACAGCTTATACATCGTAATCTACTAAACTTGCAGCACATTCTTATATATTTAGATGTTTGACGCGATCACTATGTTGTGCAGCATCTACAAAGAGGAGTTACTGCCGCAAAATCCAAGAAACATTGACAAACTGGTTATGGCAGGATTTGCGAAATGGTTCAAGAACCATGTAAGCTTTTGAAGTGCACTGTCAGTTTTTTTAATATATTGAGTACATAAGATGATCAGCTTGTCTATTTTCTAACCATAGGTTAAGAAGATGCGGGAGGATGGGCAGGCAGTTGATGATGCCCTTTACTCACTAGCAATGGGTCCTGATACTCGGGTAAGACATTATGAATCTTGCGTTGTTGGAGATGTGCGCTACAACACCCTTGCACGAGACGAAGGCAGGAAGACACAAAACAGTGCCATCATGAGCACGGATACGTATGACAAAGAGACAACTGAAATGTATGCTAACATAACAGACATTGTTCAGTTGCAGTATATCTCCAGTTTCGAGGATCATCGGTGTGTGGTTCTGTTGTGCTGTCGTTGGTATAACCTGTTTTCCAGGATCGCAAAACCCAGAGCTGATGATTATTTCAAATCCATCAATGTCAAGGCGGCGTACCAGACCAACGAGCCTTTTATTTTGGCAAATCAAGCAACACAGATATTTTTCTTGGAAGACACATTTGCACGTAGCGATGACTGGAGAGTATTGCAAAGGTTTGAGCAGAGGAATTCGTTTAATGAAGTTGCACAACAAGATGATGCTTACACTGCTCCTGATGTACAAGATAACACAGATGTTCCTAATATCTTTGAGAACCATCACGTCAATGACGCTGGCGAAAAGATTGCTGTCGTGCTGTGGACATACAAGAGTTGATCAAGAAGAAGCCAACGTTCGAGGACGTTGAGGACGAAGAAGAAGATGACACCATGGGGAATTACGATTCAGACTGATACACATGGGAAGATGTTGACGCTGCTGCTGCGGATGATGATTACATTGCTTTTGTCGTATTTGCCTGTCAGAAGACGTTTTTTATCTACTATGTGAAATTGTGTTTGCTATGACAACTGAAACCTGATGAACATGTTGTTTAGTATTTTGCTGTGAGAACATCACTTGTTATGTATGCTGATTTGTGTTTGGTGATTGTATGACAACTAAAACATGATGACATTGTTGTTTAGTTGTACTCATATTTGGCTGTGAAACTTGAATTTGATGACATAGTTTGCTGTTGGACTGCAATTTGCTCGACGTCTTCGAATGAGAACAAAGCTGACCCGACAGGGCCTCTGCTATTTATTTATTTATATGAGCAAAAGGGGATACCCCCTGATTTCCGTTAATAGAAATCATTAGATGTTCACAACACTACGCCCAGCCTGCTACACAGGTTTCATTCATTACTAGTTTCAGCAAAGTGCTCATGTCGTAGCCACTGAATACATCACGAGTGCTACATACACTTCAAATAAAGAGACAATCATCCTACAGAGCACATCGATTTTGCCCATTATCTTCACAAGCTCTTTCATCTCCTCATTGCTGTCAAGGCCGTTCAGCAGCTGTTGCTTGGCCATGATCAGAGGAACTGCATCTTTAACCTTCTGCTCTGCATCTTCCTCTTCTGTCGTTCCTTCAGTTACTTGTCCAACACCCCAACCTGCTGGTATTGGGATTCCTCGGCTAACCAAATAATCAGCGTAGTTGCATTCCCCCACATCAGCAACTTCCCAGAAATACAAATCACACGAATCTTCCCTTTTCTGCATGAATCAAATTGGAAGATCATCAACCAAACTATTAAAAAATCAGCAACTGAAAGCAGCAGAACAACACTTAAACATATTATTACCCCATGATTCGGGCATTTGTAGAAGACTCGGCCAGGGTTGCGGATTGTGGTTGAGACGCGATGGATGACTCTGCGTGATTTGCAGCAGTGGCACCACACTAACGGCAGCGGGTTGCGATGAGCAATCGGCTGCGGTGCGCGTGCCGGTGGGGGTGTGATGAGACCCACAAGCGATGGTACGGGTGGCGACTTGGCGCATATCTGGTTGTTGCCTGCTGAAGAGCAGGTGGACGAGCAGCCAGCGGACATGGTTGCTGCGGCCAGAGCTTCTGATGCTAGGCAGAGTAAGTAGAGAAGAGGAGAAGCGAACGTTGGATATGTCAGTTTCATTACTTGTAGAGGAGCGTAGCACCATATATAGTCATAGTCTAGGTTTGGATTCGAACCAGCTACAGGAGCATGTCTTTCTTTTTTCTAAAACTCGGCAACGTCTCTTTACTGGTACACTAGCTTGTTTCGTACGCCTTCCCAAGTCTTTGATTTTATTTCTATATATAAAAAAGTATGCTACTTGGTGTCCTCTTAGTCAACAAACGATTGTCCAACCTTGACCATTGGATTGACATTCAACGTCTGTCGCGTTTCTTCAGTCTCTTCTTCCTCGAGCCGCCAAAGCCAAACCAGCGCCGGCGGGACCGCCTGCTCCCGCCTCCCACGGCTGGCTGTGATCTTCCCCGGCTCCTGTTCGTTCCCATACGAGGCCTCACCATCGTCCTCCGCCTTGGTTCGCTCGCCGCGGCGCCGCCCTCCGGTGTTGTCAACATGATCAACAACCGAGAGGAATAAGGAGATGACTTTACATGGTGAGGATGACAGTAGGGACCCAGCAGCGCGCGCAGTAATTTTGTTTTTTCAGGACGAAGAAGGGTATCAACTGGGTTGTGCGGGACTAGTGGCCCGTCTAGCCCAGGCTTTTATTTCATATGTTTAGCACATGACCAGGCCAGTTTGTTTTTTTCTTTTCTGAAAATGGATAGACAGCTATTTTGTTTTTTGCAGAATAACCAACATCGGCCTACTTGCTTTTCTACGCCCTGCTGGGCCGGACATCTTTCAAGACGATGAGGGATGCATTTTTCCCAGAAAATAGGCTATAAGTAATAAGAAATGGGCTATAAGTAATAATAAATGGGCTGTAAAATGAAAAAATATAGCAAACAGGCAATTAGTTCCAAAATATTGTTTTCTTTCGGATTTTGATATTTTAAATTTCATTGTTTTTGTGCGGGTAAAATTTCATTGAATTTAAATTAAGGTATATTTAGATTTAAAATTAATTTGAATCTGGCTAGAAATTTCGGGTTGTATGCTATTTGGAACAGATTTGGAGGCTGACTTGTGGGTCTACTAGGTTGACGTGTACTTTGGCTTTGTCAACTTAGTCCGCAAAGGATTCTAGCAGCAGTGACCGTTGGATGTTAATCCAACGGCCGTGTTGCTTCTTCAATATCTGATCTTCTTGCTCCAGCCGCCCAAACCAGCTCCAGTGGGACTGCCTGCTCCCGCCTCCCGTGGCCAGCTGTGCTGCCGCACAGGCCGCACCGCCCCACCCTACTTCATTGTTGGCCAGGCCATTCCTCTACTCACCCACACCTCCTGTTATTTTCCGGCGACGGCAGCCGGACCACTAAACCCTCGTACTCCCCACCGCGTGGGAAACCATCGCCTAGTCTTCCCCGGCTCCGTGTCGTTCCCTTCCTAGGCCTCGCCGCCGTCCACCGCCATGGTGCTCTCAGCGCGGCCTGGTCAACGTGGTCAACAAATGACATCCATCGACCGTGGACTGTACGCGCAAAATAATGATTCCTCCACCTGATAGCTAGGACCCATCGGAAGGGCCTCTGTATTTCGTGAAAAAATGTTCCCCCCGCTGACATGTCGGACCCACCAGCTATATTTGTCGGCGTTCTGGGAACGGGGGTCCCCAGACTTGCCTGCCTGCGGCATGTGGCGTGGCTCAAGTGGGGGCCCAGCGCGGCCCATCTTCATCAACACAAGACTCAAGACCCTCGCGAGGGGCCAAGCCTCGCGAGGCGGACGACACGACGCAGCCTCAGGCGAAGCCTCATCAGGCTGGCTCGCGAGGAGGCAGAGACATCAAGGCGGGGTACCTCGCGAGGTGCCCATGACATAAGCCATGACGACTCAGGACACCAGGCGGGTGCCAGCGCGCGCAGCGTCCTTCTTTCCTCTTTGGTGCAAAGGGGGAAAGCGCAGCCGCGGAGTACTGAGGCATCAGGCAAAGGTTGCCACTTCGGTGCAACGAGACCAGGACCAAGAGGACTACGAGATGGAGGTCGCCATGGAGCCCAGCGCAGCGTCATCACCAGAGCCTTTGGCAGGCAAAGACTGCTTTTATCAGGATAAGTGTACTCGTTGTCCCTCTTTAAATTAGCCCGCCATTGTTGGATCTCTTCCCGCTCGATATTTGGGAAGAGGACCAGGGCCTCTATAAATAGGACTAGCCACCCACGTAGCAAGGGGTTGGTTCATCTGGTTCGCAAGCAGAGAGAGAGCAAGAAAGAGAGAGAGAGAGAGAGAGAGGTGGCTGAACTCCTCATAGCAGTTCATCACCCTAGCCAAGAACAGAGCCTCGCGAGGCTGTTCTTCCTTGTATCGTCCATCATCACCAGCCCCAGGAGGCAATCCACAAACCACACACTGGAGTAGGGTATTACACCACATTGGTGGCCCGAACCAGTATAAATCTTGTGTCTCTTCCGCAGTTCTTTTAGTAGTTTAGTTCCTTGCGAGACGGTGAGGTTGAAGGCGTAATCTTCGCGCACACCCCAGTGTTCGAACCTTAAGGGTCTGCCGGTACCCGAAATCCGACATTTGGCGCGCAAGGTAGGGGTGCGCCGGAATTCGTCTTCCACCACTCCGCTCTCCTCCGACCGCCGCATCCATGTCTGACGCTTGTCGGGCCCGCGCCGAGCGCCCGGTAGCCGTCGCATCTCACGTCGCCTGGACGGCCCCCGTCGGAGGGCATCCCCGTCATTCCCCATCGCCCGCCGACGACACCACCACCGGCCCGGCGGGAAACAAGCAGCGAGCACCATCCCAGCATCCGCCCGCGCGAAGGAGTGACTGCACCGCAACATCGACGCCTCCGATCGTTGCGGCCCTCCTAGGCGGCTCGCAGGCGCCGCCCACGAGTCGCCACGTCAAGCCTTTTGCCCGCCGGGTCAACGCCGTTTCCGCACGGCAGGGGGCTCCCCGGACCGGGCGGCGCACGAGGACGGCCTGACCTTCAGCTCGGAGGACCACCCCGCCAACCCGGTCGGCTCGGGCGTGCTCCCCCTGTTGTGCACCCCCACTATCTGCCAGGTGGCCGTCACCAGGACCCTCGTTGACGGCGGTGTGGTCCTCAGTGTGCTTTCGGTCGAGACTTTCAGCCTCCTCCGCATACCTTGGGAGTGACTGCGGCCCAGTCGATCCTTCTCAGGTGTCGGGGGCGGATCATCCGACTCCCTGGGGCAGATCCGGCTCCCGATAACCTTCGGCACCTACGACAACTTCCGCACGGAGATGGTCGACTTCGACATCGCCCCCATCGGCCTCCCTTACAACACCATCCTAGGCTACCAAGCATTGGCTCAGTTCATGGCCGCCACGCACCCGGCGTACAACCTCATGAAGATGCCCAGGAGCAGCGGTACCCTCACCGTGCATGGGGACACTGGGGACGCCCTGCAAGTACTCAAGCTCGCCTTCAAGACGGCAGCACCGGCACGGCCCGTCGACGCGGAGACCCCTGAGCCCAAGGGGGCTGCACCCGCCAAGAAGAAGCAGTTGTTCACCCAGGACAAAGCAGAAACCAAGCAGATACCCGTCGACGAGGACGGGTCCTCTAGTGCCACTTTCACCATAGGCGCCAACCTAGAGCCTGAGCAGGAGGAGGCCCTGGTCAAGTTCCTGCGCGTGAATAAGAAGGTATTTGCTTGGGAGCCCGATCAGCTGGCGGGGATCCCCAAAAGTGTCATCGAGCATCACCTCAACGTATGCCCAAATGTGCGCCCCGTGAAGCAGAAGGCCAGGCGGCAGTCCACGGAGAAGCAGGCTTTCATTGCCCAAGAGACCCGCAAGCTAGAGGCCGCCGGGGTCATTCATGAGGTCCGATACCCGGATTGGTTGGCCAACCCTGTCGTTGTGCCCAAGAAGGGGGGAAGGAACGCATGTGTGTCGACTTCACCAACCTCAACAAGGCATGCCCGCAAGATCCGTTTTTGCTCCCCCGCATCGACCAGATCGTCGATTCCACTACGGAGTGCGACCTGCTATGCTTCCTGGACGCCTTCTCCGGGTATCATCAGATCAAGATGGCGGTGGAAGACGTTGAGAAGACTGCTTTCTTGACCTCGTGCGGGGTATACTGCTATACATGCATGCCGTTCGGACTGCGTAACGCGGGGGCAACCTTTCAGCGGCTGATGCACATCACCTTGGGCCCGCAGCTCGGAAAGAATGTCGAAGCCTACGTTGACGACATTGTAGTAAAATCTCGGGAGGCAAAGACCCTGATACAAGACCTGGAGGAGACCTTCGCGAGCCTCGATGCAGTAAACCTGCGGCTCAACCCAGAGAAATGTGTGTTTGGCGTCCCCTCGGGCAAGCTTTTGGGATTCCTCATGTCCCATCGTGGCATCAAGGCCAACCCCGAGAAGGTCAAGGCGGTCGAGGACATGAGTCCACCAAAGACCCTCAGAGAAATGCAGAAGCTCACTGGGCGCGTGACCGCACTAGGGCGCTTCATCTCCAAATTGGGGGAGCGAGCGCTGCCTTTCTTTGAGCTGATGAAGAAAAAGGGGCCCTTTGAATGGACTAAAGAGGCAGATAAGGCGTTTCAAGATCTCAAGAGGTACCTGACCAGTCCCCTAGTCATGGTGGCTCCGCGCCCACAAGAGCCCCTGCTGCTGTACCTCGCCGCCACACCCTACTCCGCCAGTGCAGCCCTGGTGGCAGTTAGGGAGGAGCACCAAGTCAAGACCGCAGCGGCAGCCCGAGGCAGGACGAAACGGGAACAAGGAAAGCCTGCAGAAGCCATGACCGCAGTTGAGGAGGGTCGGCTGCCGAAGAATGCACTAGAGGCAGAGGAGACCGCACAACCGGATGGGCCACCTCCTGAGGCTACATCGCCTCGTGAGGCGCCCTTACCTCCCGAGGGCGTGGCAACCCCAGACGCTCTCAGCCTTGTCGAGCACCCAGTTTACTTTGTTAGCACGGTGCTACGGGACGCAAGGGCATGGTACCCAATGCCTCAGAAGCTCCTCCTCGCGCTACTGGTGGCCTCGCGCAAGCTGCGTCACTACTTCCAGGCTCATCCCATCAAAGTCGTCTCATCATACCCCCTGGAGAGAGTGCTCAGGAGCCCTAACTCAGCCGGAAGGGTCGCCGAGTGGAACATAGAGCTGCAGGCATTTCAGCTCGAGTTCAGCACAACCAGGGTCATCAAAGGAGCAGCGTTGGCGGATTTTGTGGCAGAATGGACGGAGGCACTAGGCCTCGAGGCCGACGAGGATCGGTCCCTCTCCCCGGGAAGCGAGGCGCCAGAAGGCTGGGTCATGCACTTCGACGGGGCATTCTCCAGGCATGGCGCTGGGGCTGGGGCGGTGCTTATATCGCCCACTCAGGACAAGCTCTACTACGTTGTACAGCTCTGTTTCCAGCAAGGTGGAAAGGTCTCCAACAACATAACGGAGTACGAAGGTTTAATAGCGGGCTTGAAGGCCGCAGCCGCCCTGGGGGTGAAACGCCTCACCATCAAGGGCGATTCGCAGCTCCTTGTCAATTTCTCCAACAAGGTGTACGAGCCGAAAGATGAGCACATGGAAGCCTACCTTGCGGAGGTCCGCAGGATGGAGAAGCAGTTCTGGGGGTTGGAGTTGCAGCACGTGCCCCGTGGCACCAATCAGGAGGCCGATGACATCGCCAAACGGGCGTCCAAGCGGTTACCTCAGGAGCCTGGCGTCTTCGAGGAGCGGCTCTTCAAGCCCTCAGCCCTGCCGTCATTGTCGAACATGGCTCAGCCTCGGGAGGAGCTCCCCTAGCCACCTGCCTCAGGAGCCCCGGTCTATGGCCCGGCCTTGGGAGCACGCCTGCTCCTGACGATGGAGCCTCAGGAGGGATGCTGGATCACGGAGCTCCGGAGTTACTTAACACAAGGGACCCTGCCGGAGAAGGAGGAGGAAGCGGAGCGTGTGGCACGGCAAGCCACGGCATACTGCATCAAGGATGGAGAGCTCTACCGGAAGCGATCAAACGATGTATCCCTGTGCTGCATCTCCAGGGAGCAAGGGAAGGAACTGCTGGAAGATATACACGAGGAGACTGTGGACAGCATTCATCATCACGGACCCTCGTCGGCAAGGCATTCCGTAGTGGGTTTTATTGGCCCACCGCACTCAATGACGCCGTCGAACTGGTGAAAGCTTGTGAGGCCTGCCAGTTCCACGCCAAGCAAATCCATCAGCCGGCAGGAGGCCTATAGACCATACCCCTTTCGTGGCCATTCGCGGTCTGGGGGCTGGACATCCTGGGCCCGTTCCCTCGGGCGCCAGGGGGCTACCGCTACCTCTACGTCGCCGTGGACAAATTCACCAAGTGGGCTGAGGTAGAGGCCGCCCGCACCTTCCCCGCGGGTTCCGCGGTCAAGTTCATCAGGGGCATCGTGAGCCGGTTCGGGGTGCCAAACCGCATCATCACAGACAACGGTTCGCAGTTCACCAGTAACCTCTTCAAAACATACTGTGCTAACCTTGGAATGCAGATATGCTATGCTTCGGTGGTGCACCCCCGAAGCAACGGACAGGCTGAGCGAGCCAACGCAGAGGTCCTGAGGGGCCTCAAGACCAGGACGTTCAAGAAGAAGCTGGAGGCCTGTGGCAGAGGTTGGTACGACGAGCTTCAGTCCGTGTTGTGGTCCATCTGCACCACCGCAACCAAGCCAACTGGGGAGACCCCATTCTTCCTGGTCTACGGAGTGGAAGCAGTCCTCCCTCACGAGGTCAGACGTCGCTTCGTGCGGGTCCTGGCGTTCGACGAGGCGTGGCAGGACGCCATGCGGGGGATGGACCTCGTGTTGGGGGAGGAACGCCGCCGGGAGGCCGCGCTACGTGCGGCGAGGTACCAGCAAGCGTTGCGGCGGTATCACTGCCGCAACATCCGCCCCAGGACTCTCGAGGTAGGGGACCTCGTGCTCAGGCGGGTCCTATCCAGGGAGGGATTGCACAAACTCTCTCCCATGTGGGAGGGCCCGTTCAAGGTTGTTCATGTTTCCAGGCCCGGCTCCGCGCGCTTGGAGACTCAGGAGGGAGTGCCGATCCAGAACGCGTGGAACATCCAACACCTCCGGAGGTTCAACCCCTGAAAAGGCCCAGAGCCTGTGAAGCAAGGCGAGTGCCTGTGAAGATCACCTCTTTTTTGGAAAGGCTCGGAGCCTGTGAAGTAAGGCGAGTGCCTGTGAAGATCACCTCTTTTTTGGAAAGGCCCGGAGCCTGTGAAGTAAGGTGAGTGCCTATGAAGATCATCTCTCTTTGGAAAGGCCCAGAGCCTGTGAAGCAAGGCGAGTGCCTGTGAAGCTATTGCGTTTGGGAAAAGGCCCAGAGCCTGTGAAGCAAGGCGAGTGCCTGTGAAGCTATTGCGTTTTGGAAAAGGCCCGGAGCCTGTGAAGCAAGGCGAGCGCCTGTGAAGCTATCGCGTTACGGAAAAGGCCCGGAGCCTGTGAAGCAGGGCGAGTGCCTGTGAAGCTGATTACCTCTAAGAAGAAAGGCCCGAAGCCTGTGAAGAAGGCCAATGCCTGTGAAGTTCGCCGCCCCGTGACACTCTCACGTAATAATGAGTGGGGCTGTACACGCCCTGGAGTCTCAGGAGCGCCGGCCTCAGGCCCTGGGGCTCCCTCCCACGCCCAGTGGTAGCACTTAGCTCCGCGCTGGTGAGAAGACGTCGAAGACTAGATTAGGTGCCGGACGCGGCTTTTTTCATTTGCTTTCCGCAGTTGACGTGTTTACTTGCATTTGAAGTCTTATTGGAGTTGTCGCTGTTGCTGATTTGTGGTTCGCCGATTTCCGTTTCTCGCTTTGGTTTCTCTCGTACATGACCTCGCGAGGGATGGCGCCCAAACGTCCTCGCGAGCATTTCTGCTCCAGCCTCGGGAAGGTCTCCTGGCCAGGGCGCATTACAGGAGCACCCCTTCTAGTCCGTGCCCCTCGGGCACCGCGACGCGCGCACAGGGCCTGGGTCGGTCGCCCCCGGCAGGGGCCAAAAACTATATACGCACAGGTGTATAGTTAAGAGGCGCAAAAATGAGATCAAGGTAATAGCTAAAACGACAATATTTCCCAACACGCCCCAAGGGGGCTCCATGCAGCTGTTCTGTCTTACACAGGAAACAAAAGGGAAAGGAAAAAGACGAGCCCGGCGCAGCCCCCCCTCACATCGGCCCGCGGAGGCGACACGGGCTGCCTCAGGGCCTCAGGTGGACTCCCTCTCACGCTTCACCGGGGCGCGACGGCGGGCGAACGAACCGCCACCTCCCAAGCAAGCTCGACGGCGCGGGGGAGGACTGCTGCCATCGCTGGAGGAGTCGCTGGAGGAAGAGCTGATGAAGCTTGGGGAGTCGCGGACGCCGCCATCCGTGCGGGCGCTATCTCCTCCATCGCCATCGGGGCGGGGCCCGCGGACGCGGTCGTCGTCCTCAGGGCAGCACCCCGCACGGCGACCATCTTCCCCAAACACCCTCACATAGAGGGTGGCGTCGTCGTCGAACCTGAAGTGCAGTGTGCATCGATGCTCCAGGCCGCGAGCGCGGGCGAACGCCTGCCAACCACGAGTAAAGGTCAAGCCCCCGCTGGCGGAGACCTCCAGCGCGACCCACGAGGACCTACTGCAGCAGCCCTCTGCCTGGAGCCAGAGGCCACCGGGAGTGTCGGCTGGGAGTTCACCAAGGAGGAAGCAAGGGAGCGGGAGCTGGGCGCTAGCCGGCTCCGCCGACCAGACGACGAACTCCGGCAGCGCCTGCACAGCGCGAAAGCGCGGCCTGGGAGAGCGCGCAACCCAGGCGCGTCCTTCGGCCACGGCGGCACGCCCGCTGCCGCACTGGGAGCCGCCCCCATGGCCACCAAATGCTGCCGGGGCGGCCACCGGATGCTTCCAAGGGCGCCCACGACCGCGCTTGGGCGGGGGAGAGGCAGGACCAACCTGGAGGGCCTTCCCCTTCTCTGCAGCCGAGTACTTCCTTGATGGAGCCATCACACCAAGACGGAGCAAGAACTGAGGCGAAGGAGAGAGCGAGAAGAGATGGACTGGAAGGGCACGCGCGGTGTCGTACTTATAGCCGGCGAAGGCCAACCGCCGGCCCCCACGATCACAGGTAATCATAACGCGATCTGCATGCAGGGACTTGTCCAACTCGCACGATCACCAAGGCGTCGCGGGGAAGTGGAGACGCCACGTCCAATCAACTGTCACGCGGCGCCCAAGGCCGCAGGCTGTTAGGGCCCACGGCGCTTCGCCCTTGCCCTTTCGCCTCTCGGCACGGCCAAGTCCAGTCACGCCTTGGGCCCGGGGGCTACTGTCGGCGTTCTGGGAACGGGGGTCCCCAGACTTGCCTGCCTGCGGCATGTGGCGTGGCTCAAGTGGGGGCCCAGCGCGGCCCATCTTCATCAACACAAGACTCAAGACCCTCGCGAGGGGCCAAGCCTCGCGAGGCGGACGACACGACGCAGCCTCAGGCGAAGCCTCATCAGGCTGCCTCGCGAGGAGGCAGAGACATCAAGGCGGGGTACCTCGCGAGGTGCCCATGACATAAGCCATGACGACTCAGGACACCAGGCGGGTGCCAGCGCGCGCAGCGTCCTTCTTTCCTCTTTGGTGCAAAGGGGGAAAGCGCAGCCGCGGAGTACTGAGGCATCAGGCAAAGGTTGCCACTTCGGTGCAACGAGACCAGGACCAAGAGGACTACGAGATGGAGGTCGCCATGGAGCCCAGCGCAGCGTCATCACCAGAGCCTTTGGCAGGCGAAGACTGCTTTTATCAGGATAAGTGTACTCGTTGTCCCCCTTTAAATTAGCCCGCCATTGTTGGATCCCTTCCCGCTCGATATTTGGGAAGAGGACCAGGGCCTCTATAAATAGGACTAGCCACCCACGTAGCAAGGGGTTGGTTCATCTGGTTCGCAAGTAGAGAGAGAGCAAGAAAGAGAGAGAGAGAGAGGAGGATGAACTCCTCATAGCAGTTCATCACCCTAGCCAAGAACAGAGCCTCGC
The DNA here is from genome assembly GCF_018294505.1 of Triticum aestivum. Taxonomy (NCBI): domain Eukaryota; kingdom Viridiplantae; phylum Streptophyta; class Magnoliopsida; order Poales; family Poaceae; genus Triticum; species Triticum aestivum. The sequence continues at coordinate 548,233,927 of NC_057797.1, read as the reverse complement.
GAGGCTGTTCTTCCTTGTATCATCCATCATCACCAGCCCCAGGAGGCAATCCACAAACCACACGCTGGAGTAGGGTATTACACCACATCGGTGGCCCGAACCAGTATAAATCTTGTGTCTCTTGCGCAGTTATTTTAGTAGTTTAGTTCCTTGCGAGACGGTGAGGTTGAAGGTGTAATCTCCGCGCGCACCCCAGTGTTCGAACCTTAAGGGTCTGCCGGTACCCGAAATCCGACAATATCTTTGCATGCAAGGAAGTGCCTCCTTATTACGCACAAAAAAATGAATACCCCCTGCTAGCTGGGACCCACCATTGTGGGAGGCTGACTTGTGGGCCTACTAAGTTGACGGGAACGAAGGGCTTTGTCAACTTAGTCAATATGAACGATTCTAGCTCCAGCGACCGTACGATGTCCATCCAACGGTCGTAGTGCTTCTTCAACCTCTAGTCTTCTTGCTCCAGCCGCCCAAAGCAGCGCCGGTCGTGTCGCATGCTCCTGCCTCCCGTGGCCGGCTGTGCTGCCACGGAGGCCTCACCGCCCCTACTATTCCCACGCTAACCAGGCCCTGCGGTGACGGCAGCCTCACACCACAGCCGAACTAGTGAACCCTCGTACTCCTCTCCACGCGGGCTTCCACTGCCGCGTCTTCCCCGGCTCCGCGTCGTCCCCTTCCTAGGCCTCGCCGTCGTCCACCGCCGTGGTGCTCTCCGCGTGGCGTGGTCAATATGGTCAAGGAACAACTTCCATCGGAAGAGTACTGTACGTGGAGAGGCTGATAGCTGGGTCCATGCCCACAGCCCGGTTTTTTTGTGATTTGCCAAGTAAGTCGCTTTGTCAGGCCTGTTGGGCTGCAAATCTTTCAAGATGAGGAGTGCTTTCATTCGGTTGGCCAGGAAAATGGCCTATCAGTAATGAGAAATGGGTTGTACATTTTTAAAACACATCAAACCGGCAATTAGTTTCAAATATCTTTTTTTCATTTCGAGATTTTAAATTACATTAATTTTTTGCGTGGACAATTTGTTGGATTTTATATTGATATACATTTATTTTTAAAATCAGTTTGAATGTGAGTCGACATTTCGAGATTAAAAACAATTCGGACCGCACCGAAATATGCAAAATTTCGTATAATTTTTTAACAGTGGCCACAATATGGGTTGTAATGCTAACAAAAAGAATATGGGCTCGAAAAAAACCTTAAGAATTAGCAAATGGGCTGTAAATTATTAGAAATAATGGCAGATGGGTTGTATGCTATTTTCCACAGATTTGAGGCTTTCCAAAAAAAGGTTGACGCACAAGCAGTGACTGTTGGATGTCCATTGAACGGCCGTCGTGCTTCTTCAATCTCTACTCTTCCTGCTCCAGCCGCTCAAACGAGCGTCGGCGGGACTGCTTGCTCCCTCCTCCCCGCGGATGGCTGTGCTGCCGTGCAGGCCTCACCGCCCCACCGTACTCCCATCGCTGGCCTAGCCATCCCTCTACTCACCCACACCTGCTGTTATTCTCCGGTCAAGGCAGACGAACCAGTAAACCCTCATACAGTCGTACTCCCCTCCGCGTGGGAAACAGCTGCCGAGTGTTCCCTACCTCTGTGTCGTTCCCTTCCTAGGACTCGCGTCGTCCACCACCCTGGTGCTCTCGGCGCGGCATGGTCAACGTGGTCAACGGCCGACATGCATCTAAAGTGGACTGTACGTGGAGAGGCCGACAGCTAGATCCACGGCCGCACGCAAGGAAATGCCTCCTTATTACGCGCAACATAATGATTCCTCCACCTGACATCAGGGACCCACCGAAAGGGCCTCTGTATTTCACGAAAAAAATGTTACCGCCGATAACAGCTCGGACCCACCAGCTATATCTTCGCACGCAAGGAAGTGCCTCCTTATTACGCACAAAAAAATGAATACTCCCCCTGTTAGCTGGGACCTAGTATAGTGGCAGGCTGACTTGTGGGCCTACTAATTTGACGGGGACGGAGGGCTTTGTCAACTTAGTCAATATGCACGATCCTAGCTCTAGTGACCATACGATGTCCATCCAACGGCCGTAGTGCTTCTTCAACCTCTAGTCTTCTTGCTCCAGCCGCCCAAACCAGCGCCGGTCGTGCCTTGTGCTCCTGCCTCTCGTGGTCGGCTGTGATGCGGCGGAGGCCTCACCGCCCCCTACTACTCCCACCACGGGCTAGGCCATCCCTCTACTCACCCACACACCCTGTTATTCTGCGGCGACGGCAGCCTCACACCGCAGCGAACCAGTGAACCCTCGTACTCCTCTACGCGTGGGCATCCACTGTCGCGTCTTCCCCGGCTCCACGTCGTCCCCTTCCTAGGCCTCGCCATCGTCCACCGCCCTGGTGCTCTCGGCGCGGCGTGGTCAACATGGTCAAGGAACGGCTTCCATCGGACATGGACTGTACGTGGAGAGGCTGACAGCTGGGTCCACGGCCGCAGCAAGGAAGTGCCTCCTTATTACGTGCAAAATAATTATTCCTCCACCTGACAGCGGGGACCCACCGGATGGGTCACCGTATTTCGCGAAAAAACATTTGCCCCTGACTGCTGGGACCCACCAGCTACATCTTTGCACGCAAGGAAGTGCGTCCGGGCAAAAAAACGATTCGCCCCCTGACTGCTGGGACCCACCAGCTATATCTTTGCAGGCAAGGAAGTGCCTGCCAGTCGGGACCCACCTGGTCGAAGTGTACGTAGCGTTGTCATTCTGGTCGCGAACGTGTACATACATATATACTGGTGGATGTAGAGGCGTGCATGTGTCGTAGTAGAGGCGCGTATGTGTCATAGTAGAGGCGCGCAAGTAGCATGTACACGTACGTACAGCGGCCAGGGTGCAAGAAAGAAAATACGGCCACGTATGTGTACATACGGGCAGGGTCTCGAACGCCTACTCGCGCATACGTACGGCCAGGGCTCGTGCACATGGCAGGGTCAGAGCGGAGAAACAGCGTCGTTGTCGTGTTCATGGGGAGGCAACGGAATGCGTCGTGTTCATCGGGAGGCAACGGAATGCGTTGTGTTCATCGGGAGGCAACGGAACGCGTGGGAGCCAACCGACTGGGTCAGAGCGGAATGCATGGTCGTGTTCATCGGGAGGGCTTGGACGGAACAGGAGATGGAAACGAGGCATGGCGTACCGCACAACAGAGAAAACGGACCTCCTACGTTCGGAACGGGGTCCTGTTGATCGGGAGGGGTCTGGCGTATCGCAAAATGGAGGAAACGGACCTCCTACGGTCGAAACAGGGGTCATGTTGATCGGGAGGGGTGTGGCGTACCGCAAAACGGATGAAACAGACCTCCTACGGTCGAAACGGGGGTCCTGTTGATCGGGAGGGGTGTGGCATACCACAAAACGGAGGAAACGGACTTGTGTTGGAGCGCTACGGTCGAAACGGGGTCCTGTTCATCGGGAGGGGTGTGGCGTACCGCAAAACGGGACTCCACGGGATACTGTTCATCTCCATCGTCGACCTCCTCCAGCCTCCACAGGCTACCGTCGACCTCCTCCAGCCTCCACAGACTCCTGTTCATCCAGCCTCCACCACGCGCTACTCCACCAGCTACTGTTCAACCACCCCTCCACGGGCACCCCTCCACCGTCTACTGTTCATCCAGCCCTCCACACCACGGGGTCCTTTCAACCACCCCTCCACGGGCACCCCTCCACTGTCTACTGTTCATCCAGCCCTCCACCACACCACGGGGTCCTGTTCATCCAGAGGCAACGCCACCGCTCACTGTTCATCCATACCCCCCGCAACGCTCACTGTTCATCCTAGAGGCAGCATCGATCGGCTTCAGTTAGCAGCAGTAGCAAAGGAATCGCTCGATCAGGTTCAATTAAAAGCCATTGATCGATCGCTCGGGTTCAGTAATGCGTAGCCTGCAGTGCAATCGCTCGGGTTCAGTTAGAGCCCAACGCCTCGCTCGGGTTCAGTTAGAGCCAACGCCTCGCACACATGCGCATACGTGTACGAGAGAAACGCGCATCGCTCGGCCCCCGACCTTCCACCGTAACCGGGAACTCCCCGAAATTTTCCTCGCCCTCTCTTCTACCACGGTTTTTTCTGTCATGGACGGCCCAAAGAATGTCATGCAGCTTCGTCTCCGGCCCGCCCAGGACGAAAAGCCCATTTTCTGTCATGATTTTTTGTCACAGAAGTAGGAGCCCACCACATCTATGATGATACCGGGTTTTTTCACAATTATCGTCATAGAAGTGTCATATGTATGACAGGAAAAAAATTCGTTTGGCCCAAAATGTCATGGATGTGTCTTTTTTTGTAGTGTTGGATCGTTTTTCCCTATGGGGAGGTGAGTCGACCTCTTCTTCATCACTCGGGTCATCACTCTCCTCGTCCTCCTCTTCATCAGAGTGCCACTCGCCGCTCTCGCCTCCCCCTCCGGATCCTGCTCCTGCTCCCCGTTGGGCATCGAGTACATCTCAATAAGGGCCTGAAAGACAACAAGCGAAGCAGAAATCAGTCAGTTGACAACAAGCAGTTACATGACAAATCAAGAGAACACTCGGCAGTTCAGAGTTGGACCTTGTCTGGTTGGCGCGAGTTGTCGAATGGAGGGACTCTCCTAGACCCCCTGGGGTTATCGTTGTTGCCAGTGATACCTCTCATCCACTTCTCCACCGTGTCCTCGTCGACCTCTTCTGGGTGGATCCGAGTGGAATCATCAATGCCCGAATACATCCACATCGGATGGTCTCGAGCTTGAAGCGGCTGAATACGTCATTTAAGGAAGACCTCCAGCAGATCCATGCCAGTCACGCCGTCACAGACGAGTTGGACCACCCGCTCGACCAACACCTTCACCTGTGCCTTCTCCTTCGGGATCATTTTCAAGGCGGAGGGCTTTTCGACCCGAACCATAGAGAAGGGTGGAAGTCCGGTCGATTGACCTGGAGTCGGCTGGTCTTTGCAATAGAACCAGGTCGACTGCCATCCTCGGACTGACTCGGGAAGGATCATGGCTGGGAAAGTGCTTTTACCTCTCATTTGAATCCCAAGACCCCCGCACATCTGGATCACGTGCGTCCTCTCATCACTCGGGTTGGCCTTCTTGACCAACTGGGAACGACACGTGAAAATATGCTTGAAAAGGCCCCAGTGTGGCCTACAACCTAAGAAGTTCTCGCACATGGACACGTAGGCAGTGAGGTACACGATGGTGTTGGGAGAAAAGTGGTGGAGTTGTGCTCCAAAGAAGTTCAAGAAGCCTCGGAAAAAAGGATGGGGAGGCAAAGAAAATCCGCGGTCAACATGGGTGGCGAGGAGAACGCACTCACCCTCCCATGGATGCAGTTCGGTCTCACCCTCCGAGAGCAGCGCCGATTCGTGGGGAATCAGCCCCCCCCCCCCCTCGACCAGATCGTCGATGACGTACTAACGAATCGTCGACCGAATCCAGTCGCCCCGGATCCAGCCGCGCGGCAGGCCGAACCTCGACGAAGATCCGCCCCGGCTGGACTTCTTCCCCTTCGCCTTCGTCGTAGCCTTCTTCACGCGCTCCAAAGCCACCGTCTTCTCCTTCCCCATTGCAGCGGGTGAAGCTTGAATAGAGTAGCGGCGCCGGGAGCGGAGGTGGATGTGGCGGAGAAAGCGGGGGAGAAAGAAGAAGAATGGGAACGCACTGCACAAAAAACCCCAATCCGGCACCTTATATGAGGTCGTTTCCGAGTGGCTGGACTGTGGGTCCGGACAATCCTATCAAATCCCTCAACAGTCGCGCGCGAGATACGTGGCGAAAAAGGTGGCGTAGTGATCGAGGCAGCCCTGCCTAATCCCGTCCGATTACTGCGGCCTCCTCCACCCCGCGCGCTTCCCCAAAATTCGAATCCCATAATATCCGCGAGCAGCAGAGCAACCTATCAGACGGAAGATTTTCCCATATCGGTACTCAAAGCATCATAGTAAAAGTTCACTCGACAGAACCAAGAACGGATCAAGGCGACTGAAAAAGAAGTTGAAGTCATCATGATTGCTCATTTGATCCCAATAAGACGCTCCCGAAGCGCGAAAATTGAATCGGAGGTGTTCTCAACTCCTTCTCCACTCAAACCCTGAACCATTCGGGGGCTAATGATGAAGCTATGTACCTAGGGTAGGGTCATAGGCCTGACCTAGACACCCTCCCCTAGGACACCATCTTAAAACCAGAAGCATTCAAGGGATAGCATCATCCACTCGGCTACAAGGCATTCCACTCGGAAGATTCAAAGTCACTCGACCACAACAATTATCACTCGACAGACAAAAGACCTAAAGTCACTCTGCACGACAACGGTCAGATGTTTACTTCGTAGACTTAATAGGCATTTATGTCACTTAATTGCTAGTGTTACCAATAATGCCCCCCTCTTGATGTACCTTAAACCCCTTGTAACATGGGCTGACTGGGGTCCTGGCGCACTCTATATAAGCCACCCCCTCCACTGGCACAAGGGTTCGCACCCCATGTAAACACGCATTCAAATCCAATTGACCGCCTTTGGGCACCGAGACGTAGGGATGCTACTTCCTCCGCGAAGGGCCTGAACTCGTAAAACTCGTGTGTACAACTTCGCCATAGCTAGGATCTTGCCTCCTCATACCTACCCCCCCCCCCCCCCCCCCATTCTACTGTCAGTCTTAGACCCACGACACCAACCTACTGTTGGGAGCCAATTATTCAGAGTAGCAAGTGTAAAGGAGAAAAGGTACATTAAATAATTTGTTATCCCTCTCATGGTAAGACAAAAAATAGCAAGAGAAAGCCCGCATTAGCACCAGACTCTAGAAGGGTGGCGAGCATGGACACCATCGCACTCTAGCTCGACCTCAGCAAGAAAGAGCATGCAACAGCCCTAGACTTCAGCGCCTCGATCGACACCACGACAGCTCTGCAGTGTCCCGCATGGCGTCAAGCTGAACTTTTGAATGTCAGTTGGAAGTGCAGACTTCTCTATGTCGGTATTGCAAAAAGATCTACACAAGTTGAGGTATGAAAAGCAAGAAGTTTGCAAAAAAGAAACAAAAAGAAAGAGATGCATCAGCCGAGCATATCAGGCTAAAGCTACGCGATTGCAAGAAAAGAAGGCACGACGGCGAGGCTTCTCGGCAGATCGAGGGACGGCAAACTTGTAGCATCTCCCCACACATGGATTTGGACTGCAGTGAAACGTTGTTGTTTCCTTTTCTGAACCTGAAGATGTAGTAGAAGAGCAACAGAAACAACGTGATATCTCTATCGACCTTGTGGTGTGGAGGAGGGGTGCAGGGAGACGCTGGCAGCAGTGAGGCATCACCTTGGTAGGCTTCGACGGCCGGCGCGGGCAACCTAGTAAATCAATCTAGAACTCCAGAGTTAGACGACCTGAAACAAGCTGACAAACTGTACATGTTTCTAACCCAATAGAACTCTAAACCTTCTGAAGAAAAATCATGGTTTGAACAAGATTGTACGATAACATTCAGCCCTAGAACATTTACTCAAAAGCAAACACAAATTTAAATGCTCTCCTGTGGCTTCTAACCCAATAGAACTCTCAACCTTTTGAAGAAATGCAATGGGTAGGGCGCGGGTGACAACACAGATGGGTAAAGGGTGCGACCTGCAACTCGAGGAGACCATGTCCTGCAGCTGGTTAGCACATCACCTGCTAGTGTTTTTGAACGGTGTCACCATGGTACAGCTGAACTTCAGACATAAAAATTAGGAGCTCCTTCTGCAGATTTGGGAGCACTATTTGCTGTCGATCGGAATCAATTAGATAGAGAATTAGCACCTAGTGAGAGACAAACATCAGCAAGTTGGGCATGGACACAAAGCAGAGGCATCACATAGAACAATAACACAGGCGAGAGAGTAGTTACAGTGGCACCGGAAGGATAGGAAGCAACACAGGCGAGAGAGTAGTTGCACTACCAGCTAGCTACAGAATATTTTCATGGAAAAACCAGTACACGCCCCATTACGAGAGAACAAGGAGATGTAGAACACTACAAGAATTTCACGAAAGAATAAAAAACCAGAGGACCACATCACACGTACTTGAAACTGATGGAACTAGTATTCTTGTTCGTGGAGGCATTTCAGTAAAGACAAGATATGCACCCATATAGATAATTGGACAAAGTTACTTAGCTAGTCATGGTCATTGTCGACCACGACAATACTCAACTTTCTCAATGTACACATAAACGTCAAATTGAAAATAATAGGATTGCTGGAGTGAGTTGAAAAAAAAAATACTAAATTTACTCAATGTATACTAAACAAAACACATACATATTCATCTGGGTGATGCACATGACAAAATTGAATTGCTAGAGCAAATTGAACTGGCCGTAAGGTGGAGGAGGAGGCACAGAGGTAGGTCTCACCTCTGCTGTCAAGCGAGCGGACAAGGAGGGACTGCACGCATGGACGAGGTGGACTGCGCGATGGATCCCAGCTGGAGTGATGCGTGGTTGCGGTGATGGCAGGGTAGGCAGCGATGTTGGGAGGCGGGAGGTGTTGCGTCGAGTACACGCGGCCGACAGCGTGCTTGGGCTCGCCGGGACGTGGATGCGGGATGCCGGATCCCACCCAGCGGCGTAGGATCTTGGGGGTGGTGGAGGCATGGATCCTATTGGGGGTCGGCGGCGGCGCATCCGCGGGAGGAGATCGCCAGTGGGGCAATGATAGGAGGACGGCGTGCGGCCGCTGGAGAAGACCGGGGGTAGGGCCACGGGAGGAGGAAGGCGCGTGGCCGCAGCAAAAGGGCGGATGCAGGGCCACGGGATCAGGCCGGCGGCGGTTCCGTGGAAGGCAGGCGGCGGCGGTTTCGCGGGAGGAGGCCGGTGGACGGCGGCGGCGCTGCAGGACGAGGACGGTGGAATCGTGGGAGGTTAGAGAAGGTCGTGGCCGGGTTATTAGGTCGTTCGGCAACGTGCCAATGGGTTGGTCTAGTGTTGGTCTTGACCTCAGAAACATCTGGTCGGGCCTATATAGGGCTGGAGTTATCATATATATATATATATATATATATATATATATATATATATATATATATATATATATATATATATATACATACATAAACACTATTCTGATCACGAGATCAGAATAATATTCTGATCACAACATGAACTTCCCGAGAAACGCGTTTGTCAGGACCCCGACTCGATGTCACATCGATCTAGCCGGTAACACATCATATCACTTTGCGGCCTCACGCACGGCATCCCCACGGGTGTCGTCTTACCTTTTCCCGGGACCGTTTGCGCCTTTTGGCTCACGTATATGATAGTGTCGCTAGCATCCATATGAAAAGGAGCCCGGGCTGACATGACTAGTCGTAAACCCAAAGTGGCACAGACTTACAGGGACAGGCATCCATGACCCAGCTTCGAACGTGTCGGTCATCAGCAAGTGGGTCCGGGCTGTAGCACTGGGCTAGCAGGACTCCGGCAAACCGGGCTGTAGCGGGCTAACAGGACTCCGGTACTCAAAGCGTGACATTTCCCCGAAGGGACAGACACAGGAACGAAGAAGGACACATGCCGGCCAGCCTAAGTGTTCCAGAGCAGTAGCAAGCTACCATGGCTCAGCGGTAACACTAGGAGACATTTCCCGGTAAGAGAGGCTACTAAAGATAAACAACTAGATAGTCAGATCCCACACATAGCACTACACATTACACGTACGCATAACATGCAAGTATGTGCTGTACAACATGGCATCACAGCATAACTCAACAATTATATAGATAAAGGCTCAGAAGAGCCTTCATAGCATTTATTGCAAACAGGGGTCACAAGACCCGTCATACAGAGCATACAAGCAACAAGCGGAAGCATTACATGTCTGGGTACAGACATCTATAAATGAAAAAGGCTGGAAGCCTGACTATCTACAACATCCGATCAAGATCGTAGCTGAGGTACTAGCTACTAGTCGAAGTCCACGAGAACACTAGTAAGACCGAAGTCTCCGCTGCAATAACATAAATAAAGCAACATGAGTACAAAGGTACTCAGCAAGACTTACATCAGATCCTATCATACATGCATTTGTATCAAGAGGTAATGTGGGGTTTAGTTGCAGCAAGCCAGCTTTGACTCTGTGGCTATCCTGTTCTACGACTACCAGAAACTCTGGAGGTGAGACAACGTACACGAGTCCACTAATCACCACACAATACACCACTATGGATTCATTCCCGTCTCCCTACGAGAAGGCCATCCATAGCACTCACACTTGTCTTGAGCATTTTATAGTATCCACTTCAAGTTGTCTATGTACCATGTAAGCATCCAAGAAGTCCATAACCGCGGACCCGGCTATTCGAATAGATCATGTTAACCCTGCAGGGGTGTACTTCTTCACACACGCTCTCGCCACTTACCGCCATGTACACGTCATGTATCTCGGCAACCTTCAAGCGGAAGCCTGGCGAGGGTGTCGGCCACGACCTGACTAACCACACAAGACTCTAGTCCAGGTTTATCGCCTATTCGGGTTCCATCCGCAAGGAGATCCGGCCGGGGTGTCGCTTACGGCCCCAAACGATGTGTACAGGGTTCCCGAGCCCACCAACCGGGTGCCACTCGGTACACCGGGCCACGTGTGCCTAGTCTGTCCCAAGCCCACCCTGCCGGGTGCCACTTGGTAGAAAAATAGCACTACCTACAAACACCAGAAACTAGTTGCGACTCCTGGACAGAGATCAAGTTGGTTAATAAGTCGAGAGGGCTTGGAGCGCCCGGAGCCCAATGTGTGGTAGTATCGAGTCATTGGACAACATACACAGAACTCAGGGCTTAAGGACGGTTCCAGTGAGACAACCCACCATGTACTCCTACATGGCCTCTCACCGCTACCTTTACCAAATCGTGTTCACACACTTCACTCTCAGCATCAGAACATATCGTGACACTCCAATTCATTCCCAATGAACCAGACCTGACACACTCTAAGCAATAGCAGGCATAGCATGGTAGGAACACATCAGTGGCTTCAATCAACTCCTACACATGCTAGTGGGTTTCAACTATTTACTGTGGCAATGACAGGTCATGCAGAGGAATGGGTTCAACTACCGCAGCACAAAGTAGCAGATGAATCGTTGTTGTCCTAATGCAATAACTGAGAGCAGGAGCGAGAGAGTAGGGTTTTATCGAAATGAACAAGGGGGGTTGCTTGCCTGGTAAATCAACAAGGGAGGCACTGCTTCACAGACAGGTACTCTGGAACGTCTCCGGAGCAGGACCTATCGAGAAGGAACGGTGCCGGCAATCAATACACAATCATATGCAACAATATGATGCATGAACATGGCATGTAGATGTGATGCTGCTGAGCTAATGCAACTAGTGTTCAATTGGTTTGAAGTCCATTTGAACCAAAGGTTCAAATGCATTTCTAAATTAGGTCTCTTATATATGCCATAATGTGTTTTCTCATATTCAGCATGTATAGGTTGGTTTGTCATGCATGAAACTAGTACAGATGGAAAGATTGCATTTTTCTGATAATTTTTCATATATAAATTATTTCAATCTGAGCTACGGTTGAATTTCTATGAATTTTTGAAGATTAAATCATTTTCTGGATTTTCTGAATTATTTTAATTCCAGAAAATGTATAATTGCGTCAGCATGACGTCATCATTGCATCAGCGGTCAACGCGGCTGTCCAGGTCAAACCTGACGTGTGGGACCCACACGTCAGTGACACTGGGGTTAACAGGGTTAATTAAAAGGTTAGGGGGGGGGTCGGGCCCACTGGTCAGCGTCAGGGGGGGGGGGTTAGTTAACGGTGATTAGCACTAAGCTAATCACCTGACGGGCCGGCCCCACCTGGCAGGGCTCAGGCGACGGGGGCTCGTCGCCGGCGACCTCTGGACGCGGCGGAGTCCGCGCCACAGGCCACGGGGACGGCGTCTGAGAGCACCGGGGCGTAGCCCGGGCTCTCGCGCATCTGGTAGGGTAGGTGGAAGCAGCGGGGGAGGCCGGAGCTCGCCGGAGCGAAGCTCGGGGCGGCGGCCGGAGTTCGGGCGCGAGCGGGATCGGGCTGCGGGGCACGGGGAGGCCACCTGAGGGGCTCGGCGGCACCCTCGTGGCACCAGGAGCGCGAAGGGAGGCTTGGTTTGGGCGGAGGCGGGCCGAGACGGCGACGGCGACAAGGACGGCGGCGGGAGGCTTCGGCCGTGGTGGGAAGCGGCGCTACGGCACGGGAACGGGAGGGAGAAGAGAGGGGAACGGTGGAGGAGCTCACCGCGGATCCAGCGAGCGCGAGGACGAGGTCGGGGATGCCCGGAAGCTCCCGAATCGACGGCGAGTACCCACGGCGGCCGGAGGCGAGGATGGCGACGGCGATGGCTCCACGGGATGCCCCGTCTTGCTTGGCTCGACGAGGAGGTAGAGGGGGTCGCGGCGGAGCTCGGGGGCTCTACGGAGGGGCGAGGGGACGGCGGGGAGCGCGTCGGTGACGAGCTGCGGCGGCGGCAGTGCTTCGGGTGAGAGGGAGAGAGAGCAGGGGGAGAGGAGGAGGGCGAGGGAGAGTGAGAGCGGTGCGGGGCAGCTGCGTGGCGACGTTCCGGACGTCCAGGCGTCGAGGGGGAGGACAGGCAGGCAGGTGCCGTGGCGGCACGGCGGTGCGCACGCGCCGGCCACACGCCTCTGGCCTCCTGGCGGGAGGTGGAGGACGACTGGCGCTAGCCAGTCGGCTGGGCCGGCCAGCTGGGCCGCACAGGGGGGGAGGCCCAGGTAAGCCCCTCCTTCTTTATTTCTGTTTTTCTAATTTTTCTGACATTTGTTTTGATTTAATAAATATATTAAATCATTTAATTTTATTATGCCAATTTTTGCAGGAGCTGGATATATTATTCCAGAGCTCTTTTATAATTGGCATAATTTTTGGACCATATTTCATAAATATAGAAATATATTTCCAATGCAAATATTTATCGAATTAATCCAAATGGCCAAAATAAATGTCCATGAGCTCCTAAAAATATTGTTTTGATTTTTATCTCTGTCCAATATTTTCAGAGGGCAACATGAGCATTTTCTTGGACCCTTTTGGAGAAATTTTTATTTGGGTCATTTTCAAAAAAAATGATTCTGAGGGTTCCACCAATCCTCATTTCAAATTTAAAATGAAATTTAAATATGATGCACAAATGGCTAGCTAGCCTAGGTCATACCAGACTAGGGATGTGACAACTCGCCCCCACTTGACAGAATCTCGTCCCGAGATTCAGGGGTCGACGGAAAGAAAGCGGGGTACTCCAGTCGAAGACGATCTTCTCGCTCCCAAGTAGCCTCTCTCTCGGAATGATGAGACCACTGAACTTTGAGAAACTTGATGTTCTGACGTTGAGTGACACGCTCTGCTTGATCAAGAATGCGAACCGGGTACTCTCGGTATGTGAGGTTATCTTGGAGATCAAGCGTTTCGTGGTCCACTCCGCGGATAGGATCCGAGAAGCAACGCCTGAGTTGAGAGACGTGGAAGACATCATGAACTCGAGAAAGATGTGGGGGTAGTTCCAATTGGTAGGCAACCTCTCCTCGTTTAGCGAGAATGCGAAAAGGACCAATGTAACGAGGAGCCAACTTGCCCTTGATACCGAAACGATGGGTACCCTTTAAAGGAGTAACCCGAAGGTAAGCTTGGTCGCCAATTTCATAAGTCATATCCTTATGATGACGATCGTACTGACTTTTCTGACGAGACTGGGCTGTTTTCAAATTCTCACGAATGATGCGAACTTGCTCTTCTGCCTCCTGGATCATATCCGGTCCAAAGAATTGTCTTTCACCGGTTTCTGACCAGTTCAAAGGTGTTCGACATCTTCGTCCATAGAGAACCTCAAAAGGAGCTTTCTTGAGGCTGGATTGGTAGCTATTGTTATAAGCAAACTCGGCGAAAGGAAGACATTTCTCCCAATCCATACCGAATGAGATAACGCAAGCTCTGAGCATGTCTTCGAGAATTTGATTGACCCGCTCCACCTGACCACTCGACTGAGGGTGGAAAGCGGTACTGAAGGAAAGATGGGTTCCCATGGCAGTTTGGAAACTCTCCCAGAAATGAGAAGTGAAAAGACTGCCACGGTCTGAATTGATCTCTAGTGGAACACCATGAAGTGATACTATTCGAGAAATGTATAAGTCAGCAAGCTGACTAGCAGTGATACTCTCTCGAACAGGAAGGAAGTGAGCCACTTTGGAGAGACGATCAATGACTACGAAGATAGCATTATTCCCTCTCTTGGTCCTGGGAAAGCCGGTGATGAAGTCCATACCAACTTTATCCCATTTCCATTCAGGAATAGCCAAAGGCTGAAGGGTGCCAGCAGGTCTTTGATGCTCTGCCTTAACGCGACGACAAATGTCACATTTAGCAATGAACTCAGCGATTTCTCTCTTCATCCTAGTCCACCAGAACCTCTGGCGTAGATCCTGATACATCTTAGTACTACCGGGATGAATCGTGAGAGGAGATTCATGCGCCTCCTTAAGGATCAATTGTCGCAGATGTTGATTCTTGGGAACCACCAAACGATTCTCAAAGAAAACAACACCACGATCATCCATAGAGAAACATCCACCAACTCCCTTCTTAATGTTTCTCTTGATCCGAGAAATTCCTGTGTCTTGCTTTTGAGCAGCGATAATCCGATCTTCAAGATCAGGTTTCGCCACCAGGGTAGAAAGGAATCCGCGAGGAGCTATGTGAAGGTTAAGCTTACAGAATTCCTCATGGAGAAGTGGTTGGCCTTGCTGCAACATGAGATTGTTGCAATAGGATTTACGGCTTAGAGCATCAGCCATGACATTGGCTTTGCCTGGGGTGTAGGTAATCCCTAGATCATAATCTGTGATCAACTCCAACCAACGTCTTTGCCTAAGGTTCAGATCCGGTTGGGTGAAGATATACTTGAGACTCTGGTGATCGGTGTAGATCTCGCAACGTTTACCAAGTAGGTAATGTCGCCAGGTCTTGAGTGCATAGACTACGGCTGCAAGCTCTAGATCATGTGTAGGATAATTCTCCTCATGTGGATGCAACTGTCGAGATGCATAGGCAATCACATGACGATCCTGCATAAGAATGCAACCTAGTCCCTGTCGTGAGGCGTCGCAGTAGATAATAAAGTCTTTAGTGAAATCCGGTGGCACAAGTATGGGAGCAGAAGTCAGGCGCCTTTTCAGTTCCTGAAAACTGTACTCACACTGTGGGGACCACTCAAACTTTTTATCTTTCTTGAGAAGTTCCGTGAGGGGTTTGGCTACTTTGGAGAAGTTTTCAACAAAGCGGCGACAATAGCTGGCTAGACCAAGGAAACTCCTAACTTGTTTCACGGTCTCAGGTGGAGTCCAATCGAGAACGGCTTGAACTCTCTCGGGATTGACAGCAATGCCCTTACCAGAGATTACGTGGCCTAGGTAGGTCACTTCTGGCAACCAAAATTCACACTTGGAGAACTTGGCATAAAGGCGGTGCTCTCTGAGTTTTTCTAAAACAAGTCTAAGATGTTCGGCATGCTCTTCCTCGTTCTTCGAGTAAATAAGAATATCATCGAGGTAAACCACGACGAACTTATCTAAGTACTCCATGAAGATCGAGTTCATCAAGCGGGAGAATGTAGCTGGGGCATTGGTTAGACCAAAGGACATGACGGTGTACTCGTACTGACCATAACGAGTAACAAAAGCTGTCTTGGGAATGTCCCCATTTCTGATCTTGATTTGATGGTAGCCTAACCTTAAATCCATCTTGGAGAAGACTGAGGATCCAGCGAGCTGATCATACAGATCGTTGATCCTGGGAAGCGGATACTTGTTCTTTATCGTGACCAAATTAACGGGACGATAATCTACAACCATCCGGTCCGTACCGTCTTTCTTCTTGACGAAGAGGACGGGGCAAGCCCAAGGAGAAGAACTAGGACGGATGAAACCCTTTTGCAAGGACTCATCGAGTTGTTTCTTAAGCTCGGCTAGTTCTAGGGGTGCCATCTTGTAAGGTCTCCGGGAGATTGGAGCTGTTCCTGGGATAAGGTCTATGACGAACTCTACATCTCTGTCAGGTGGAACACCTGGCAGTTCCTCTGGAAAGACATCCGGAAAGTCACGGACTACCGGGATATCTTCAAGGTCTGGAAGAGGGCTGGCATTAAGAGAATAGAGTTGACGCTTTGCAACTCTAGTGGAGACGGTGACTATCTTGCCAGATGGGTGTGTAAGCTGAACAGATCTTGTGTAACAATCAATCTTGGCATGATGAGCTGTCATCCAGTCCATACCCAAGATGATGTTAATATCTGAAGACTTGAGGGCTACAAGTGATGCAAGGAATACAAGTCTATCAACAAGGATTTCATTACTATGGCTGATTCTGGTGGTCTGCCATCTAGACCCTGGGGTTTGGATTTCAAGCGAAGTTGGCATATCACAAAATGACATGTCGTGCAAACGAGCATAACCTTCAGAAATGAAGGAGTGAGATGCCCCAGTATCGAATAGAACTGATGCTGGGTGACAATTGACAAGGAGTGTGCTAAGAACGACATCTGGATCATCATGAGCGTCTTTAGCTGAGACGTGGTGCACACGTCCACGTTCAGTGGGGGCTGACTTGACACTGATCATCTTGCGTGATGGCTTAATACAGCCAACAGTCTTCTCGGGCTGGGGTGGAGCATAACTAGTCTGAGAGCAATCACGTGCATAGTGTCCTGGCTTCCCGCATGTGAAGCAAGTCCCTGAGGTTGGACGGGGACCCGCACTGACAAACGGTCTACCAGTAGGCCTGGGTGGAACATACGACGGAGTTGGAGAAGGCACCACATAAGATGACCTCGGTGTATAACCGGAAGGAAGAGCGGAGTTTGGAACCCAAATCCGGCGTTTCTGGGAACTAGAACCGGAGGAAGATCCCAAATCACGGGTGTGCTTACGAGACTCCTCGTAAGTGAGTTGAGCTGTCTCTGCATTGATGGCCTTGTTCACAAGGGCTTGGAATGTATCACAATGATGCAGGTGGAGATCACGACGCAACTTGGGGTTGAGACCCTTCCGGAACCTAGCTTGCTTCTTGGCGTCCGTGGACACTTCTTCTGTGGCATAGCGGGCAAGGTTCTCGAATTCTCTGCTATAAGCATCAACAGCCATCTTACTCTGGGTGAAACTACAGAACTCTTCTCTCTTGCGATCAAGAAGGGCCTGGGGAATGTGATGCTCACGAAAAGCCTCAGTGAAATCCTTCCAGGTAGGAATCTGGCCAGCTGGAAGCAAAGCCTCATAGTTCTGCCACCAAAGACTAGCAGGACCTTCCAGGTGGTATGTGGCATAAGTGACCTTGTCATCTTCAGCTACGCTCGCGGAACGCAGCTTATGAGTGATGCTACGGAGCCAGTCATCTGCATCGAGTGGCTCGATGGAATGATGAAAAGTAGGTGGGTGCAAGCGAATGAAATCATGAATGGTAGCAGCCCCTTTGAACTGATGTGCGGTGTTCTCCTCGATACGTGCCAACAAACGATTAGACTCACGCTTGTTCCTCTCCATCTCTAGCATGAACTCTGTCAACGAAGGCTGGTCGGGAGGATCCTCATCCCTACCATATCCATGGTTCTGGCTACGAGCAACGGAACTTCGCTTAGCCGATGACATCCTGAGAAACGAACCAAGGACGGAATCAGCATCAACTATGGACTGTAGAATGTAGGACAAGGAGTTAGTATCACTCGAACTCCTAGGGCAATTCCGGCAGCATAACGGCAGTAAAATGCTCAGAATGAGACATCCTGCTAAAAATGGGGTAGTACAACAACTCAACATCACCACTCAAGGTTCTGGGAGAGTACTAAACAGACTACACCGGAAATACTTAAAACTGGGGTATGACCCTGATCAACCAATCCTATGGGACTACGGAGTAGTAACACGTGATCCTGATAGACGGAAGAGAAAGCCTAGTTCCTTAACCCCGTAGGAAAGATAGGATGACTCAGATCAGAAGACCATGAGGTAAAGGAGTAAAAAGAGCCTTACGTTCCTTCCCACAATCAATTCCCTTACATAACTAAAGATTTTCTAGACTCAACTTCGACCAGTTTGGCTTGGTAAACCTACAGGCAGTCAGGCTCTGATACCAACGCTGTCAGGACCCCGACTCGATGTCACATCGATCTAGCCGGTAACACATCATATCACTTTGCGGCCTCACGCACGGCATCCCCACGGGTGTCGTCTTACCTTTTCCCGGGACCGTTTGCGCCTTTTGGCTCACGTATATGATAGTGTCGCTAGCATCCATATGAAAAGGAGCCCGGGCTGACATGACTAGTCGTAAACCCAAAGTGGCACAGACTTACAGGGACAGGCATCCATGACCCAGCTTCGAACGTGTCGGTCATCAGCAAGTGGGTCCGGGCTGTAGCACTGGGCTAGCAGGACTCCGGTAAACCGGGCTGTAGCGGGCTAACAGGACTCCGGTACTCAAAGCGTGACATTTCCCCGAAGGGACAGACACAGGAACGAAGAAGGACACATGCCGGCCAGCCTAAGTGTTCCAGAGCAGTAGCAAGCTACCATGGCTCAGCGGTAACACTAGGAGACATTTCCCGGTAAGAGAGGCTACTAAAGATAAACAACTAGATAGTCAGATCCCACACATAGCACTACACATTACACGTACGCATAACATGCAAGTATGTGCTGTACAACATGGCATCACAGCATAACTCAACAATTATATAGATAAAGGCTCAGAAGAGCCATCATAGCATTTATTGCAAACAGGGGTCACAAGACCCGTCATACAGAGCATACAAGCAACAAGCGGAAGCATTACATGTCTGGGTACAGACATCTATAAATGAAAAAGGCTGGAAGCCTGACTATCTACAACATCCGATCAAGATCGTAGCTGAGGTACTAGCTACTAGTCGAAGTCCACGAGAACACTAGTAAGACCGAAGTCTCCGCTGCAAAAACATAAATAAAGCAACATGAGTACAAAGGTACTCAGCAAGACTTACATCAGATCCTATCATACATGCATTTGTATCAAGAGGTAATGTGGGGTTTAGTTGCAGCAAGCCAGCTTTGACTCTGTGGCTATCCTGTTCTACGACTACCAGAAACTCTGGAGGTGAAACAACGTACACGAGTCCACTAATCACCACACAATACACTACTATGGATTCATCCCCGTCTCCCTACGAGAAGGCCATCCATAGCACTCACACTTGTCTTGAGCATTTTATAGTATCCACTTCAAGTTGTCTATGTACCATGTAAGCATCCAAGAAGTCCATAACCGCGGACCCGGCTATTCGAATAGATCATGTTAACCCTGCAGGGGTGTACTTCTTCACACACGCTCTCGCCACTTACCGCCATGTACACGTCATGTATCTCGGCAACCTTCAAGCGGAAGCCTGGCGAGGGTGTCGGCCACGACCTGACTAACCACACAAGACTCTAGTCCAGGTTTATCGCCTATTCGGGTTCCATCCGCAAGGAGATCCGGCCGGGGTGTCGCTTACGGCCCCAAACGATGTGTACAGGGTTCCCGAGCCCACCAACCGGGTGCCACTCGGTACACCGGGCCACGTGTGCCTAGTCTGTCCCAAGCCCACCCTGCCGGGTGCCACTTGGTAGAAAAATAGCACTACCTACAAACACCAGAAACTAGTTGCGACTCCTGGACAGAGATCAAGTTGGTTAATAAGTCGAGAGGGCTTGGAGCGCCCGGAGCCCAATGTGTGGTAGTATCGAGTCATTGGACAACATACACAGAACTCAGGGCTTAAGGACGGTTCCAGTGAGACAACCCACCATGTACTCCTACATGGCCTCTCACCGCTACCTTTACCAAATCGTGTTCACACACTTCACTCTCAGCATCAGAACATATCGTGACACTCCAATTCATTCCCAATGAACCAGACCTGACACACTCTAAGCAATAGCAGGCATAGCATGGTAGGAACACATCAGTGGCTTCAATCAACTCCTACACATGCTAGTGGGTTTCAACTATTTACTGTGGCAATGACAGGTCATGCAGAGGAATGGGTTCAACTACCGCAGCACAAAGTAGCAGATGAATCGTTGTTGTCCTAATGCAATAACTGAGAGCAGGAGCGAGAGAGTAGGGTTTTATCGAAATGAACAAGGGGGGTTGCTTGCCTGGTAAATCAACAAGGGAGGCACTGCTTCACAGACAGGTACTCTGGAACGTCTCCGGAGCAGGACCTATCGAGAAGGAACGGTGCCGGCAATCAATACACAATCATATGCAACAATATGATGCATGAACATGGCATGTAGATGTGATGCTGTTGAGCTAATGCAACTAGTGTTCAATTGGTTTGAAGTCCATTTGAACCAAAGGTTCAAATGCATTTCTAAATTAGGTCTCTTATATATGCCATAATGTGTTTTCTCATATTCAGCATGTATAGGTTGGTTTGTCATGCATGAAACTAGTACAGATGGAAAGATTGCATTTTTCTGATAATTTTTCATATATAAATTATTTCAATCTGAGCTACGGTTGAATTTCTATGAATTTTTGAAGATTAAATCATTTTCTGGATTTTCTGAATTATTTTAATTCCAGAAAATGTATAATTGCGTCAGCATGACGTCATCATTGCATCAGCGGTCAACGCGGCTGTCCAGGTCAAACCTGACGTGTGGGACCCACACGTCAGTGACACTGGGGTTAACAGGGTTAATTAAAAGGTTAGGGGGGGGTCGGGCCCACTGGTCAGCGTCAGGGGGGGGGGTTAGTTAACGGTGATTAGCACTAAGCTAATCACCTGACGGGCCGGCCCCACCTGGCAGGGCTCAGGCGACGGGGGCTCGTCGCCGGCGACCTCTGGACGCGGCGGAGTCCACGCCACAGGCCACGGGGACGGCGTCTGAGAGCACCGGGGCGTAGCCCGGGCTCTCGCGCATCTGGTAGGGTAGGTGGAAGCAGCGGGGGAGGCCGGAGCTCGCCGGAGCGAAGCTCGGGGCGGCGGCCGGAGTTCGGGCGCGAGCGGGATCGGGCTGCGGGGCACGGGGAGGCCACCTGAGGGGCTCGGCGGCACCCTCGTGGCACCAGGAGCGCGAAGGGAGGCTTGGTTTGGGCGGAGGCGGGCCGAGACGGCGACGGCGACAAGGACGGCGGCGGGAGGCTTCGGCCGTGGTGGGAAGCGGCGCTACGGCACGGGAACGGGAGGGAGAAGAGAGGGGAACGGTGGAGGAGCTCACCGCGGATCCAGCGAGCGCGAGGACGAGGTCGGGGATGCCCGGAAGCTCCCGAATCGACGGCGAGTACCCACGGCGGCCGGAGGCGAGGATGGCGACGGCGATGGCTCCACGGGATGCCCCGTCTTGCTTGGCTCGACGAGGAGGTAGAGGGGGTCGCGGCGGAGCTCGGGGGCTCTACGGAGGGGCGAGGGGACGGCGGGGAGCGCGTCGGTGACGAGCTGCGGCGGCGGCAGTGCTTCGGGTGAGAGGGAGAGAGAGCAGGGGGAGAGGAGGAGGGCGAGGGAGAGTGAGAGCGGTGCGGGGCAGCTGCGTGGCGACGTTCCGGACGTCCAGGCGTCGAGGGGGAGGACAGGCAGGCAGGTGCCGTGGCGGCACGGCGGTGCGCACGCGCCGGCCACACGCCTCTGGCCTCCTGGCGGGAGGTGGAGGACGACTGGCGCTAGCCAGTCGGCTGGGCCGGCCAGCTGGGCCGCACAGGGGGGGAGGCCCAGGTAAGCCCCTCCTTCTTTATTTCTGTTTTTCTAATTTTTCTGACATTTGTTTTGATTTAATAAATATATTAAATCATTTAATTTTATTATGCCAATTTTTGCAGGAGCTGGATATATTATTCCAGAGCTCTTTTATAATTGGCATAATTTTTGGACCATATTTCATAAATATAGAAATATATTTCCAATGCAAATATTTATCGAATTAATCCAAATGGCCAAAATAAATGTCCATGAGCTCCTAAAAATATTGTTTTGATTTTTATCTCTGTCCAATATTTTCAGAGGGCAACATGAGCATTTTCTTGGACCCTTTTGGAGAAATTTTTATTTGGGTCATTTTCAAAAAAAATGATTCTGAGGGTTCCACCAATCCTCATTTCAAATTTAAAATGAAATTTAAATATGATGCACAAATGGCTAGCTAGCCTAGGTCATACCAGACTAGGGATGTGACAGCGTTTGACCTTCCCCGAGTACTAGGTTGAACTTCAGCTAAAAGGTGTCCAAATGGGGCTTGCGATATACCGTTGGAAAGCTATGGACATCGGTATCATGACCCAAGTTAAATTTTTGGCAAAATGTAAGCGGTTTAAGAGCAGTTTTGAAAACCGTTTTTTCTTCATACAAAAAACATGAATTGTATTTTCGATCACATTTTTAAACTGTTTATCGGAATGAGGCAAATAATATGGCGTTAGAAAGCTGCTGAAAAACTGCTCCTTCCACATGTTGAAATTTTTCTCTAATTCCCTACGGTTAAAGAGTAATTCGGAAAATCATATAATTTCACAAATGGAACACCCGAGTTTGTATTTTCGATGCCATTTCTAAATGGCTAATACAATTGAGGCAAACAATATGGCGTTGGAAAGCTTATGAAAATGCGCTACTTTTTCATGTTAAAAGTTTCTTCTAATTTTGAACGGTTTAAAAGTAATTTAGAAAACGGTACAAGTTCCACCGAGTTCGTATTTTTGAGCTAATTTTTTAATCGTACGTCCAAATGCAGCAAATGATATGGCGTTGGAAAGCTTGAAGAAATGCGAAACTTTTTTGTATATATTATTTCTCCTAATTCATTACGATTTTATGTCAGATTTGAAAATGGCTAAAAACATATTTTTGCCGTAATTTCTACAAACTTTATCGGAATGGGGCAAATAATATACCGCTGAAAAGCTACGGAAAATTCGAAACTTTTTCATGTTGATGGTTTTCTGTGATTCCTTGCTGTTTTCAAATAATTACGAAAATGGCGAGATCATTCGTTCTGCCTTTATCGCGAAACAGATTCTTCGAAAATGCACCGCGTGAAGAACTTGAACTTCTCGGCATGTCTACTTGAACTTCACTCTGTTTTCACGTGCTTTTTTTGCCCGTAGCTCTCCATCCACTCCTCGTAGCTCTCCATCCACTCACCGGAATTGAGCAAGTGATATACCGATGGAAAGCTATTGTAAACACACAACTTTCCCGTGTTGATCGTTTTTTTGTACTCGCGACAATTTTAAAAGTTTTTCATCTCAAATTCATTCACTATAGCAGTAGAACTTCGTGCTGTTTTCACATTGAACTTCTGTGACGTATTTTTGTTTTTAATTTTCCCATCCATTTCGTCAGTATTACACAAATGATATTCTCTTTGTAACAAACCTCTCTCGCATTATATTTTTTAACTTTCTCCGACCGGGGACTTGAACTTATAACAACAAAAAATTTAGCCTTTGCTTTTTTATTCTTTTTTAGTACAAAATGCACACCGTGTAGTATATGAACTTCTGGCAGTTATCAACCAGAACTTCTCTCGGTTACGTGAAAATATTTTGAGTTTTTTTATGAATTTTTAATCTGATTTTCATAATTTTTTATGAAATTTTGAAGCGCTCTATTCTTAATAGTTGAACTTCTTGTTATTTTATTTTTCAACTTCTTGTTTCCATTCTTTAATAACGAGGAAAATATGAGTTTTCTATAATCATCGAACTTCTCCATCTTTTTAATATGGACTTCCTGGTTTATTTCTTAATCTTTTTTATGCGCTCTATTTTAAAAAAAATTGAACTTCTTGTTATTTTATTTTTGAACTTCTTGTTTCCATTGTTTAATAACGAGGAAAATCTGAGTTTTCTATAATCATCGAACTTCTCCATCTTTTTAATATGGACTTCCTGGTTTTATTTCTTAATCTTTTTTATGCGCTCTATTCCTAAAAGTTGAACTTCTTGTTATTTTATTTTCAAACTTCTTATTTCCATTCTTTAATAACGAGGAAAACCATCGAACTTCTCCATCTATTTAATATGGACTTCCTGGTTTTATTTCTTAATCTTTTATGATATGTTGAAGCGCTCTAGTTTTAAAAGTTAAACTTGTTGTTATTTTCTTTTTGAACTTCTTGTTTTCATTCTTTAATAACGAGGAAAATCTGAGTTTTCTATAATCATCGAACTTCTCCATCTTTTTAATATGGACTTCCTAGGTTTTTTTTCTTAGTCTTTTTTTATGAATAAAAATATTTAAGACACCAAAACAACATTTTTGTGTGTGCCTTTGCATTGGTTTGCACATCAAACCGTGTCATCTTCTGAAATTGAACTTCTCATTTTCTTTTTGTTTTCTTACAATATTGTTTAGCACGTCGAACCGGGTCATCTTTAGAAATTGAACTTCTCCTTTCTTTTTGTCCTAGCAGCAGTAGTTGAACTCCCTCCATTGTTAGATTGCACTTCCGCAAACATTACACAAATGGGGCTTGCGATATACTGTTGGAAAGCTATGGACACGAGTAGCATGACCCAAGTTAAATTTTCGGCAAAACCTAAGTGGTTTAAGAGTAGTTTTCAAAACGTTCTTTTCTTCATACCGAAAACGTGAATCGTATTTTCGATAGCATTTCTAAACCGTTTATCGGAATGAGACAAATAATATGGCATTGAAAAGTTGCTGCAAATCCGCTCCTTCCACTTTATTATTATTATTTAGAAACCCAAGCAAAGTTTTTTATTTAGAAATGGTGAAAATCCTTTATACTTTACTTGAACTTCATAATTTACTTTTTCGAGAAACGAGAAGAACTGATTTTTTTTGTATACATCTGACCCTCTATTTTTTAAAGTGAACTTCTTGGCTTTATTATTTGGTGACAAGGTATTTTTGTAAATAAACATTGAACCACTTCATTTTATAAATTTTGAACTTCCAGGTCTTTCCTAGAAACGGAAAAATAATCTATTTTTAGCAAGTATTGTTGAACTGCTCTGTTATTTTAATTTGACCTTCTTATGGTTATTTAAAACTATGAAAAACTATTTTCTATTACAAATATTGAACAACTTTGTTATTTTAATTTGAACTTTTTGGTTATTCTTTTTTAATAGTGGGAATATCCATGGAAATTATTTTAGTACAGTGAAACGTTTTCTTCGAACTCTCTATTTTATCAAATTTGAAATTCTCAACTTAACACTTTTATAGTTGAAGCTTTGTTTTTCTTCATGGTAAATAACCATCGAACTTCCGTGTTATCTTAATTTAAACTTCTTTGTTTTTATTCTTTAGGAACTGGAGAAATCTATGTTTTCTTTATAAACACTGAATTGCTCCGTTATTTTTAATTTGAACGTGTGGGTGTTTTAGAAATGGGATTTTTTTTTAAAAACATTTTAAACCACACTATATTTTTAGTTTCACCTTTCCAACTTCTTGGTTATTTAAATTTGAACTTCATGTTTTCTTATTTAGAAGCACGGAATCCCTTTTTTATGAAGTTTTGTTTTCATCAAACTTTTTTTGATTGACCGGTTAATCTTACTCAAAAAATATAATGTTGTGTTATTCTCCGAACTTGCTATGTTTCATGCGGTGAACCTTTTTTGATTTTGCACTTCCAAAGCTAACATTCTCTAGGTGAGGCATGTTTTCTTGTTGGTATATAAACATCAAATTGCTTTGTTATTTTAATTCGAACTTCTTGATTCTATTCACTTCAATTTTTTAATTCAAACTTTATGGTTTTATTTCAAAAAACATTGTGGGAATTCCATCTGGGTTTTGTCAAAAAACCTACAAAAGAACTTTTTATAATGATGCTTTAGTGTTCTTTTTTTAGCTTCGCAACCCTCGACTACGAACTTTTTTGCGACGTCTCTCTCTCTCTCTCTCTCTCTCTCTCTCTCTCTCGCGCGCGCGTCTTAGTTCACACCACATTTGTCCCTTTCCTTTTCTTGAGGAATTTTTTATCATGGTCTCTTTATTGTTTTTCGGATGTAACTTCTTTTCCTCTGCACTTATTTTATCTGGCTTATTGTTTTCAAACTTACCAACTTCTGAAACTTGAACTTCACACGTTCATTTGAACCCTTTTTCCCATGTACTCATGAAACTTTTCTCCATGTGTTTTTACTTGTTTTTGTTTCTCCATTTTTCCATGATTTTTTTACCGACGAACTTCTCAGGTTGCAGTCTGAATATTTTCCAAAAAATTATAGGCGTTCTAGTATAGACCGATCATACAAAAAATGGGACATTATAACGCTATACGTCAGTGCTATATCATTGTTGACCAAGAAGTATCACCCTGTAACAAATACAATGATCACATGGGCATTTGCACGAACACGTTCCATGCAACCAAATGGGGGAAGGAGCATATGAGTTGTACATCTCTACGGCCTCGACATGGGCAGGTCCCATCCTACTGGAGTGCAGGTCATCTCCATCAGCATGCCAAGTCCAAGTCACTGCAAGAAGCTGAAGCTACACTGTGCAAGCAGAGGGAGAGATGAAGTGCAAGCCGTGGCAGTACGTGTTGAGCGCATGCGGCCGTGGGAGGTGCAAGCTTGGCCGCCACCCGGAGCTGAACAGCGTCAGGTGAGGAAGTAGGAAGGTCTATTCTAACAGTATTAGCAGCCTATATATACAGCTGGTCTATTCTAACAATATTAGCAGAATAACTATTCTGACAACACTTCCGCACTGCACGCTCAACGCAAGTGCAAATCATTGTTTGAACTAAGTGTGCTGCAGTACTCATGCGAGTGAACTTCCCGTCGCAAAAAAATTGCACGCCGTGTTTTTCGGTACTATTTTCGCTCTAGTTTTTTAACCGTTTATCGGAACAAGGCATATAATATACCGTGGGAAAGCTATGGATTAGGCTCAACTTCGCCATGTTGAACACTTTTTGAGATTCCACACGGTTTAAGAGCAGTTTTGAAAATGGTGTGTCCCATGACGAGTGGCAGTGAGCGTTTTTTCACCATTTTTCTAAACCGCTCATCGGAATGAAGCAAATGATACACCATTGGAAAGATATCGTCGAGGCGCATATTTTTCATATCTATTATTTTCTCTAATTCGTTACTGTTTGAGAGCAGTTTCAAATTTACTAAATCGTGGAATTCTATTTTTCATTTTTTTTGAAATTTTTGGTACTGTTTTCGCTCCATTTTGCTAATTGTTTGTCGAAACGAGACGTATGATATGCCGTTGGAAAGCTACGAACAAGGTGCAACTTTCATATGTTGAAATGTTTTCGAGATTCCTTACGGTTTTTAGTTAATTTTCAAAATCGTGCGGCTGATGTCGAGAGGCAGCGGCCGTTTTTCACGAATTTTTTACAAACCGCTGGTCAAAATGATTCAAATTATACGCCGTTGGAAAGATATCGATGAGGCGCATCTTTTCCATATAGAACACTCTCTCCGTTTCCTTACGGTTTAGGAGCATTTTTTATTTTAACAAAATGTGGACACTTTGTTTTTCGCGACATCAAAATCGTCGTATGTACTACATCAGACAGAAAACCGCACTTCTTTAGAGTAAAAACTGCACTTCATCGGACAAACAAGTGCACTGCATGATTTCTTTTTTATGGGACGTAAATTTTCCTAAACGAGGTGGAGTGCACTTCATGTCAAGTGTTGGTGAACTGCAAGACTATGAAAAGTGAACCTTGAGACTACCGTAAACGGGCCGCAATGCATCAGACCGAAAACCGCACTTATTTAGACTAAAACGCGCACTTCATTGGACAGACAAGTGCACTGCATGATTTCTTTTTTGTGGGATGTAAATTTACCAAACGAGGTGGAGTGCACTTCTTTAGACTAAAAACCGCACTTCATCAGACTGACAAGTGCACTGCATGATTTTTTTTTATGGGACGTAAATTTTCCCATACGAGTTTTTTTGTCTTTTTTCAACTTTCTTTTATGAACGAGAGCGGACCGCAGAGACGGGGGCAAGTGAACCGCGACATATATCTAAGTGAACCTCATTACTATCTTTATTGTTGCGCTAAATTTTTAGCACTTTCATTTTTTTAGGCACAAGTGAACAACATCACTCTTAAAAGTGAACCGCATCTGAGGACCAAATGCACCGCGGGTGTTGATATAGTCGGCTGATTTTTCAAACACAAAGAAATCGCACTTCATACAAAGGGGTAATGAGCTGCTACACAAATTGGAGTGAGCTACTTTTTTGTATTCTTCAAACAAATTTTGTTAAAGACATGGGTACTGCAGATGGGAGACTATCGAACTGCACAACACACCAGAATATTTTCTCGTGGCCTGCCCAACTGGCCGGCGCGGCACCAGAGGAGCACCCAATCCCACCATGTCGCTTGAACAAAAATATCGCTAGACTGCATCGGAAGGGCACTGTAGTGCATGTGTGTGCACATCATATACTGCACACACTCACTGAATAACCAAAACTGGAGCCGAACTGCACTGCACACACACACATACTGTTGTCCACTATACCAAATCCAAATTTAGCAACTTTTTGCACTCGAGAGAATTCAGTCAAACTGCACTTCACTACAATTCTGAAGACACAAAAAACTCCAAAGTGCACTGCCCGAGGGGGATGGTAAACTCGGCGACGGGGAAAGCATAGGGAGGTGTCGCCGGATATGAGGATTTCGTCGGCCGAACCCTGAAAAAAAGTGAATCTTTGTCGTCAACGCGTACTACATAGGACCGTGGCCAAAGCTGCACGCCAATGTTGGCCGAACCCACATAGTGGACTGTGGAGGGGAGGGCCGGCGTGCTGCGTGCACCCACGTAGTGGACTGCACGGGCGCCCTTGGATCCACCCCGCCGACGACTTGTTGCGGACGCCCACCGCGCGAACTGCAGCGACAGACAAGGACGGCCGGGGGAGGGTATGTTGATGTCGTTGTCGCATCCTACAAGGTCGGGGGATGCCAGGATCCGGCGATGGCAGAGCCCCTGATGCGGGTGATGATGGGGAGCGGAGTTTGCTTCTCGTCCAGCACAGGTGAGCCACACCAACGCCGGTGACCGTAGCTCCAGGAGCGAGTTGCTCGTCGGGGCCACCCAGCCGGAGAGGGAGAGGATGACCCGGGACCCGGCGATGCCATGGTGGAAGGTGGCGGGGCGATGGGTGCATCTAGCACGAGGAAGGGGGTGGATCTGGTGGCGGCCGGTGCCGGCAGCGAAGGGATGTGGTGGGGAGGGTGGATCCGGTGGCGAACACAACACGCGGGAGGGGGAGGGGTCAGCAGTGCTCGATCATGTCGCCTGGTGGTGCGGCAGGGCCGGCTCTGCCCGGATCCACCGCCAGGTAGGTGCGGGGGGAGGAGATTCGTGCCAGTTGCCGGGGGTAGCGGGAGGAAGGTAGGTTGTGCCGTTTGGCGTGAATCCGGCGCGAATCTGGCGACCATCGAGGCGGGATCCGGTGTATGGGTGGGGACGACGATGGGTTGGTGTGAGGGAGGTGTGGCGAAGTGGTGGTGGTGTGCGAGGCTGGGGGAAGGTGGTGGTGGGATGGGGCGCCGGCTCTGGTCGGGGGGTCATGGGAGGAGTGGTGGGTTTCGTTTCTGTGTTTATTCGGGTGTGTGCAGAATAAGAAACTGATGTGTAGAATAAGACTCTTAAGGGTGTTGTTAGAATAGACCCACCATATATACATAAACACTATTCTGATCACGGGATCAGAATAATATTCTGATCACAACCTGAACTGCCTGAGTAACGTGCCTGAACTTCCCTCTGTACGTACCCGACCTTCGGGCTATCTTCGCAACCGTGGCTTCCCCCGTGAATTTTTCTGGTTAGTCATGGTCTATATGATGTTAGTGTAATCCAGAAACATTTTTAGCAACTAAATACTGGTTTTAAATAGGAATCTCGCTCGTTGGCGGATTTTGCTCTCGGGTCATGATGAAATTGTGTTTTTTTCAATTTTACTGCCTGAGTTGTTTGACCTGAACTTCCCCCTATGCTAGCTTGAACTTCCGCCAACATTGTCCAAATGTTGCTTGCGATACACTGTTGGAAAGCTATGGACACCAGTATCATGACCCAAGTCAAACTTTTGGCAAAATGTAAGCGGTTTAAGAACAGTTTCGAAAACCGTTTTTACTACATACAAAAAACGTGAATCGTATTTTTGATCGCATTTCTAAGCCGTTTATCAGAATGAGGCAAATAATATGGCATCGGAAAGCTGCTGAAAAACCGCGCCTTCCACATGTTTAAAGTTTTCTCTAATTCACTACGAATAAAGAGTAATTTCGAAAATCATAAAATTTCGCACACCGAACAGCCGAGTTCGTATTTTCGATGTCATTTTTAAACGGCTAATCCAATTGAGGCATTGATATGGCGTTGGAAAGCTCATGAAAATGCGCTAATTTTTCATGTTAAAATTCTTTTCTAATTTTGAACGGTTTAAAAGTAATTTAGAAAATGGTACAAGTTTTATTGAGTTCGTATTTTGGAGCTAAGTTTTTAACCGTAAGTCTGAATGCAGCAAATGATATGGGGTTGGAAATCTTGAGGAAATGCGAAAAATTTTGCTATATATTGTTTCTCCAAATTCCTTACTATTTTAAGTCAATTTTGAAAATGTCTAAAAAAGTATTTTCTCTATAATGTCTACATACTTTATCGGAATGGGGCAAATAATATACTGCTGAAAAGCTACGGAAAATGCGAAACTTTTTCATGTTGATGGTTTTCTCTGATTCCTAGCTGGTTTCAAGTAATTTCGAAAACAGCGAGATCATTCGTCCTGCCTTTATCGCGAAACAGATTATTCAAAAATGCACCGCATGAAGACTTGAACTTCTCGGCATGTCTACTTGAACTTCACTCTGTTTTTTCACGTGCTTTTTTTATCCTAGCTCTCCATCCACTCACCGGAATTGAGCAAGTGATATACCGATAAAAAGCAGATGTAAACACGCAACTTTCCCATGTTGATCATTTTTTCATACTCGCGACGGTTTTAAAAGTTTTTCATCTAAAATTCTTTCACTGTAGTAGTTTAACTTCCTGCTGTTTTCATGTTGAACTTCTATGACGTATTTTCGTTTGTAATTTTCTCATTCATTCGTCTGTGTTACACAAATAATATTCCTTTTGTACAAAGCTCTCTCACAATAAAATTTTTAACTTTCTCCGACAAAGGACTTGAACTTATAACAACAAAACTTTTAGCCTTTGTTTTTATTCTTTTTCATACAAAATGCACACCGTGTAGTACGTGAACTTCTGGCAGTTATCAATCTGAACTTCTGTCGGTTATGTGAAAATATCTGAGTTTTTATTAATATTAATCTGAATTTCATAATCCTTTTTTATGAATTTTGAAGCACTCTATTTTTTAAAAGTTGAACTTCTTGATATTTTATTTTTGAACTTCTTGTTTCCATTCTTTAATAACGAGGGAAATCTGAGTTTTCTATAATCATCGAACTTCTTCATCTTTTTAATCTGGACTTCCTGGTTTTCCTTAATCTTTTTTATGAAATTTTGAAGCGCTCTATTTTTAGAAGTTGAACTTCTTGTTATTTAATTTTTGATCTTCTTATTTCCATTCTTTAATAACGAGTAAAATCTGAGTTTTCTATAATCATCGAACTTCTCCATCTTTTTAATTTGGACTTCCTGGTTTTATTTCTTTTAGTAACGAAAAAAATCTACTTTTTGATAGACATCGAGCCGCTCCGTTTTTAATTTTTAACTTCTAGGTTTATTTTAAGAGAGAAAATATTTGTTATAAAATTTGTTTGAGATGCTTTTCTTAATGACCTTATTTGGGTTTGTAACAAGCATTGAACCAGTTGCGCCGAACCAATGACACTAAAACTCAGATTTTACTGAAGATTTTAAAAGTTTTTCATCTGAATTTCATTCAGAGTAGTAGTTGAACTTCATGTTGTTTTCATGTTGAATTTCTGTGACGTATTGTCATTTGAAATTTTCTCATCCATTCGTCAGTGCTACATAATTGATATTCCTTTTATACAAACCTCCCTCTGGATATTTTTTTTAACTTTCTTCGACCGAGGCCTTGAACTTATAACAAAAAAATTGGACCTTGCCTTTTAATTCATTTTTCTCATATTAAACACATACCACGTAGTACATGAACCTTTTCCATATTTATAATATGAATTTATTTTATTTTTGAAATCAAATTGCTCCCAAATAATAATTGAACTTTCTCGGGACGAGCACTTGAACTTCTAGCAATATTCTTTTTAGCATTTGCCTTTTCATTCTTTTTTAATACAAAATGCACACCGTGTAGTACATGAACTTCTCGCAGTTATCAATCCGAACTTCTCTCGGTTACATGAAAATATTTGAGTTTATTTATAGACATTGAACCACTCTACCTTTTTTATTTGACCTTCATTGTGTATTTTTATAATTGTGAAAACTGGAGTTTTTTTAGAAACATCAGACTTCTTTGTTATTTCGGATTGAACTTATTGGTTTTTATTCTTTAGTAACTGAAAAATCCGGGTTTGTTAAATAAATATCAAACTGCTCCGCTTTTTCCAATTGAACTTCTTGCTTGTATTCATTAGTAAAGAGAAAACCTGGATTTTTTTATATATATTGAACTTCTCAGTTTTTCAAAATTGAACTTCTTGGTTTTTATCTTTTAGTATTGGGGAAATCTTAGTTTTATTATAAATATCAAATAGCATCATATTTTTAATTAGGACTTCCTGGTGTTATTCATTAGTAACAAGAAAAGTCCTACTTATGTAATAAATATCGAACCGCTCAATTATTTCAATTTCAACCTATAGGTCTTTTTGAAAAGAGGCAAAATCAGATTTTATAAACTTTTTGAATGGCTCATTTTTTTTAATTTGACCCTCTTGGTATTGTAAATATTTGTAATTCTCCGTTATTTAAATTTGAACATCTAGGTTTTTATGTAGAAACAGGGAAAATCTTTTTTCTCTACAAATCTTGAGATGCTCTATTTCTCTAAATTGAACTAGTTCGTCTCGTCTTTAGTAATGAGGAAAATCCTAAATTTGGAATAAACGTCGAACCTCTTCATTATTTAAATTTGAAGTTCTTTTTTTTCAAATGAGAAATCTATTTGAACTTCATTATTTATTATTCTGTAGTAGCGGTTAAAAATCTAAGTTTTTAGTAAACATTGAACCGCTCCGTTATATTAATTTGAACTTCTAGATTTTTTGGAAATGCGAAAAATTCATTATTTTTATTGACTTTTTGAATTCGTATGTTAATTTAATTCAAACTTGTTGGTTTTTATCGGTTTATAAAAATCTGAGTTTTTTATAAATGTCGAACTTCTCCAATATTTTAATTTGAACTTCTTAGTTTTATTCTTAGAGAAAAATATGGTTTATAAGCCGATTGTGATACTGGAACATTTTATCGTTCATGGAAGGAATGATTTTGTCATGGCATTTTATTAGGAAACCCACATGGAAGGAATTATTTTGTCATGGCATTTTATTGGTTTAAGGTCCTGACTTCTTTTGGTTTTATCATGTTAACTTTTTCAATTAGTTTCCTTTCAACTTCCAGAACACAAACAATTTGTTAATTGAAATTTCATATTTTTTTCATGAAGTTTGGTAATTGAACTTCCGTATTTTTTACCTTTCCTTTTTTCATATTGTATAATTATATATTGAATGAAGTTTGGTAATTGAACTTCTTCTATTTTTTATGTGAATTCCAGAGATTTAACATTTCTTTTTCAAGAGAGAATCCGTGAACATTTTCTAATGGATGATTTAACATTTCCCACTCCACACCTTTTTGCCATAGAATGTGTAATTTTTTCAAGATTGAACTATTGTACAGATCAAACAAGGGGCAAAGGATTTTGTTTGGTACATACCACATGATAAACAACACAACTGTTTTTAATACAAAGAAGATGCATTCACATATACACAAAACAAAGTATCGATCGATAGACACATGATCCATCCACAATTAACCCGTGCAAAATTTCATCAGTACAAGCAGTGGCAGGTGACGAAAACAAATTAAGGTAGGGAGCACTTTGATGAAAAACCACAGTCCATCCACATTAACATGAAAATGCCACCAAAATCACTGTATTTTCCACACACCGTCGGCTGGACCTGTGGCTCACTAGCCTGCAACATCGGCCACATCGACTAGCTGCTGCTCTGGCCTGCCTGCGCTCATCTCACTCCATATGTGCGGGGTCGAGCAGTCGGTGGACGCGCCGCTGGTTTGACCTGTGGCTGTGGGCATTGACCACTGATGTCCGTGACCCCGCGCCCCGCTCCTGCTGGGTGCTAGCCGCCGCTAGCGGCAATCATGAGTCGTGACTTGGTGTTGTCTGTGTGGACGAATGAACAAAGCTATTGACTCGACCGTGCCCGAGATCCTCCGCTGGCTGGCTTTGTGTGTTGGATCGATCTTCTTGTGATGCTCACGAGTCACGACCCAACAATACAGCACTCCTCGCCCCAAAAACAAAAAGTAGTGATCAATTTGTACATAACTACGATGCATATACGTGTACCTAAGAAGTTTTAACAGAAAATCAAGGTAGGGCGGGCGCCCACCCTCGCCCTACCGGGAGCTCCGCCTATGAGTACAAGAGCAGCATGGGCAGTGTCCGACAATGTGAGGATTCGCCAATCTGAATAGGAATAATAAGCAGTGTTGAAAATCTCTCACATTGTCCTTCACCTAAATCTTTTTCCTGAACTCAAATACCTGTTGAAACTCAAATACCTGCAGAAGTATGAGCACGGAAGATGGACCTGGGCCTCGTCCAGGCACTGCAGCAGTGGGAATCAGGTGGCTGAGCCGAACTTCTTGGGGTTGCAAAGTTGAATGGCAGGAGTTGGCAGCGGCGAAACGCGCTGAGTGCTGCGGAGATGCGGCGCAACTAGGAGGAGGCGACGTGGTGGAAGGGGACTCTGGTGGCTGGAGGCAGGGCAGGGGCGCAGGGCACGGCGGGGTCGAACTGACGCGGCTGGCCAGGCCGAACTTCACAAACGCCTACCTCCATGGAGGAGGGAGGAGGCCACCATAGATGCGCCATGCTCAGTGGACGGGGATGAAGGAGGAACAAGAGGGAGTAGGTTGTTGTTTGCGTCGCGCTTGGGGACGGAGGCTCGCCGGAGCAACACCGTCATGAGAAATCGCCAAATCCAGCGGCTAGCGCTCAGATCCATGGCCGTCGACGATTAATTAGTAGGTGGCCGAGGGCGACGGCGTGGGTCTGGCAGCGACATGTAGACGTCGGTGTTGGGAGCATCCTAGGGCAAAGAAGATCAGGTTCGCTGTGGGCAGGTGGCCTCGCGGCGGAGGAGATGGGGGCGACACCGCGATGGTGGAGGAGGGGTGGCCTTGCACCGGGGGAGGCGGGGGGAGCGGCGCGCCAGAGGAGGAGGGATTGGCCTCGCGCCAGAGAAGGTGGGAGCGAGGGCGCGCCGGAGGTGGAGGGGGTGGCCTCGCGCAAGAGGAGGCGGCGGCGGCGGCGCGCCAGAGGTGGAGGGGGTGGCGGCGCGCGGGGTGGGGCGTCGGCGGCAACTGGTGGAAAGGTGCGGGTCGAGGCAGGTGGGACGTGAGGTGCTGAGGTGCGTGGGTTTCTTTTTTCTTTTTTTTTCAATGGTTCGACGCTTGTTTTTAGTTCGGGGACATCTTCGGACCCTATATAGGGCGCGCCGTGATCCAAATAACTATTCTGATCCTGGGATCAGAATAGTGTTACTATATATATTCCTATATATATATATATATATACAACCGGTCTATTCTGCTAATATTAGCAGAATAGTTATTTTGACAACACTTCCGCACTGCACGCTCAACGCGAGAGCACTGCATTTTCTATAGCAAGAGCATCGCAATACAGACTAGTGAACTTCGTGTCGGAAAAAACTGCACGCGGTGTTTTTTTGGTACTGTTTTCGCTTTAATTTTTTAACTGTTTATCGGAACGTGGCATATAATATACCGTTGGAAAGCTATGGATTATGCGCAATTTCTCCATGTTGAACACTTTTCAAAATTCCTTGCGGTTTAAGAGCAGTTTTAAAAAGGGTGCGGCGGATGACGAGTGGCAGCGAGCGTATTTTCTTGATTTTTTCTAAACCGCTCATCGAAATAAAGCAAATGATACGTCGTTGGAAAGATATTGTTGAGGCGTCTTTCTCATATCTATTATTTGCTCTAATTCATTACAGTTTAAGAGCAGTTTCAAATTTACTAAATCACGAAATTATGTTTTTTGAAATTTTTGCAATTTTCGATACTGTTTTCGCTCTAGTTTTTGAACCGTTTGTTGAAACGAGGTGTGTAATACGTCTTTGGAAAGTTGTGGACAAGGCGCATCTTTCATATGTAGGAATGGTTTTGAGATTCCTTACAGTTTTAAGTTAATTTTAAAAATGGTGCGGCAGACGACGAGTGGCAGCATTCGTTTTTCGCGAAATTTTTACAAACCGCTGGTTGGAATGATTCAAATTATACGCCGTTGGAAAGATATCGACGAGGCGCAACTTTTTCATGTAGAACACTCTCTCTAATTCTTTACGATTTAAGAGGAATTTCGAATTTACTGAAATGCGGACACTCTGTTTTTCGCGACACCCTAATCGATGTGGGTACTTCATCCGACTGAAAACCGCACTGCATCAGACGAAAAACCGCACTACATCAAACGGGTAAGAGAACTGCATGGTTTCTTATATTCAAACGTAATTTTTTCAAGGACGAGAAAGTAGAGTGCACTTCACATCGGGTGTAAATGAACCACAACACTATCAAGAAGTGAACCGCATTACTTTTTTCGCTTCCGTAACAATTTTTTTTGCACTTACGGGATGAACAATGTCATACGGCTGACCGCACTGCTTCAGAATGAAAAACCACACTGCATCAGAAAGTCAAGCGAACTTCATGATTTCTTTTTAAGTTGCTATTTTGTGTATTTTTATTTTCACTTCGGACATCAAATGGTCACTTATAAGATGAACAACATCAGACACCCGACCGCACTGCTTCAGTTAGAAAACCGCACTGCATCAAATGGTCAAGTGAACATCATTAATTTTTTTGTCGTTTCTCTACCATTTTTCATTTAACACATCTTTGCACTTCATTTCCTTCTTTCTTTTTTCTGTTTGGAGTTTTGGGTTTCCACATTGGCGAGGCGAACCGCATGGTAAGGGAAATGAGCCGCAACACAGTTCAAAATGAACTTCCTTTGTAAACAATTTTCAAATGAGTCCATATAACTTTTATACATAAATAAAATCATCAAACACGGAAAAACACCATTCTGCACTGCATGTCCACATGGCCCAAACTGCATGCTGAACTCTAAACATCACCATGTTTCATCGCATACTGCAATCAAACGAGTTCCTGTAATTTTTATACATAAAATCCTCAAACACAAAAAGCACGGTCTGCACTGCATGCGCAGATACTCCAAACTGCATTTGCTGAACACATGTCTAGGCGTGAATTGCATTCAAATGAGTTCGTATTTTTTATACACAAAACGCAACATTTTTGCATTGCATGTTCCCATGCTCCAAACTGCATGCGCGATATGAACCACACCATGTATCGCCCCGAACAACATGGCATCGGTGCCGCACCGCAACCTGGCGTCCTGGCCGATGCCAGAACAACCCCATGGATGAACCTGAAAGTGAAGATGCATTTTGTCGAATGTGGCCATCCCATGCGTGAGAACGGATCCAGCAAAATATAAGAAAGCAAGCAGCTGTCTCACCATGGATCTTGACCAGGGGAGGAAGGAGGAGAGGCTGGCCCAGCCACTGCCGCTAGCCATGTATCTAGGCCGAAAGGGGTCACCGTTGATGGCCGGGCTCGATCTGGCCCATCCCCACCAGGAGCCGCACCACCTGAATGGGCGAGGTCTCACCGGATCTGGGGGATACATCGAGATGAACAGCATGGGGTTGGGAGGAGGCATGTGGAGGAGGAGCTCGGATCCATCACCGGTTGGGCGCGGGATGGCGGGGGCTGCTCGGATCCGTCGTGGTGGCCGGGGCGGGCAGCGCGAGGGAGGGAGCTCCCGGTGCGGCGCGGTGGTGGGAGGTGGGCGGCGGCGTGGGGGGAGGTGGTGGTGCGGCGCGGTGGTGGGAGGTGGTGCGACAGTGCGAGGGAGGATAGTGGTGCGGCGCGGTGGTGGGAGGTGGTGCGACGGCGCGGGGGAGGGTAGTGGTGGTGCGGCGCGATGGAGGGAGGTGGGGCGGCGCCGCGGGGGAGGATGGTGGTGGTGCGGCGCCGTGGAGGGAGGTGGGGCGGCGCCGCGAGGGGGAGGTGGGGCGGGATGGGGGTGGGCGCGGCCCCGGCTGAAGGAAGGAGGTGGAGGGAGTGGGTGGAGGGGAGAGTTCGTGGGTGGAGGAAGGAGGTCGAGGTCGTGGGCCGGGGTTGACCTGCTCTTTTTGTTTCGTGGGTCGGGGCTGTGGTTTAGGGTGTGTGAAGAATAAGAATTGTGTGTGCACAATAAGGTCTTAAGGGGTGTTGTTAGAATAGACCTATCCTATATATATATATATATATATGAAAAAAAATGTTTTTTACCACCCAGTGGTAGTTACCACCACTTACGTTTTATATGTTGTATGTAGTATCTATCAAATCGAAGAGTATGTACGTGTATTACATAGTATATAAAAATGTTTAGGTAGTATATATACTACTTTTTTGGTACTATACTATATATACTGTATTTTGAGTATGCTCCTTTTTACGTATAAATATATATGTATTTCATAAATATAATAAAAAATATGGTGAACTTGCAATTTTTTCATATAACTCGATTTGAAGTATCTTATATATAGTATATAAACATATTATATATAGACATGTTAAACTAAGCCTGAGCGCATTGTAAGTAATCGTACGCTCCAGCCACTTTGAAGCGCGCCGCTAACCAACTCTGCCTATAATTCAACCCAACCATCAACACGGTAAATCAATTGTACTAACAAAAGAACAAATATAGTAATGCCATTACTACCTACCTCATAACGGTAACAAGAGGAGAAATGTAGTAATGTCATTACTTTACCTACCTCATAGCACTAAATTGATTGTAAGAAAGGAAAAATGTAGTAATGCCATTACTACCTTTCTAGCAGCAGCTAATAGCAACCGACTTGAACTGTACGGAGTAGTAACAAAGTTACTACCTAGTATGCTTTCTACTAGAAAAAATACCATCCAATTTTTGAATCTTACCTATGTGCCACATGATTTGCATTGACTCTTCACAAGTAGTTGCTAGTAACAAAATTATCACCTATCTAAAGTGCACCTAATAACCATCGACTCTATGAAGCCAAATTATAATTACCATTTAGTATATTTTCTATTAAAATAATCTTAGTTTCCTCCTTAATTTCATTACCATATTTTGCAGGACTTTTACCATAATTAGTGTTAGAAGAAGCCTAGTGGAATACTTCAACCAGTAATAATGTTAATTTCATTACTTCCTTTGTCTAGGTGTATAAGTCACCTTACGAAAACCAAATAATCCCAAAACACTTAGGCGCGATGCATTAACTCCTACCTCATTTCTAGTTTCTTGACATAACAACCAATAAGAGATGTGGGGCGTACATGCTTTCAATGACTTGAGACTATCAAACACGACATGCAGTGGTTAGTTCATTGCCTGCAATGCTATTAATTAGCAAATAAACATTAAGTTCTCTCGTTTTTCCCTCTACCTTGGTCGCGATGGACAACGTAAGATGACTTATACACCTAGACGGAGGAAGTACTATATTTTGCATTACTATTACCTTACTTAGAGATATCGAGCTTTTCGTTATTGGATATGTCCCACCATGAAGTGTGTTAAGACACAGGTAAAAAAGTTTAGTCTATTAATAATATTAGTCTAAGTACATACTAGTAGTGACTTTAAGACTAAGCGTGAAGTACTTCATTCTAGTAATTGGTATAGTAATTCTAGTGATTGTTCTAGAGAATTCTAGTAAAGGTTTTGTTAAACGCATGCATTAGCAACTTATGTAGTAATATGTTTACCACCTCTTTTGCGAATAGTAATATGTTTACCATTGCATGTAAGGATTTTACTATCTACCTAGTAGGACGTTGCAGCAATAATTTTACCTTAGTTTTCATTATATGTATGTTCCATGTAGTAATTGGCCACTAAATATTTTACGACCGACTTGGTCGTGGGGAAGTGATTAACAAAGCAAGAAGTTAGTTGGTAGTAATTCTCTTTCATCATTTATTATATTTCCTAAGAATTTTGTGTGTTTGTTAGAATGGCGCTTGTGGCATACCTCTGAAAAGCTATGGATTAGGCGGAAAAAATTCATGTCGAACACTTTTCGAGATTCCTTGTAGTTTAAGAGTAGTTTCGAAAACACTGCAACACTCGGCGAGTGACAGCAGGCGTATTTTCATGAAAAATTTCAAACAGCTTATTGGAATGATACAAATGATATGCCGTTGGGAAGATATCGATGAGGCACAACTTTTTCAAGTAGAATAGTCTCTTTAATCTCTTAAGGTTTAAGAGCAAATTTGGATTTACCAAAACATGGAAACTTTGTTTTTCACGGACCCCAAAATCGACGAAGTGAACTGCATCAGACAGGAAATCGCACTGCAATGACGACTGAGAGAACTGCACATGGTTTTTTCGATATTGTTTTTGTTATAATTTTTGACCATTTGTCGAAATGAGGCGTGTGATACACCGCTAGAAAGCTATGCAAAAGGCGGAATTTTTTTCCATGTAGAACACCTTTTGAGATTCCTTACCATTTTACATGAATTTTGGAAATGGTGTGGTGCGCATCAAGTAGCAGCAGCGTATTTTCGTGGAATTTTTCAAACCGCTCGTCGGAATGATGCAAATGATACGCCATTGGAAAATTAACAACGTGAGATAACTTTCTCGTCTAGAACACCCTCTCAATCCTTACAATTTAAGAGCACTTTTGGAATTACAAAAAAGCGGACATCGTTTTCTCGTGCGGAACCAGAATCAAACTACTAAACTACATCAGATAGAACCAGTTGAATGGAGTTCACTAAACTAAAAAAGAACTTTCCAAACATGAACAAGTGTACCGCATGTAAATTTTCTCACACGAGGAAGTGGATTGCGCTTCACATTAGGTAAGTGAACCGCAACAACCGTCAAAAAGTGAACCACATTTTTTTTGTTTCCCTAACATTTTTGCACTTCACATTGAATGTAAGTGAACCAGAACACTGTCAAAAGTGAACCGCATTAACTTTTTCTGTTTTCCTAATATTTTTGCACTCCCCATTGGATATAAGTAAGCCGCAACGTTCTTGAAAATGAACTGCATTTTATATCATTGCACTAGCATGGTTAGGTGGACAGTGGTATCACGGCCTATCAGGGTTCAAGTCCTGGTGCTCGTATTTATTATGAATTTATTTCAGAATTTCTGACGATATGCATTCAGTAGGACGGTTTACCATATCTCT
This sequence comes from Triticum aestivum, assembly GCF_018294505.1. Taxonomy (NCBI): domain Eukaryota; kingdom Viridiplantae; phylum Streptophyta; class Magnoliopsida; order Poales; family Poaceae; genus Triticum; species Triticum aestivum. The sequence goes on along the minus strand of NC_057797.1, from coordinate 548,192,346 downwards.
AGAGCCAATAATTTTCTATGAGGAGCTACTGAACTCAATCACTTGCTGCCGTTATGATAGAGGCAAAGGTGTCCCGATGTTTCGATGAGATGGTGGCTATCGTTTTCTATGGGAGTCGACCTTGACGATCCGACTACGAACGTGCGAGACGTCGCGCCTTAGCAATCGCTCAACCAACTTCCGAGGGTTATTGACCACGCCGGAGCACGATCAACCTGACCACGAGGGTCTGTTTCCTGCAAGAAAACGAAGAACAAGCAAGAAACTAAGATTGCAATCTGGATATTGCGAATATAAGATGAAATCTTTATCGATCAAGGTGGGGTTCTGTGACGCCTTGGTCTGGTCGTTGAACACAAACGAAGTACGCGAAGTTGCAGCTATGGCGAACTTTTAATCTAAACAAAACCCAAAGCCTAAATGATGCCCTAAGGGCTGTATATATGGAGGAGAGAGGGGGAATTTCGTGGCCCTTGGTGGAGGGGTCCGAAACCAACCCTAACTCTTGTTTCCCCACACATACGGACTCTAAAAACAGCCTATACTTAAGTACTTTGAAAATACATGGGCCTGGCCCAATAATAAGGTGATGCAACACCTAAAATAGCCTCTGGACAAAATTTATGAAGTGGCATCTTGTATATTTCGTCCCATGCTTCATGCACTAATTATGGTGGCTTCAGAGTCCTGGAATCATCACTTGTAACTCAGTTCTTGTTCCCCTTGCGCATGCCATCATCTCCATGCTTGAACTTGCTCCAAGGTTCATCTTTCTTGTCCAAGCTAGGCCCTTCATTTGTAAGCAAAACAAATGTATCCAATTTAGGCAGCATCATATTCTCATGAACATTAGAATCGTTACCAAGAAACGAAAGTACTTGATAATTCAATTGGCGTGCGCGAGCTCTAGTAATCGGTCCAGTATGTATAGCAGCAGGGGCTGTGGGTGTAACAATGGTACTGATGTCCTCATCATCCTCCCCTTCTTGAAATGAAGTCGTCCTCAATGAAAGTTCATCATCCTCACCCAAATAAGGCTTCAAATCTGCAATGTTAAAAATGGGACTAACCCTAAAATCTGCAGGCAGCTCAAGTTTATATGCATTATCATTTATTCTCTCTAACACCTTAAGAGGACCACCAGCACGTGGCATTAGCTTTGATTTTGTGCAAATTAGGAAATCTATCCTTACACAAATGTAACCAAACAAGATCTCCGGGTGCAAACACAACATGTTTTCTACCCTTATCTCCAGCAAGTTTATATTTAACATTCATACGCTCAATGTTTTCCTTAGTTAACTCATGCATTTTTAAAATCAATTCAGCACGTTCTTTAGCATCAAAATTAACCTTCTCCGAAGATGGAAGAGGCAACAAATCAATAGGTGCACGAGGTAGGAAACCATACACAATTTCAAAAGGGCACATCTTAGTAGTAGAATGCAATGAACGATTATAAGCAAATTCAATATGAGGCAAGCATTCTTCCCACATTTTCTTGTTATTCTTCGAAACAGCCCTAAGCATAGTAGACAATGTTCTATTGACTACTTCAGTTTGTCCATCAGTTTGGGGGTGACAAGTAGTACTAAAAAGCAGTTTAGTCCCCAACTTAGCCCATAAACATCTCCAAAAGTGGCTAAGAAATTTAGTATCACGATCTGAAACAATAGTATTTGGCACACCATGCAAGCGAATAATTTCATGAAAGAACAAATCAGCAACATTAACAACATCATCGCTTTTATGACATGGTATAAAGTGTGCCATTTTCGAGAACCTATCCACGACAACAAATATGCTATCCCTCCCCTTCTTTGTTCGAGGTAAACCTAAAACAAAGTCCATAGATATATCCTCCCATGGAACACTAGGTACAGGCAAAGGCATATATAAACCATGAGGATTGAGTCATGACTTAGCTTTTTGACATGTAGTGCAGCGAGCAACAAAACACTCAACATCTCGTCTCATCTTTGGCCAAAAGAAATGTGTAGCAAGTATATCCTCCATCTTCTTGACGCCAAAGTGTCCCATTAATCCTCCTCCATGCGCCTCCTGCAACAACAAAAGACGAACGGAGCTAGCTGGAATGCATAGCTTGTTAGCACGAAACACAAATCCTCGTTAAGAACGAACTTGTTCCAAGTTCTCCCTTCCTTACAATTCTGCAATACATCTTTAAATTCAGCATCATGAACATATTGATCTTTGATGGTCTCCAAACCAAATATTTTAAAGTCAAGTTGTGAAAGCATAGTATAACGACGAGACAATGCATCAGCAATAACATTTTCTTTACCCTTCTTGTGTTTAATGACATAAGGGAAAGTCTCAATGAATTCAACCCATTTAGCATGTCTACGGTTCAGTTTTGCTTGACATTTAATGTGTTTCAAAGATTCATGATCAAAATGTATAACAAATTCCTTGGGCCATAAATAATGTTGCCATGTTTCTAAGGTCCGAACAAGAGCATATAATTCTTTATCATAAGTAGAATAGTTCAGACTAGGCCCACTCAATTTTTCAGAAAAGTATGCAACAGGTTTGCCATCTTGTAATAACACACCTCCTAATCCAATTCCACTAGCATCACATTCAAGCTCAAAAGTCTTATTGAAATTAGGAAGTTGGAGTAAAGGAGCATGTGTCAACTTATCTTTCAATACCGTGAAGGCTGCTTCCTGTGCGGTATCCCAAACAAAAGGCACATCCTTCTTTGTAAGCTCGTTGAGAGGTGCAGCAATGGTGCTGAAATCTCTCACAAAACGCCTATAGAAACCAGCGAGGCCAAGGAAACTCCTCGCTTGTGTGACCGTTTTGGGCTGCGGTCAACTCTCAATAGCTTCAATCTTGGCTTTATCAACTTCAATTCCCTGTGGAGTAACAACATAGCCAAGAAAAGATACTCGGTCGGTGCAAAAGGTGCACTTTCCAAGGTTACCAAACAAACGTGCATCACGTAGAGCAATAAAAACAGCACGTAAATGTTCCAAATGTTCCTCCAAGATTTGCTATAAATCAATATGTCATCAAAGTAAACTACCACAAATCGTCCAATGAAAGCACGTAAAACTTCGTTCATTAACCTCATGAAAGTACTAGGTGCATTAGTTAACCCAAAAGGCATGACTAACCACTCATATAATCCAAACTTAGTTTTAAATGCTGTTTTCCATTCATCTCCCAATTTCATACGAATTTGATGGTATCCACTACGCAAATCAACTTTGGAGAATATTGTAGAGCCACTCAATTCATCAAGCATATCATCTAGCCTAGGAATAGGATGACGATAACGAATAGTAATATTATTAATGCCTCTACAATCAACGCACATACGCGACGTACCATCCTTTTTCGGCACTAAAATGATAGGAACAGCACAAGGACTAAGGGATTCACGTATATAACCTTTGTCGAGCAGTTCTTGTACTTGACGCATAATCTCTTTCGTCTCCTCTGGATTGGTACGGTATGGTGCACGGTTGGGTAATGATGCACCGGGAATTAAGTCAATTTGATGCTCAATCCCTCGAATAGGTGGTAATCCCGGTGGCACGTCTTGTGAAAAGACGTCAGCGAACTCCTGCAAAATGTTAGTGACAGCAGGAGGCAAAGAGGAAGGCACGTCCTCGAATGAAAATAATGCCTCTTTGCACACAAAAGCATAGCAAACAGATTTGCTAAAATCTAGATCATCAATATCAGATTTGGTGGCAAGTAAACATGCACTTTTCAATTTAATTTCAGAAGCAACACTAGATTGTTTATTATTAGGCTTCATTAGTTGCTCAAATTCTTTTGCCACAATCTGATTTTCACTCTTATTGTTCTCCTGTTTTGCTTTATTAGCTCTGTTGATATCATCTTTCAAAATAGAATTAGGAGTCATAGGAAGCAAAGTAATATTTTTATCCTTATGAACAAGAGTATACTGATTGTTTCTACCATGGTGTACAGAATTTTTATCAAATTGCCATGGTCTACCAAGTAATAAGGAACATGCTTGCATAGGTACCACATCACAATCAACATAATCAGCATATGTAGAGATACTAAAATGCACACGAACAGTACGTGTTACCTTAACCTTGCAGCTGTTGTTGAACCATTGGATGTAGTAAGGATGTGGATGTGGTCTTGCGGTGAGAGATAGCTTCTCCACCATCTCCATGCTAGCCAAGTTATTGCAGCTCCCTCCATCTATGATGACGCGAACAGAACGTTCCTTCACAACTCCCTTTGTATGGAACAAATTATGCCTCTGATTTTGCTCAGCTTGTGTAACCTGCACACTCAAAACACATTGAGCAACTAAACATTCATACCTGTCAGCATCTTCAGCAGCCATGTATTGCGTCTCATGATCAGAATCATCTCCACCGTGTTCTTCACGTGTAATAAGAGCCAAAGTCTCCTCATCATAGTCACTAGCGGACTCATACCCACCATCCTCAGTAGCAATCATCACACGACGACAAATAATATCACTTGTGTGCCCTGTTGATGCCATGGAAGAAGAAGAGCTCTGCGCAGGTCCAGCAGGTGTGCTCTTGGCAGATAGTGGTGGTTGTGCCTGCTTTCTTGTATCACAGCTGGAGGTGGCACCTGATGGAGGTGCTGGTGGAGTGGAAGTAGAGGATGCACGTGGTGTCCATGATGAAGATTGACCTGCAGAAAAGTTAGTTCGCGCCAAAGCCTGTCGATCCTGCACTTCACGTTCAGCTTTACAAGCAAGATGGAATAAACGAGTGATATTATTATACTCCTTATACTCTAGGATGGTCTGAATCTCTCTATTTAATCCACCCATAAAACGTGCAAGCATAGCTTCATTCTCCTCAACAATACCACATCTAATCATGCCAGTTTGTAATTCCTGATAATATTCTTCTACAAAAAAATTCCTTGTCTTAAACGCTGCAATTTTTGAAGTAATTCACATTGATAATATGGTGGAACCCAATGAGTACGCATAGCAGTTTTCAAAGCAGCCCAAGTAGCTGGAATAGGATATAATCTACAATGCTCAGATCACCAAACACATGCAAAACTAGTGAATGCACAAACAGCAGCAAGAACACGTCTCTCCTCGGGATATTGTAAACATGTAAGTCGTTGTTCAGTTTCTAACTCCCAAGTAAGATATATATCAGGAACATATCTACCCTCAAATGGTGGAATATTCAAATTTAGTTTAGGGAGATGGTCATGATCTCGTATCTGAGGGTGATCCCTACCATTGCCATTATTTGCATGTGGACGACCTGGTGGTTGTTGTGCTGGTGGTGGCACGTAGTTCTGATTTTGATCAACCTCATCCTCGTAATCTCGGGCAAAATCATCCTCCTCCGCATCAGCAGCAGGAGCCACAGAAGTATCAACAGCAGCACCAACAGTTTGGCCAGGTGTAAGAGGGAGACGGCTCGCTCGGCGGAGGGCTGTTTCACGATGTGTAGGTAGTCGTTGTTGTTGTTGTTGTAGAGGTGCGGTAGGTGCAGCCGGTGGTGGTGGTGGAAGACGCGCGAGCAACTCATTAAACCTGTTATCGAGCTTTGTTTTGAACGTCTTCTCCATGCCATCTATCTTCTCCATGGCCTCTTCAAATCTGTTTAGCACATCTTGCACCTGTCCACTCATCATTTGCTGAAATTTATCATGCAACTCCTTATTCGTCATGTTCTCCCAGTCAGTCTCGTCGGCTTGTGATCCTGCCATGGTTAGCAACAATAGAAACACACAAGAATATGATCCTATAGACTACTAACAAGAGGTGGTGGTGGTGTCACAAATCCGTCAAGCAAATCTCAAATTCTTACCAGTTCTTACCCAGCAGCAGGCGGTGATCGGCAACCGTCGTAGTCAAAACTCTCAAAGCTTGGATAGAGCGATTACCAGGGAGAGTCAAACGCACGACGTAGATGTATGTGAAGCTGGGAAGGCTTATGATATGGTAGCAAAAAGGGTCGGCAATAATCAATTTAGAGATGCAAAGTTGAATAAACGCTCAACGACGGTACTGTGCTGGTCCTAGGCTAGACCGTGCTAGAGACGCGAGCCTAGAACACTAACAAAATCACGGCGCTGCACGTAAACAATGGAGGAGCACACTCTGATTTTTTTTTCCTTTTTTCACTTTTTTTGCACTTTTTTTCCTCTTTTCTTTTTGCTCCGCAACAAATTTTTTTTTTGAAAAAGTCTACAAATGGTCTAAAAACTGCCTAGCCAAAATTTTCCAGACTTAGTTTTTTTTGAGTTTGGAAATATTTTTCTTCTGCGGGTAGCACGGAATCTCGGGAGTCCTACTCTGTCACGACTCGGAGTATGGTGTGTCTGGAACTCGAAAACAATGCAACAATTACTGGAGTCGAACTAGGACGGGTGGCGGAGATGAATCTGGTGGAATCTCGGACTGGTGGCGGCGATGAATCTGGTGGAAATTGGACTGGTGGCGGATATATGTTGCAGGTGAACTCGGATTGGCGTGATGGCAGCGAATATGTGGTGGCGTATATGGACTCAGATTGGTGGTGAATATGGCAGCCACGATGAAGTTGGTGTGGTGGTGGTATATGGCAGCAGCGATGATGATGATGCGGTGGTGATATATGGCAGCGGTGACGTGACAACCTGTGAACAGAACTCGAAACTCTAAAGGACTAGACGCTAAGACCAGCAACTTGACACGATGATGCAACCGCAAATTCAACAAAGCAAATACAGAAAAGATTATGCAAAGGCTCAGATTGGTTCGGATAGGATGAACTAACCCTTTTTTTGGCTTTTTCGTGGACTATAGGTACGAAGAATAGACACGATTTAAACTACGAAAAACTGTAAAATCTCACCAAGCAACCTGAAAATCTGATACCACTTGATAGAGGCAAAGGTCTCCCGATGTTTTGATGAGATGGTGGCTATCGTTTTCTGTGGGAGTCGACCTTGACGATCCGACTACGAACGTGCGAGACGTCGCGCCTTAGCAATCGCTCAACCAACTTTTGAGGGTTATTGACCACGCCGGAGCATGATCAACCTGACCATGAGGGTCTGTTTCCTGCAAGCAAACGAAGAACAAGCAAGAAACTGAGATTGCAATCTGGATATTGCGAATATAAGATGAAAGCTTTATCGATCAAGGTGGGGTTCTGTGACGCCTTGGTCTAGTCGTTGAACACAAACGAAGTACGCGAAGTTGCAGCTATGGCGAACTTTTAATCTAAACAAAACCCAAAGCCTAAACGATGCCCTAAGGGTTGTATATATGGAGGAGAGAGGGGGAATTTCATGGCCCTTGGTGGAGGGGTCCGAAACCAACCCTAACTCTTGTTTCCCCACACATACGGACTCTAAAAACAGCCTATACTTAAGTACTTCGAAAATACATGGGCCTGGCCCAATAATAAGGTGACGCAGCACCTAAAATAGCCTCTGGACGAAATTTATGAAGTGGCATCTTGTATATTTCGTCCCATGCTTCATGCACTAATTATGGTGGCTTCAGAGTCCTGGAATCATCACTTATAATTCCTTTCTTGTTTCCCTTGCGCATGCCATCATCTCCATTGTCGGGTGGTAGGTGCGATATATGCCAACGGGTGGCTTATCATTGTGGGAGCCAATAAAACATCGCCGGTGCCTGGAAACGGGATAAGGCGAAGGCATGCACGCCGGCGAATCTTACCCAGCTTCGGGGCTCTCCGTGGAGATAACACCCCTACTGCTGCTCTGCGGGGTCTCCGCATGGTAACTAAATGAACAAGTGGCTACACAATGCTCCTTGAGCTGTTCCGGTGGGAGGAGGAGGAAGAAGGGCACGGCTAGCCTGCTTCTCCCCTTCGTATGGTGTCTAGAACTAGTTAAAAGCTGAACCCTTTGCATGGGTGCACCAGGGGGTTTATATAGGCCTACCCCCCGGGGGTACAATGGTAATCCGACTGGGCGCGGGGCCCAGCTGTCTGTGACCGTGCCCGCCGGCTTCTGCGCCGGCTATTGGGGCCCGCCGACTGGTGGGTCCCGCCGGCTGCCGGCCCCTGGCCGACAGGCAGGCCCCACTGGTCAGGGTCGTGTCGGCGGCTGGTTACTGTTGCTTCATCTTGGTGACACGGGCTTTGTCGGGGTAAGCGTGGCTACAGTGCCGCCGCCTGGCGGGCGATCACTGTAACCTCACCTCGTCTTGTCCCCTTAATGGGGCGCCTCCTTCGAGGCCGGGGGCCAGCCGGCTGCGAGGAGCCGGCCCTCTCTTGGGCCGACTAGCAGTGGCATGGCCGCCTTCGGGCATCTCTCTGCCTGAAAGGGCCCACCGCCTTGGGGGCCACGCTGGTGGCCCGTCGTGGATGGCGTCAGAGTCGACATAGCAACAGTGCCGCGCCGAACGGGTCATGGCCACCCGTACAGCGCACTGTGTCTATCGTGCTCCGGGATTCGGGGGCGGCTAGCTTCACTATAGCCACGTCCCGTCTCTCTGCCACTAGGCAGATGCGAGTTTCGAGGGTACGGTCTTGATCTCTTTATGAGAGCCGGTTCTTAGAGTCGGCCTTCTCATGGCCGGCTTCGTGAAGTCGCCCCCCCCCCCCATGGCCTTCTTCACAAGGGCTAAAGCCGGGGCCCCTTCCGAAAGCCGGCCAAGGCGATGGCCGACTAGGGGAAGGCGGCCCCGCATCTTGGGTTTCTCGAGAGCCGGACGGGCTCGTAATTTCTTCAGAAGGGCCAGGGGAAGCCGGCTAGGCTACCCATGGCTATTTACTTCGACAGTAGTCCCCGAAGCTGAGCGAGCTTCGAGGCGGTCAAGGAGGCAAGAAGTTTGGTCAGCTTCTTACCCCAAGGAGCCGGCGCTTGTTGTCATAGGCCGATCTTCATAGAGCTTTCTTGGTTGACCCGCATGCTGACCGCGGGCCCCTTGGTGGCCACGTGGCGACGAGGGCCTGCCCGTGCACGCGCGCGACGGGACGCCGCCGCAGGCCTGGGCCCGCCACTCCCTGGCCTCGGCCCGAGCGCCGATCTTCTATGGCCCAGGGGGACTGCTCGCCTTCCCGTGGCTGTTTCAGCTTGCCTTTAGTGCGCAATAATCGCGGGGCGTGGGGGGAGTGGGCACGATCGATCCCCACGATCCCCCATGCCGCACCTCCTCGGCTCTGGCGCACGAGCCTATAAGTAGGGGAGGAGGGGGAGAGGCAGAGGTTCGCACGCTCCCCCGCTCCCCGTCCCTCTTCGTCTTCTTGCTCTCTCTTCTTCTTCCTCTCGCACTCCACGCAGCCTCCCGTCGCAGCGCCCCATATCACCATGTCCATGGCGCTGTCAAGCTCATGGGACGGCTCCCACGTCCATGAGGACCACATAGAGTTCCTCCGCCAGACCCGGCGCCTGCCCGACGCCCGCCTCGTGTAGGTCCGTCTGGCGCTGGAGAAGGAAATATCGCCAGCGCCGGAGGAAGACGAGCGGGTTGTCTTCCACACGCATTATCTACATGGTTTTGGCCTTCCAGCGAGCGGCTTCATGCGCTCGTTCCTCGACTTCTACCATCTCCAGCCGCACCACCTCACACCCAACGCGGTGGTGCTGCTGTCAGCTTTCGTCTCCCTCTGCGAGGGCTTCCTGGGAGTGCTGCCCATGCTAGAGCTCTGGGCGGAGCTCTTCCAGAACAAGCTCGGCACCGTCACCGCCGGCGTGCCCGCCCCTTGCGGAGCCTTCATCGCCATGAAGAGGTCAGGCGACAGCAACCCCTTCCCGCACATCCCTCTCATTCAATCGGTGAAGCTGTGGCAAAAATCATACTTCTACGTGAAGAACATCGCCCCACAAGGAGACCACGTCAATCTGCCGGCTTACGTAGCCGGCCCGCCGGCTGGGAGGCAGCCGTCTTGGGGCTACCGGTCCAAGTCCTTGTCTCCGGCTGGAAACACCGCCATCGCCTGGCTTCGGGTAATGATCCAGTCGGAAGGCCTGCGCGAAGCCGACCTGGTGGCCGCCTTTGTGGAGCGCCGGGTTCTCCCTCTCCAGAGCCGGCCCCACATGCTATGCCAGATGAGCGGCCACTTCGACCCCTGCCGGCTGAGCACATGGGAGATGCCCCATGCTGAGGTGGCGCTCATGGTTAACTACGTCACCAACCTCAAGCTCGCCGACGACTGGCGCTACGGCAAGGCGCCGTACTCCCGCGCCAATTCTCCGCCCATGGTAAGTTTTTCTCTTTGTTTTCTTTCTGTCATTAGCCGGCTTTAGGACGGCCGGCTTCTGACCAGTCGAATTCTCCTTAGCAGAACCCCCTCCTTGCGCCGTCGGCTGGGGCGGCAGGGGCCGAACGCGAGTATGCCCCTGACCGCGTGGTGGATGACATCGACGACCCGGACCTGGGGGCGGCCGCCATGGAAGACGCCGCCACGGGGGACGTCGCCGAGCCCGTGGGCACCGGGCTTTCCGCCAGTTTCGCCGACTGGCCGGATGACGCCGAGGTCGAGGAAGTCCCGCACCGCCAGCCGGCAGCCGACCATCATGGCGCGAGTTCGTCCGCCGCGCCGGCTACCGGTGGCGGTGTACAAAAACACCGGGCCGCGCATCCCCTCTTTGGCAGCCGGCCGAAGAAGTCGAAGGCCTCCGCCGCGGCGACGAAGAGAGACAAGGCGGCCGCGAAGGAGGCCCGCTTCCGGAAGCCGGTGAAGCAGCCCCGGTCGGTCTCAGCGTAAGTACTTAGTTGCTTGTGTGCCTGTCTTTTCTTTGTTGTCTTCTTTTGTTCTCACCCTTCTCCACTTTCTGAGCAGGGCGCCGCTTTCCCTCGAGCGGGGCCCGGGCAGCTCTGTGGTCGGGCCGACCGTCGGATCTTCAGGCTCCCGCCGCGTGGACCCCCGCGCCGACCTCATGGAATCCATGGAGCGAAATGCTCGCGAGGCGCGGGAGGAGAGGGAGGCGGCGGAGCGGGAGGCCGCTCGAGCGGCGAAGGAGCGCGCGGACGCGGCGGCCAAGGCCCAGGCGGAGCGGGCGACCGCGGAGACGGAGACGGAGGGCACGCGTAGCCAGCCTCCGCTGCTCGCCATCCCCCTCCGCACTGTGGCCCCGGACACCCTGCTGCCCTTGGCGGAGGAGATCATCCAAGATCAGCCGCCGACGCAAAGGGAGGGGCTCTTCGAGGCCTTCGCCGGGAAGACGCCGCCAGCAGCGCCAGCCGGAGCAGGCCAAGGCGGTCAGTCGTCGGTGGCGCCAGAAGAGCCGGCCCGAGGCGCACCTGAGGCCGGAGCCGGCCTTGAGATTCAGCCGGCGGCGCGCCAACGCGCAGGTGGAGACTCCGCCCCACCGGAAACGCGCCAAGCCGCGGGCGCCGGCCAGTCGGCGGAAGCCTTGGAGGCGGCCAGCTCCGCCACGTCCGGGTGGACTCCCAGCGGAGGGACCGGCGAGCTGAACATGGCGGCCCAAGGGGTTCAGAGCCGGCTGCAGGCTCAGGCCACCCTCCTGCAGCAATTGACTCAGGAGTTTTTGCTGACGCGAGCCGCCATCCGGGTAAGTTCTTCATTTTCTTTTTTGACCGCTCTGGTCTTCTGCTTTCTTCCGTGGGGGCGCGCCAGCGCACCCACTGGGTGTAGTCCCCGAGATTCGGGCCGATTGCTGAGCAGTCGGGTCGGATATTTCTCGACGACCTTCTTAATTCTGTTTTCTGTCCGATCTTCAGGATTACCACAACTCTCGTGCTGCCGCCTTCAACTCCCAGGCCCAGGAGCTGGGCCGAAGGACCGATGACTTGGCCAACAGCCAAAGTAAGTACTTGTTCTTGCCTTTTTCCTGTGGGGGCGCGTCAGCGCACCCACTGGGTGTAGTCCCCGAGATTCGGGCCGACTGCTGAGCAGTCGGGTCGGATCTTTCTCGACGACCTTTCTCTTACTGGTTTCTTTCTTTTTGTCTTTTGCTCTTGCAGGAGCCAACGCCGACTTGAGGAAGGAGCTCAGCGAGGCGCAAGCCACCGTCCGCGCCAAGGACGTGGAGTACGCCGCCTTAGTCCAAGAGCGCGACCTCCTGGCCAAGAAATTGGCCGACCAGGAGGAGAGCCACAAGGCGGCTCTGCGGAAGGCGCAGGACGCCGAGGCCGCCATGAAGGCGGAGCTTGAAATCGAGGAGACGAGCTGGGCCGAGACGCGTCGGGCGCTGGAAGACGGCTACGGCCGCATCGAAGATCTGATCGATGGTAAGCCGCCTTTCCCGCCCTTCGTACGCCTGCTGGACGCCTGGAGCTCTGTTCTGACTTTTGCCGCCTGTTTTTCTTGTGCAGACTACTTTCCCGGCTACTCCGTCCTCGCCGCCCAAGCCATCGAGGCTCATCGCGAAGTGCGTCGTCAGGCGGGAGTTAGGATTGCGCCGGATGCAAACCGGACGCTGGAGGAGCAACTTATTGCCGTCCAAGCGCGGCTGCAGCCGGCCCACCGGATGCTCCGCCATCTTCAACGTGCCGGAGCGCAGGTGCTGGCCGCCCTCTGGCCCGGCGAAGCGATCCCCCGCACCCCAAGCTGGACCGCCGACTGGTTGGAAGTCGCAGTCGGCCGCTTCGAGGCTTGGCAGGCGTCGGCGACCCGTCTTGGAGCTGGGAGGGCGCTGGAGTTTGTTCGCGCTTGGTACCCAGGGCTGAGCCTGGACCAACTGCACACTTGGCGGCTGGAGGCCGACGCGGAGCTTGAAGAAGTGCGGCCGGCCATCGCCCAACGTGCCTCGACCATCGCCGAGTGCACTGACACCAGCGTCTTCGCGCCCGAACTCAATGATGATGGCGTCGCCCAGCCGGAGGAGTGGTTCGGGCTGAACCCGGCGGTGGGCGAGGACTCGGCCGAGGAAATCGCCTCTAGCGACGAGGGCGAGGATGACGAGGAGATGGAAGGTGAAGACGTCGATCCGGCTAGTGGGACGACCGGCCGACCTCAAGCTGACCGTGCCTCCAGCAACGAGCCGCGCGGAAGCGCGCCCTCTGCAAGAGGCAGTGATTAGGCTGAAGTTCGCCAGCCGGCCGCTCCTTCAGCCGGCGCAACCGTCTCCACCGACCAGCCTAGCTCGTCAGCTGCCCCGCCGGGTTGATCTGTCGTCCTTATTGTTCCTGCTTTTGTCTTTCGAACAACTTTAAGTTTTCGCAATTCCACCCACTGGGGGTGTATCGAACTATGTTGGATGCTGGCCTCTCTGGAGGTCTTTTATGTAAATATTATTGCGTGCATGTTCAATTTCCATTCGATTGCACTTCTTATCCTTAGGCTTTTTTCCTTTGCTGCCTTCCCTTGCTGGGGAGGCAAGTACTTGAGCTTTCTTGGATTTGAAGTGAAGTGAATGAAAACCGACCTGCCGGCTACTCTGGTAGTCGGTCGGCGGGTAGACGGCAAACCGGCTTTTGTTATATAAGTCCGTTGGTCCCTAGCCCTTTTTCGTGTGCGCATCCTTTCCGGCTTGTGACTCTTGCCAGCCGGACAATCGGTTCTTCGAACTGCGACTTTGGCAAGAGCCAGGCCTAGGTGCCAACACACTACTTGTCTGATCGTGGGTAGGACTCCTAATATAACTCTAGTCGGCCAGTCCCCGGGCCGACTCGTCGGACCCGGTGCCGGACGGAATAAATGAATGAAAAGACAAGATCATACGCATGATAGTTTTCATTCATAGATAAAAGATGGCAGTCCCCGAGCCGTCCTCGAGGGGCCTGTTGCCTCGAACTTAGTACAAAAGTTAGCGCGATACATACTGCATTTCAACTGTAAAATCTTCGAAGGAGGTTGGCGTTCCATGGTTGTTCCGACTCCTTGCCGGAGTCGTCTCTCTTGCGTGCCTTGGGCTTCTGTGCGTCGATGAGGTAGTAGGAATCGTTGCCTAGAGCTCGGCTGATGACGAAGGGGCCCTCCCAAGGGGCCGCGAGCTTGTGCTGGCCGGCTGTTCGCTGGATCAGCCGGAGCACAAGGTCGCCCTCTTGGAAGGATCTTGGCCTGACCTTCCGATTGTGGTAGCGGCGCAGACCCTGCTGGTAGATGGCAGACCGGATGAGGGCTAACAGTCGGCCCTCTTCCAGTAGGTCGACGCCGTCTTCTCGCGCTTCCTTGGCCTCCGCCTCCGTGTACATGGTTACCCGAGGCGAGTCGAATTCGATGTCGGTTGGGATGACCGCCTCAGCACCGTACACGAGGAAGAAAGGGGTGAAGCCGGTTGACTTGTTTGGGGTAGTGCGTAGACTCCAAAGTACAGCCGGCAGCTCATCGAGCCAGCAGCCGGCTGAACGCTCCAGTGGTACGACCAGGCGGGGTTTGATGCCGGAGAGGATGAGGCCGTTAGCTCGCTCGACCTGGCCGTTTGACTGTGGGTGGGCGACGGACGCAAGGTCCAGCCAGATGCCTTGTGCCGCGCAGAATCGTGCCAAGGCTCCCTTGGCAAAATTCGTGCCATTGTCGGTGATGATGCTGTGCGGCACGCCGTACCGAGTTGTTATGTGTGCGATGAAAGTTACCGCAGTCGGCCCATTCAGCTTCTTGATCGGCTTTGCCTCAATCCACTTGGTGAATTTATCCACGGCGACGAGCAAATGCGTCATGCCGCCGCGCGCCGTCTTGAATGGGCCCACCATATCCAGTCCCTACACGGCGAAGGGCCAGGTGAGGGGAATGGTCTTGAGTGCCGAAGCCGGCATGTGTTGTTTGGAGCCGAAAAGTTGGCAGCCTTTGCAACGTTTGACTAATTCTTTAGCATCGTCCAAAGCAGTCGGCCAGAAAAAACCATGGCGGAAAGCTTTGGCGACGAGCGATCTTGAAGCCGCGTGGTGGCCACATTCTCCTTGGTGAATATCTCTGAGGATTGCAACGCCTTTCTCTTGCTCGACGCACCGCTGGAGGACTCTGGTGACACTGCGCTTAACAAGTTCTCTGTTGATGATTGTGTATGCTCCGGCTCGACGTTGGACTTGTCTCGCCTCTGTTTCGTCAGCCGGCAAGTCTTGGTTTACTGGAAAATTGAGGATGGTTTGAGCCCATGACGGAGCTGCAACTTCGCTTACTGCCAAAGTGGCTACCGCCACCAGGGTGGGCGGGCTGGGTGATGAAGTGCTAGAGTCGACCGCCGGCTAGTGTGTTGGTGCAGTCCCTGGGCCGGCTACCGCAATCCCCGGGTCGACTACTGAAGTCCCCGGGCCGGCTACCGCAGTCCCCGGGCCGGCTACTGAAGTCCCCGGGCCAACTGCGTGGTTCTTCGAGCCGGATCCGGCCGTATCGGGGTCAGCCGGCATGAAGATGGAGTCGGACTCTGGAGATGGCTTGATAGACGGCTTGAGGATGCGTTGTAGAGCGACGCCGGTTGGTATTGCTTGCCGAGTGGAGCCTATTCGAGCCAGGGCATCGGGTGGCTCATTGTCGGCTCGCGGTACGTGGAGGAACTCGCATCCTTCAAAGTATCCGTTGAGTTGCTGCACCAGGAAGCGGTATCTTGCCATGTTTGCGTCCTTGGCGTCCCAGTCACCAGATGATTGCTGGACCACCAAGTCCGAGTCTCCGTAACATAGGATCCGGCGGATGCCAAGTTCCTTGGCAAGCCGGAGCCCGTGTATGAGTGCCTCGTACTCGGCTACGTTGTTGGAGGCGGCGAAGTGGATCTACAGCGTGTATCTGAGCTTGTCACCCTTTGGAGAGGTAAGGACGACGCCGGCCCCCAAGCCGGTGCGCATCTTGGATCCGTCAAAGTGCATGCGCCAATGGGTGGAGTCGGGAGCCGGCGGCAGGTACTGGGTCTCGGCCCAGTCAACGAGGAAGTCGGCCAATGCTTGGGATTTGATGGCGGTGCGGGGCTGGTAGAAGATCGTGTAGGGGGCCAGCTCGATGGCCCACTTCGCCACCCGGCCGGATGCATCCCGGCTGCCTATGATCTCGGCCAGCGGGGCAGTGCATACGACCGTGATGGGATGCTCTTGGAAGTAGGGCTTCAGCTTCTTGGCGGTGAAGTACACGCCGTAGCACATCTTCTGGTAGTGCGGGTAGTTCTGCTTTGAGGCGGACAGCACCTCGCTCAAATAGTACACCGGCCTCTGGACCGGCTGGGCCCCGCCGTCTTCCGGGCGTTGGACTACAATGACGGTGCTGACCACCCGGCTGGTTGTGGAGATGTAAAGGAGCATGGGCTCTTTTTCAGTCGGCGCTGCCAGGACAGGCGGCATGGCCAGCATCTTCTTTAGCTCGTGAAAGGCCTAGTCGGCATGGTCGTTCCATTCAAAGTGAGTGCTTTTCTTCATGAGGCGGTAGAGGGGGAGAGCTTTCTCTCCAAGCCGGCTGATGAAGCGGTTCAAGGACGCCAAGCATCCGGTGAACTTCTGGATTTCTTGCAGTTTGGTGGGGATCGCCATTCTCTCAGTGGCCTTGATCTTTACTGGGTTGCATTCAATGCCGCGTTCAGAGACCAGGAAACATAGGAGTTGGCCGGCTGGCACTCCGAACACGCATTTCTCGGGGTTGAGCTTGATTTGGAAGCGGCGTAGGTTCTCAAATGTTTCCTTGAGATCTTCCAGCAAGGTGCCGCGCCTCTCCGTCTTCACCACGATGTCGTCTACGTAGACGTGGGCATTTCTGCCGAGTTGCTTGAGGAGGCACTTCTGCATGCAACGCTGAAAAGTGGCACCGGCATTTCTCAAGCCGAATGTCATAGTCAGGTAGCAGAAGGCTCCGAACGGCGTGATGAAGGCGGTCTTCAGGCGGTCGTCCGGGTCTAGCTTTATCTGGTGATATCTGGAATAAGCATCCAAAAAACTCAACAGCTCGCATCCGGCTGTGGAGTCTATCACTTGGTTAATCCTTGGCAGGGCGAAGGGATCTTTGGGGCAAGCTTTGTTGAGGCTAGTGTAATCTATACACATGGGCCACTTGTTATTCTTCTTCAGCACGAGGACCGGGTTGGCAAGCCACTCTAGAAAGAAAACTTCCATGATGAAGCCGGCTGCCAGAAGCCGGGCTATCTCTTCCCCCACAATCCTTCTCTTTTCTTCGGACAGTCGGCGGAGCGGCTGCTTCACCGGCTTTGCGTCTTCTCGGACGTGTAGTTTGTGCTCGGCGAAATCCTTCGGTACACCCGGCATGTCCTTGGGGGACCATGCAAAGATGTCCCGATTCTCACGGAGGAAATCGGCGAGCTCGCCTTCCTATTTGCTGTCTAGGCTTGCCCCAATGACGGCAAACCTCTCGGGGTGTTCGGGGTCAAGGGGTATCTTCTTGGTCTCCTTGGCCGGCTGAAAAGATCCTTGGGCATCATACTCCTTGGAGTCGGGGGCAGGGTCGGCTGCTTGCCGGCCATGGCCACGACTCGGTTCAGCACCTTCTTCTCTTCGGCGATCACAAGGGACTCGGCCAGCCGGCTGCTGGCGGCGGCGCATTTGGACGATTTCTTGTAATCGCCGGCTATGGTGATGACGCCCTTGGAACTTGGTATCTTCATCTTGAGGTATGCATAGTGGGGAACCGCCATGAACTTGGCCAAGGCGGGTCGGCCAAGCAATGCGTGGTAGGGGCTCTCTAGATCCACCACTTCAAACCAGATCGCTTCCCGGCGGAAGTGCTCCTTGTCTCCAAAGAGTACATCAATCTTGATCTTGCCAATGGGGGCGCAGGACAAGCCAGGGACAATGCCATGGAAAACCGTCCGAGTCGGCGCGAGCTGCTTTGTCTTGACGTTTAGCTTCTCCAGGGTATCGCGGTACAAGATGTTGATGCTGCTCCCGCCGTCTATCAGAACGCGGGAGAAGCGTGCGGCACGTCTGTCCGTCACGAGAGTGGCCTCCAGGACCAAAGCATAAGATCCGGGAGACGGCATCACCTCTGGGTGGTCGGCCCGGCTCCAGCTAATGGGTTTCTCGGACCAATGCATGTGTCTGGCTGGACTAGCAGCGACTACGCTGACTTCTTGGTGCTCTCGGCGCTTGCCGCGCCGGTCTTCAGGCTGGCTGGTGAAGACGATGTAAGTTGCTTGCTCGTCAGGGAACTCGTCGTGCACGGCTCCGACTGCGGGCCGAGCGGCCGAAGGCGGCGGAGCCGGAGGAGGCGGCGCGAGCCCTTCGCCCTTGGCGATTCGGTTGAGCCAATTGCACTTCCGGGTTGTGTGGTTGGACGGCTTCGCGCCGTTATGGAACTTGCACGGGGCATCAAGGGTTTGCTCGTAGGAGAAGGTCGACTGCCAAGCCGGCCGGCCGCCCTTGGGCTTCTTGGGCGCAGGCCGCTCTTCAAGCGGCGTGTCTTCAACCGTGGCCACCTGCCAACTGTCGGGAGGTGGCGCAGGGCCTTTGCGCTTGTGATCGTTTGGGTGTGGGCGTCGGTCGGAGTCCCCAGCCGGCATCTTGGGCGCCGGATTGAGCACTTTCCCGGACGCATCTACCCGGAGCTCGGTCTTCATATAAGAGTCGGCCGTGGCGTACTTGTCGGCTATGTCCAGAAGCTCGTCGAGGGTAGTCGGCTTGTCGCAGAGGAGCTTGTGCTTGAGGAGGGTGCCCTCTCGGCACCCGGCAGTGAAGTACTCGATGGTTTGCACCTCGTGCACCCCTTCGCAAGAGTTGCAAGCTCGGCCCAGTGCGTGAGGTAATCGCGAGTGGACTCGGTTGGGCCCTGTACGCACAGGGAGAGCTGCCTGGGCTTCGGAGCCCGCTTGTAAGTGCTGGTGAAGTTGCGAACGAAGGCTTCGGTGAAATCTAGCCGACTGTTGATGCTGAGAGGCTTGAGGCTGTTGAGCCAGGTCCGCGCCGTGCCCTGCAGCATGAGGGGCACATATTTCACGGCAACGCGCCGGTTACCGTTGGCTATGCTGACTGCCGTAGAGTAGTCGATCAGCCAATCTTCCGGCTTCACGGAGCCGTTATACTTGGGTGTGTCTCTTGGGAGCGAGAACCCTTTGGGAAAAGGCTCGTCGCGGATGCGGGGGCCGAAACAGGGCGGGTCGACATCATCTTCCTCTTCTAGCGCCAGGGATCGCGCTAGGCGGTCGATCCGATGGTGCGCGTCGCTCTCCCCGACTCCTTCGCGGCGACCTAGTCGGCCGCTGAGAGTCGGGTGCGCCACTGGCGGTGGGGTGGGATATCTCTCTCCGCGAGGTCGAGGCGGAGGCGGATTGCCTCGCCACTCCATGGCTCGGGGGTGGCCGTCCGCATCTCGATCGATGGAGATTCGGGTCCGGCTTCGGCTAGCCGCCGGCTCTTTCTCGCGCCGCGCGCGGGTGTTGCTCGTAGTCGGTGTCCGGGACGTCGCACCGTGATCTCGGCGCGGGGGAGGGCTTCCCGCACGGGCATCGGCCTCGTGCCGCTGCGCGGCCGCGTCGATCAACTGCTGGATGCGCCGGGTCATGTGGGGGAGGTCTTCGGCCTCCAAGCCGTCCAACTCATCTATGGCCGCCTGGGCGGCGCGTAGGTTCTCGAGCGGGGTGGCATAGACTAGGCAATCGACACCCAGCGTGTCGGCGATGACGGCGCCGCGTTGCCTGACGACGCCGGCCCAGCTAGGCCCAGCCGGAGCCGGCGTGCCGAAGGCGGCGCAGTCAGCTTCGCGCTGGTAAGCCTCAGAGAGGCGTCTCATAGAAGCCAGCCTCCGGCCCTCCGTGATGAGGGCGAGGCGGCGTGCCTCCAGAGCTTCGTCGTCAGCATCCGCCGGGAGGGGGACGGATAAGTCGTGGGCCGCCGCGTGCGGGGCATCATGGGCGCTCTCGTTGGCCGGGCTACCATGGCCGACAACCATCACCTCGGTGGTGACAGTATCGCGGCCGCCGTCCTGAGGGAGCGGGTCGTTGTAGATCGCGACGTTGGTGGGAAAGGTGTCGTAGGAAGCCGTGTCGGAGTCGACAGGCATCGGGTCGGTGGAGCCAGCCGACTCCAAATCCGCAGCGGGCTCGCCAGAGACGTGGAGCTGGCTGAGGAGGCAGGCGAGGCGGTCGGTGCCCGCATCAGAGGCGAGCTCATCGGAGATGCGGGTTTCGTCGAGAAGATCGGCGAGGTCGCTCGCCGCGCAGATGCTGGTGACGCCTTGCAGCGCGTCGTGGCAAGCGCCATCGGGCGTGCCGGGCTGGCTACGCTCGCGAGGAAGAAAGAGGGTTCCCGTCCAGAACAGGTCTCCGGACGACGGTGCACTTGGCCCACGGTGGGCGCCAAATGTCGGGTGGTAGGTGCGACATATGCCAACGGGTGGCTTATCATTGTGGGAGCCAATAAAACATCGCCGGTGCCTGGAAATGAGATAAGGCGAAGGCATGCACGCCGGCGAATCTTACCCAGCTTCAGGGCTCTCCGTGGAGATAACACCCCTACTGCTGCTCTGCGGGGTCTCCGCATGGTAACTAAATGAACAAGTGGCTACACAATGCTCCTTGAGCTGTTCCGGTAGGAGGAGGAGGAAGAAGGGCACGGCTAGCCTGCTTCTCCCCTTCGTATGGTGTCTAGAACTAGTTAAAAGTTGAACCCTTTGCATGGGTGCACCGGGGGGTTTATATAGGCCTACCCCCCGGGGGTACAATGGTAATCCGACTGGGCGCGGGGCCCAGCTGTCTGTGACCGTGCTCGCCGACTTCTGCGCCGGCTATTGGGGCCTGCCGACTGGTGGGTCCCGCCGGCTGCCGGCCCCTGGCCGACAGGCAGGCCCCACTGGTCAGGGTCGTGTCGGCGGCTGGTTACTGTTGCTTCATCTTGGTGACACGGGCTTTATCGGGGTAAGCGTGGCTATAGTGCCGCCGCCTGGCGGGCGATCACTGTAGCCTCACTTCGTCTTGTCCCCTTAATGGGGCGCCTCCTTCGAGGCCGGGGGCCAGCCGGCCCTCTCTTGGGCCGACTAGCAGTGGCATGGCCGCCTTCGGGCGTCTCTCTGCCCGAAAGGGCCCACCGCTTTGGGGGCCACGCTGGTGGCCCGTCGTGGATGGCGTCAGAGTCGACATAGCAACAGTGTCGCGCCGGACGGGTCATGGCCACCCGTACGGCGCACTGTGCCGGTCGTGCTCCGGGGTTCGGGGGCGGCTAGCTTCACTATAGCCACGCCCCGTCTCTCTGCCACTCGGCAGACACGAGTTTCGAGGGTACGGTCTTGATCTCTTTATGAGAGCCGGCTTCTTGGAGTCGGCCTTCTCATGGTCGGCTTCATGAAGTCGCCCCTCCCCCCATGGCCTTCTTCACAAGGGCTAAAGCCGGGGCCCCTTCCGAAAGCCGGCCAAGGCGATGGCCGACTAGGGGAAGGCGGCCCCGCATCTTGGGTTTCTCGAGAGCCGGATGGGCTCGTAATTTCTTCAGAAGGGCCAGGGGAAGCCGGCTAGGCTACCCATGACTATTTACTCCGACATCCATGCTTGAACTTGCTCCAAGGTTCATCTTTCTTGTCCAAGCTAGGCCCTTCATTTGTAAGCAAAACAAATGTATTCAATTTAGGCAGCATCATATTCTCATGAACATTAGAATCGTTACCAAGAAACGAAAGTACCTGATAATTCAATTGGCGTGCGCGAGCTCTAGTAATCGGTCCAGTATGTATAGCAGCATGGGCTGTGGGTGTAACAATGGTATTCATGTCCTCATCACGTTACTCAACAGTTTTCTGTTAAGGTCTATCCTGTAGAGGTAGTCAAATTGGATCAGTGATCGATTTCTAGGTTTCGTCGTAAACCTAATTGGTTACTTTCAATTACGTAAATCAATAGTTCAAACCGCACTCAAGGGTAGGGCATTTCCCATTGATATAGGAACTTTTGTACCAGAAACAATAGTATCTTCAATTATAGCCCCTCTCGGATGTAAAATATAATTCTCGTCAACTACGAGACGACTAAAAAATACTTCACCTGCCAAAAACGACGCGGCAAGGCACGTGTCAACCGCTAGTACAATACAATGGATAAGGGACGAATGCACTAGAAGGGGACAAGTGGTGGCGATGCTTGGGCTTCGTAGGGTGGCCGGGCTCCGTCCGGACGCAAGAGTCTCGATCTCATCTGTTGCGCGCGTCCTTCTCAGGAGGATCCGCACGGCACCATTGCAGCGCACGAGCTGGTTAGGTGACGAGCATTATTTGCTTTCAGGAAATGGAGCAATCAGGAATAGACCTTCGTCGCCGGCATCAATGTAGACGACAACGACGTCCATGTATCAAATCAGAAAGTACAGCGAACCGCATGCGCTGCATGCGTTGAACGTATAGTATGAGAGAGCTAGCACTTGCAAATTTAGATCTTGTCTCAGTAACCAATTTGAAATACGTACGATGCGTAGTAGTAGTAAGTGGTAATTTAATCACGTGGTTTGCCGCCCGAGAGGAGGGAGTCGGCGACCAGCTTCTCGAGATTGGCGCGCGAGCGCCCGCCGGGCCGCGTTGCGCGGACGCCGGCCTCCCTCCACTCCTCGGCCCGGCGGCGCATCTCCTTCCCCTTCTCGCCGGACATCGCCTCCCGTATCTTGGCCTCCACCGCCTCCCGCCGCACGTCGTGGCCGATCTCCATGGCCACGCCCCACTCCACGCAGCTGTACCGGCTGTTGGTCTGCTGCTCCGCGAAGAAGGGCCAGCACAGCGTCGGCACCCCGCCGCACAGGCTCTCCACCGTCGAGTTCCACCCGGAGTGCGTCAGGAACACGCCCACCGCCTCGTGTCGCAGCACCGCCTCCTGCGGGCACCAGCTCGCCAGCACGCCGCGCCCCTCGATGGACTCCAGGAACTCCGGCGGCAGCACGGCGGCGTCGCCCTTGACGAGGTCCGGCCTGATGATCCACAGGAAGGGCTGGCCGCTGTTGGCTAGCCCCCACGCGAACTCGAGGAGCTCCTCGTTGCTCATCACCGTTATGCTGCCGTAGTTCACGTACACGACCGACCGGGGCTCCTTGCCGTCCAGAAAGTCGAAGCAGGAGACGTCCTCCTTCCACAGGTTTGACCCCAGTGCGTCCAACGTGCCGCCCTGTGGCACGATCTCCTCGGCGAGTAAGGGGAGATAGCCGATGGTGTAGACGGGCACGGTGGGCGGGAGCATGGCGCGCACCGCGTCCAGCGCCGCCGGCTCGAGCTCTTCCAAGGTGTTGAAGATGGCGGCGTCCGCCTCCGCCAGCCGCACCGTCACGTGGAGGGCGAAGTGGGCCATGTACTCGTCGGGGTCCGTCGACCAGATGAAGTTCGGGAAGTCTTTGAGCCGCATGTGCTTGCTCATCCCCGCCGTGCAGTCCACCGGCGTGTCAAGATACCCATTAGTCAGCTGCTCCACGTCTGCATGCTCACAGTATGTGCGCAATTAATTCATCCGCAAAAATTCCATTCATGGCACTGAGGCACGCAGTGTTGTTGAAAACTTGTAGGATAGGATTAATTACCTTTGAGTGGGAAGATGCCCTTGTCGTACAAGGTGCGGTAATGGCGGTAGCACAAGTAGCCGCATACGCTGGCAGTCCAGAACAGCGCACACGGCACCCCAATGTCCCGTGCGGCGTCGACGGTGAAGCTCATGGCGTTGTCGCCGACGACGCACGTGACCGGTGGCGACTCGGTAGATGCGTTGAGCTCGGCAAGGAGGCTCTTGAAGTGCGGGAGGCAGGTCTCCCTGGTGGAGCGGCAGAGGGACGGTACGTCCTGCGTGGCATCGGCGTCGGACGGCGGGAGGCCGTCCGGTATGGTGGCGAAGCGGAACCCCTCGACGCCGTCGAGTGCGGCAGCGCCGCGGGAGCGGAGGAGCCGCCGGTGGTTGAACTCGGAGTTGACGAAGGTGACATGGAAGCCCCTGCAGTGGAGGATCTTGGCGAGCTTCAGCATCGGCGTGACGTGCCCCTGCGCCGGCAGCGGCACGCACACGGCGTGCGGCTTGACGTCGGCATCGACCTGCGCGGAACCCATGCCGTTACGTTGGTGGCTGCACAAAGTCACAAAAACTGTACTTGAAGTCCAAGTTGCGATGGTTGTGTTGAGCTGGCCTCTGAGGAACAGAACTCGGTATTTATAGGGGACTGGCCAGAGTAATGCTAGACCCACGTAGGTAGGTGTCAGTCTACTGGAAAACAAATTTGGTTAGTACATTTGTTTTGAACCGTCCGATGCAAAATGAATGGCTAGATCGCCTTCTTCCACTTTCTGCCGTCCTGATCATCTTCGTCCCCAAAGCATCACATGTGCCACCCGCTATTGGCGGCCCTCCCGTGTCAGCCTTGCCGCACCGCCCTCCTCACTACCGCCGCCCACCGCCGTGCCGGCATCGTCCCGACCATCCCTCTAAACCAGCGACCACTAGAATTTTTTTTCCCCGGCAAGCCTGCACCCGCACCCGTCAACCTTTGAACTCGCCTATACCAGCTCGCTGCTGGCTATAGCTCCTTCCTGTCCAAGGTCTTGCCGGCACCCCGGGCCTTGCTTCGCTTGCCTCGCCGCCGCCGTCTATGGCCTCGTGCTCCGTGCAACTGTTGCTTTCTTTCCAAAATATCGACTAACCAGAATTTAAAATTCAACCGACTCGCGTGAAGCTAAACTGTATTATAGAGCTAGTGTATGAAGAGCGACTCCAACCCATCTGCAAAAAAAGTTATCAACAAATATTCATTTTATTTTTAAAAATGACACTTTCAATAATTACTAGAAGTTGTCGCCCTCTTTCTGATGATGTCTATTTTTAGAGGTATTGGCGCACGGAAGAGAGAAAAGGCCGGCCGTGCAACAGACCCATCCCTTGGTAGCCCTCCCTCAAACTCACTGCAACAAAAAATGACAAAGACCGGCGTCTCCCTCTTTCACACATGTGTCGATCACATAGGTAACTAACCACACCTCAACAATGCAAGTCGTACCAGCACCGACACGCGAGAACAAAGAGTCGCACGTACCGCACGTACCTACATAAGTGGACCACCCACTTACCGTCAAACTCTAAGCGCTATCCCTAAGCTCCATTTAATTCATCCCTACTTTCCAATAGGTCTTGGGGACAACCCTTGTATACACGGCAGCCACAAGCCCACAATACTGTATATTGATGTGTGCCGGCCGGCCCGCCGCCTTGGCGCTCGTTATTTTTGTTAAAAATAATTCTGTAATTAGGGGAAAATCTTCCCTTGCTCAAACCGTCGTTGCGGTTTGTCTCGCAACCGACGCCTCTCTTCGATCTTCTGGAACCGACGCCTCCTCGAGGGATCGTCGTGTCTCTCCGGGTCGTATAAAAGGGGCCTGTAACCATCGATCAAGTATTCAATCACTTTCGATTCAAAACACGTTATCACGCACGTAGAACAGCCAGCGAGAGCGAAAGGCAACAGAGAAAGGAGAAGAGAGGAAGCACTCACCGCCGGTGAGATGACAGGCCTCGTCTCCTTCCTCCGTCCGATCCGCGAGGACGGTCGCCGCTACCGCCTCATTGCCCTTCGCCGCCATAGAGTTGGTGGCCACCGCCGTTTCCGTCGCCGGATGCAAGCCATCTGTCGATTCGGCCGCAGCGCCGCTGGACGTTGCGCTCCTGGCCGCCACCGCGCCGCTGGACGCGCCCCCGGCGGTGCTCCCCTCGCTCCTAGACGCAACCACGATGGTGCTCCCTGGGCCCGTGGCCAGGCGCCCATGGGGTTCGATCCCTGGCTAGTGGCCGGCCCGAGCGCCTCCATGGTGCACAGGGCTGCAGCCGCGCCTGCACCGCCCCTGGATCTCCGCTTCCACCACCTCCTCCGCCGGCCGCGTGGCTCGCGCCGTCGACGCTAACACCCGCCTCCGAGGCCGCTGGCCCGCCCGGATACTGCCCTGTGCCGATGCGCGCCGTCGTGAACGAGGAGGAGGCGCTCGCCTTCGTCTCCGCGTTGACCGGTGCCTCCGGAGTAGTCCGTCTTGGAGTCGGCATGGAGGGCGCCGCCGCCACCGGCGGCACGCCTCAACAAGAGACTGCCGCGGGCTCAAGCAGCCGCGCGGAGCGGCGCTTCGGCCGCCTCTTCGGGCGCGCCGTCGCAGCCCTCGACTGCCGCCCGGGCCGTCGCCCAGGCTCATGGGCTCCGGCGAACCTCGGCTTCACTGCTACTCCACTGCGCCAGGCCTCCACCGTTATCGTCTCCTCTTCAGATGAAGAGGCCTCGTCGGTGTCGCATCGCTGACACCTGAAGATGCGAGGGGAGGCGCCGGCGCTCGCCCCGGTCGCCGGCGACCGGGCTCCCTGCTCCTTGCGAGCGCAGAGGTGGTGGTGGGGATCGAGCGTGGTGCGGGTCCTTATCCGTAACCGCCCCACCTCTCGCCTCCTCTTATACGGTGTGGGTGGCTACAGGCTGGCTTCGGTCGGCGGTGGCAGGCCCAGGCCCAGGTGGTCGACCTGCTATCTTCAAGTTTTTTTTAATCTCTGTTTTTATTAGTCTAGTACTAATTATTGTATATGGTGCAGTTTTAGACTCTGTTTAGTAATGTTTAGTACCTAGTTTGACTGCTACTTACATACTAGTCCAGTTCTAGATTAAATCTGACTAGGACTTGTGTAATTATTAGTGTGTTTATATTATGTAATGGATTGATAATATAAATAAAGTACCGGATTTCATCTGAGAAGAATGACATGTTCCATGTGTTTACCACATCTCATTTTTATCGAACATGTCTTTTCGATTGAGGTCTTCTCTCGCATATTAAACTTGCAAATTTTTGGATGTTTCTCCCTCATCTTATTTGGAATCACAAGGTAATGCGTTGTGATCTACTGCTCATTTGCAGAATATCCTCTCTTACTGTGAGGTCTACACTTTGTCATTCTCGACAAACGATTACCTCCAACGTGTATTCCTTATATCTGAATTGTAGCATACACAAGGTAATGGCGATGTAGCCTATTACTGTGAGATCTATGTGATCTTCAAAGTGTTATGTTCACACAATTGGGGTTGAGAATTTTTCAAGTTTAGACTTGAGTATCAATTTTTGCATTCTTATTACACAACCATGATGGTTTTTAATTTACCACCCGTAAATTAATTATCTCTGGTTTCCCATGTAGGAAAAGATGATTGCCAAAGAGTTTGAGGAGCTTGCCCTCAATGGCCACAACTACCCTACATGGGCTATGGACATCAAGATCAGTCTTGCGTCACGTGGGATAGCGCGTGCAATACAACCCCCGGAGACTCCTCTCCCGGATGGGGCCACGCCGCTGACAGAACAGCAGAACTATGCTGCCTTATTCATCATAAGGCACCATATTCATCCAGATCTCCAGTCTGAGTATTTACAGGAGGAATCTCCTAGTACTCTATTTCTGGCCCTCAAAACGAGGTATGAACAGCAAAAGGCGGTAGTCCTGCCCGAAGCACTCCATGATTGGACTCATCTTCATCTTCAGGATTTCAAGTCCATCGGTGAGTACAATCATGTTGTTCATAAGATATGTTCCAAACTGCGCTTTTGTGAGAAGGAACCTACTGAGGGGGAGAAGATAGAGAAAACTTTGTCTACTATGCTCCCTTCAGATAGGATCCTCCAACAGCAATACTGTGCTCGTAACTACACTGTCTATTCCGAGCTTATTCACATGTTACTTCAGGCTGAAAAGCATGATGAGCTACTCGCTAAGAATGGCTCTCAGCGCCCAGTTGGGGCACAACCTTTACCTAAAGTTCATCTGAATGTTGCAAATAGACAAAAGTTTAATGGTACCTCGAGAGGTAAACAATCCAATTCCGAGCATAAGCGAAAGCGCAATGGGAACAGGAGATCTAGATACCCAGGCAAGGGAAAAGGCACTTCAAAGCCCAGGTTTGATAAATCTAAGCTTTGCAACAAGTGTGGATGCTCCACGCATTCTACTGAAAAGTGCACAATGCCCAAGCATCTGGTTATGATGTACCAGCTGAAGGAAATATGCCCTAGAGGCAATAATAAAGTTATTATTTATTTCCTTATAATCATGATAAATGTTTATTATTCATGCTAGAATTGTATTTACCGGAAACATAATACATGTGTGAATACATAGACAAACATAGTGTCACTAGTATGCCTCTACTTGACTAGCTCGTTAATCAAAGATGGTTATGTTTCCTAACCATGAACAATGAGTTGTTATTTGATTAACGAGGTCACATCATTAGTAGAATGATCTGATTGACATGAGCCATTCCATTAGCTTAGCACCCGATCGTTTAGTATGTTGCTATTGCTTTCTTCATGACTTATACATGTTCCTATGACTATGAGATTATGCAACTCCCGTTTACCGGAGGAACACTTTGGGTACTACCAAACGTCACAACGTAACTGGGTGATTATAAAGGAGTACTATAGGTGTCTCCAATGGTCGATGTTGGGTTGGCGTATTTCGAGATTAGGATTTGTCACTCCGATTGTCGGAGAGGTATCTCTGGGCCCTCTCGGTAATACACATCACATAAGCCTTGCAAGCATTACAACTAATATGTTAGTTGTGAGATGATGTATTACGGAACGAGTAAAGAGACTTGCCGGTAACGAGATTGAACTAGGTATTGGATACCGACGATCGAATCTCGGGCAAGTAACATACCGATGACAAAGGGAACAACGTATGTTGTTATGCGGTCTGACCGATAAAGATCTTCGTAGAATATGTAGGAGCCAATATGGGCATCCAGGTCCCGCTATTGGTTATTGACCAGAGACATGTCTCGGTCATGTCTACATTGTTCTCGAACCCGTAGGGTCCACACGCTTAAGGTTACGATGACACTTATATTATGAGTTTATGCATTTTGATGTACCGAAGGTTGTTCGGAGTCCCGGATGTGATCACGGACATGACGAGGAGTCTCGAAATGGTCGAGACGTAAAGATTGATATATTGGAAGCCTATGTTTGGACATCGGAAGTGTTCCGGGTGAAATCGGGATTTTACCGGGTTACCGGGAGGTTACCGGAACCCCCCGGGAGCCATATGGGCCTTCATGGGCCTTAGTGGAAAGGAGAAAGGGGCAGCCCAAGGTGGCTGCGCCTCTTCCCCCTCCCCTAGTCCTATTAGGACTAGGAGAAGGTGGCCGGCCCCCCTCTCTCCCTTCCCCTCCGAGGAATCCTAGTTGGACTAGGATTGGGGGGAGGAATCCTACTCCCAGAAGGAGTAGGACTCTCCTGCGCCTCTCTCTTTGGCCGGCCAGCCTCCCCTCCTCTCCTCCTTTATATACGGAGGCAGGGGCACCTCTAAACACACAAGTTGACACAAGTTGATCCACGTGATCGATTCCTTAGCCGTGTGCGGTGCCCCCTGCCACCATATTCCTCGATAATACTGTAGCGGAGTTTAGGCGAAGCCCTGCTGCTGTAGTTCATCAAGATCGTCACCACGCCGTCGTGCTGACGAAACTCTTCCCCGACACTTTGCTGGATCGGAGTCCGGGGATCGTCATCGAGCTGAACGTGTGCTCGAACTCGGAGGTGCCGTAGTTTCGGTGCTTGATCGGTTGGATCGTGAAGACGTACGACTACTTCCTCTACGTCGTGTCATCGCTTCCGCAGTCGGTCTGCGTTGGGTACGTAGACAACACTCTCCTCTCGTTGCTATGCATCACATGATCCTGTGTGCGCGTAGGAAAATTTTTGAAATTACTACGAAACCTAACAAGAACATCCTAAAATACCTGAAAAGGACTAAGGATATGTTTCTCGTATATGGAGGTGACAAAGAGCTCACCGTAAAAGGTTACGTTGATGCAAGCTTTGACACTGATCCGGACGATTCTAAATCGCAAACCGGATACGTGTTTACATTAAACGGTGGAGCTGTCAGTTGGTGCAGTTCTAAACAAAGCGTTGTAGCGGGATCTACATGTGAAGCGGAATACATAGCTGCTTCGGAAGCAGCAAATGAAGGAGTCTGGATGAAGGAGTTCATATCCGATCTAGGTGTCATACCTAGTGCATCGGGTCCAATGAAAATCTTTTGTGACAATACTGGTGCAATTGCCTTGGCAAAGGAATCCAGATTTCACAAAAGGACCAAACACATCAAGAGACGCTTCAACTCCATCCGGGATCTAGTCCAGGTGGGAGACATAGAGATTTGCAAGATACATACGGATCTGAATGTTGCAGACCCGTTGACTAAGCCTCTTCCACGAGCAAAACATGATCAGCACCAAAGCTCCATGGGTGTTTACAGTGTAATCTAGATTATTGACTCTAGTGCAAGTGGGAGACTGAAGGAAATATGCCCTAGAGGCAATAATAAAGTTATTATTTATTTCCTTATAATCATGATAAATGTTTATTATTCATGCTAGAATTGTATTTACCGGAAACATAATACATGTGTGAATACATAGACAAACAAAGTGTCACTAGTATGCCTCTACTAGACTAGCTCGTTAATCAAAGATGGTTATGTTTCCTAACCATGAACAATGAGTTGTTATTTGATTAACGAGGTCACATCATTAGTAGAATGATCTGATTGACATGACCCATTCCATTAGCTTAGCACCCGATCGTTTAGTATGTTGCTATTGCTTTCTTCATGACTTATACATGTTCCTATGACTATGAGATTATGCAACTCCCGTTTACCGGAGGAACACTTTGGGTACTACCAAACGTCACAACATAACTGGGTGATTATAAAGGAGTACTACAGGTGTCTCCAATGGTCGATGTTGGGTTGGCGTATTTCGAGATTAGGATTTGTCACTCCGATTGTCGGAGAGGTATCTCTGGGCCCTCTCGGTAATACACATCACATAAGCCTTGCAAGCATCACAACTAATATGTTAGTTGTGAGATGATGTATTACAGAACGAGTAAAGAGACTTGCCGGTAACGAGATTGAACTAGGTATTGGATACCGACGATCGAATCTCGGGCAAGTAACATACCGATGACAAAGGGAACAACGTATGTTGTTATGCGGTCTGACCGATAAAGATCTTCGTAGAATATGTAGGAGCCAATATGGGCATCCAGGTCCCGCTATTGGTTATTGACCGGAGACGTGTCTCGGTCATGTCTACATTGTTCTCGAACCCGTAGGGTCCGCACGCTTAAGGTTACGATGACAGTTATATTATGAGTTTATGCATTTTGATGTACCGAAGGTTGTTCGGAGTCCCGGATGTGATCACGGACATGACGAGGAGTCTCGAAATGGTCGAGACATAAAGATTGATATATTGGAAGCCTATATTTGGATATCGGAAGTGTTCCGGGTGAAATCGGAATTTTACCGGAATACCGAGAGGGTTACCGGAACCCCCCGGGAGCTATATGGGCCATAGTGGGCCTTAGTGGAAAAGGGAAGGGGCTGCCCTGGATGGGCTGCGCGCCTCCCCCCTCCCCTAGTCCTATTAGGACTAGGAGAGGTGGCCGGCCCCCTCCTCCTCTTTTCCCCCTCCGGGGAATCCTAATAGGAATAGGATTGGAGGGGAGTCCTACTCCCGGTAGGAGTAGGACTCCTCCTGCGCCTTCCTCCTTGGCCGGCGCCTCCTCCCCCCTTGGCTCCTTTATATACTGAGGTAGAGGCACCCCAAAACACACAAGTTGACACAAGTTGATCCACGTGATCGATTCCTTAGCCGTGTGCGGTGCCCCCTGCCACCATATTCCTCGATAATACTGTAGCGGAGTTTAGGCGAAGCCCTGCTGCTGTAGTTCATCAAGATCGTCACCACGCCGTCGTGCTGACGGAACTCTTCCCCGACACTTTGCTGGATCGGAGTCCGGGGATCGTCATCGAGCTGAACGTGTGCTCGAACTCGGAGGTGCCGTAGTTTCGGTGCTTGATCGATTGGATCGTGAAGACGTACGACTACTTCCTCTACGTCGTGTCATCGCTTCCGCAGTCGGTCTGCGTTGGGTACGTAGACAATACTCTTCCCCTCGTTGCTATGCATCACATGATCTTGCGTGTGCGTAGGAAATTTTTTGAAATTACTACGAAACCCAACAGTGGTATCAGAGCCTAGGTTATTGATGTTGATGTTATATGCACGAGTAGAACACAAGTGAGTTGTGGACGATACAAGTCATACTGCCTACCAGCATGTCATACTTTGGTTCGGCGGTATTGTTGGACGAGACGACCTGGACCAACCTTACGCGTACGCTTACGCGAGACCGGTTCCCTCGACGTGCTTTGCACAGAGATGGCTTGCGGGCGACTGCCTCTCCAACTTTAGTTGAACCAAGTATGGCTACGCCCGGTCCTTGCGAAGGTTAAAACGGAGTCTATTTGACAAACTATCGTTGTGGTTTTGATGCGTAGGTGAGATTGGTTCTTACTTAAGCCCGTAGCAGCCACGTAAAAACATGCAACAACAAAGTAGAGGACGTCTAACTTGTTTTTGCAGGGCATGTTGTGATGTGATATGGTCAAGGCATGATGCTGAATTTTATTGTATGAGATGATCATGTTTTGTAACCAAGTTATCGGCAACTGGCAGGAGCCATATGGTTGTCGCTTTATTGTATGCAATGCAATCGCGATGTAATGCTTTACTTTATTACTAAACGGTAGTGATAGTCGTGGAAGCATAAGATTGGCGAGACGACAACGATGCTACGATGGAGATCAAGGTGTCGCGCTGGTGACGATGGTGATCATGACGGTGCTTCGGAGATGAAGATCACAAGCACAAGATGATGATGGCCATATCATATCACTTATATTGATTGCATGTGATGTTTATCTTTTTATGCATCTTATCTTGCTTTGATTGACGGTAGCATTATAAGATGATCTCTCACTAAATTATCAAGAAGTGTTCTCCCTGAGTATGCACCGTTGCCAAAGTTCATCGTGCCCAGACACCACGTGATGATCGGGTGTGATAAGCTCTGCGTCCATCTACAACGGGTGCAAGCCAGTTTTGCACACGCAGAATACTCAGGTTAAACTTGACGAGCCTAGCATATGCAGATATGGCCTCGGAACACGGAGACCGAAAGGTCGAGCGTGAATCATATAGTAGATATGATCAACATAACGATGTTCACCATTGAAAACTACTCCATCTCACGTGATGATCGGTTATGGTTTAGTTGATTTGGATCACGTGATCACTTAGAGGATTAGAGGGATGCCTATCTAAGTGGGAGTTCTTTAGTAATATGATTAATTGAACTTAAAATTTATCATGAACTTAGTCCCTGATAGTATCTTGCTTGTTTATGTTGATTGTAGATAGATGGCTCGTGCTGTTGTTCCGTTAAATTTTAATGCGTTCCTTGAGAAAGCAAAGTTGAAAGATGATGGTAGCAATTACACGGACTGGGTCCGTAACTTGAGGATTATCCTCATTGCTGCACAAAAGAATTACGTCCTGGAAGCACCGCTGGGTGCCAGGCCTGCTGCTGGAGCAACGTCAGATGTTATGAACGTCTGGCAGAGCAAAGCTGATGACTACTCAATAGTTCAGTGTGCCATGCTTTACGGCTTAGAATCGGGACTTCAACGACGTTTTGAACGTCATGGAGCATATGAGATGTTCCAGGAGTTGAAGTTAATATTTCAAGCAAATGCCCGAATTGAGAGATATGAAGTCTCCAATAAGTTCTATAGCTGCAAGATGGAGGAGAACAGTTCTGTCAGTGAGCATATACTCAAAATGTCTGGGTATAATAATCACTTGATTCAATTGGGAGTTAATCTTTCGGATGATTGCGTCATTGATAGAATTCTCCAATCACTGCCACCAAGCTACAAGAGCTTCGTGATGAACTATAATATGCAAGGGATGAACAAGACTATTCCCGAGCTCTTCGCAATGCTGAAAGCTGCGGAGGTAGAAATCAAGAAGGAGCATCAAGTGTTGATGGTTAACAAGACCACTAGTTTCAAGAAAAAGGGCAAAGGGAAGAAGAAGGGGAACTTCAAGAAGAACGGCAAGCAAGTTTCTGTTCAAGAGAAGAAACCCAAGTCTGGACCTAAGCCTGAAACTGAGTGCTTCTACTGCAAGCAGACTGGTCACTGGAAGCGGAACTGCCCCAAGTATTTGGCGGATAAGAAGGATGGCAAGGTGAACAAAGGTATATATGATATACATGTTATTGATGTGTACCTTACTAGAGCTCGCAGTAGCACCTGGGTATTTGATACTGGTTCTGTTGCTAATATTTGCAACTCGAAACAGGGACTACAGAATAAGCGGGCACTAGCAAAGGACGAGGTGACGATGCGTGTGGGAAACGGTTCCAAAGTCGATGTGATCGCGGTCGGCACGCTACCTCTACATCTACCTTCGGGATTAATATTAGACCTAAATAATTGTTATTTGGTGCTAGCGTTGAGCATGAACATTATATCTGGATCTTGTTTAATGCGAGACGGTTATTCATTTAAATCAGAGAATAATGGTTGTTCTATTTATATGAGTAATATCTTTTATGGTCATGCACCCTTGAAGAGTGGTCTATTCTTATTGAATCTCGATAGTAGTAATACACATATTCATAATGTTGAAACCAAAAGATGCAGAGTTGATAATGAAAGTGCAACTTATTTGTGGCACTGTCGTTTAGGTCATATCGGTGTAAAACGCATGAAGAAACTCCATACTAATGGACTTTTGGAACCACTTGATTATGAATCACTTGGTACTTGCGAACCGTGCCTCATGGGCAAGATGACTAAAACACCGTTCTCCGGTACTATGGAGAGAGCAACAGATTTGTTGGAAATCATACATACCGATGTATGTGGTCCGATGAATATTGAGGCTCGTGGCGGATATCGTTATTTTCTCACCTTCATAGATGATTTGAGCAGATATGGATATATCTACTTAATGAAGCATAAGTCTGAAACATTTGAAAAGTTCAAAGAATTTCAGAGTGAAGTTGAAAATCATCATAACAAGAAAATAAAGTTTCTACGATCTGATCGTGGAGGAGAATATTTGAGTTACGAGTTTGGTGTACATTTGAAAAACTGTGGAATAGTTTCACAACTCACGCCACCCGGAACACCACAGCGCAATGGTGTGTCCGAACGTCGTAATCGTACTTTACTAGATATGGTGCGATCTATGATGTCTCTTACAGATTTACCGCTATCATTTTGGGGTTATGCTTTAGAGACGGCCGCATTCACATTAAATAGGGCACCATCAAAATCCGTTGAGACGACGCCTTATGAACTATGGTTTGG
The DNA here is from genome assembly GCF_018294505.1 of Triticum aestivum. NCBI lineage: Eukaryota > Viridiplantae > Streptophyta > Magnoliopsida > Poales > Poaceae > Triticum > Triticum aestivum. The sequence goes on along the minus strand of NC_057797.1, from coordinate 548,157,327 downwards.
CAAGAAACCAAAGTTGTCGTTTCTTAAAGTTTGGGGTTGCGATGCTTATGTGAAAAAGCTTCAACCTGATAAGCTCGAACCCAAATCGGAGAAATGTGTCTTCATAGGATACCCAAAGGAAACTGTTGGGTACACCTTCTATCACAGATCCGAAGGCAAAACATTCGTTGCTAAGAATGGATCATTTCTAGAGAAGGAGTTTCTCTCAAAAGAAGTGAGTGGGAGGAAAGTGGAACTTGACGAGGTAACTGTACCTGCTCCCTTACTGGAGAGTAGTTCATCATAGAAAACTGTTTCAGTGACACCTACACCGGTTAGTGAGGAAGCCAATGATAATGATCATGAAACTTCAGATCAAGATACTACTGAACCACGTAGATCAACCAGAATAAGATCCGCGCCAGAGTGGTACGGAAATCCTGTTCTGGAAGTCATGCTACTAGATCATGATGAACCTACGAACTATGAAGAAGCGATGGTGAGCCCAGATTCCGCAAAGTGGCTTGAAGCCATGAAATCTGAGATGGGATCCATGTATGAGAACAAAGTATGGACTTTGGTTGACTTGCCCGATGATCGGCAAGCAATTGAGAATAAATGGATCTTTAAGAAGAAGACTGACGCTGATGGTAATGTTACTGTCTACAAAGCTCGACTTGTCGCAAAAGGTTTTCGGCAAGTTCAAGGGATTGACTACGATGAGACCTTCTCACCCGTAGCGATGCTTAAGTCCGTCCGAATCATGTTAGCGATTGCCGCATTTTATGATTATGAAATTTGGCAGATGGATGTCAAAACTGCATTCCTGAATGGATTTCTGGAAGAAGAGTTGTATATGATGCAACCGGAAGGTTTTGTCGATCCAAAGGAAGTTAACAAAGTGTGCAAGCTCCAGCGATCCATTTATGGACTGGTGCAAGCCTCTCGGAGTTGGAATAAACGTTTTGATAGTGTGATCAAAGCATTTGGCTTTATACAGACTTTCGGAGAAGCCTGTATTTACAAGAAAGTGAGTGGGAGCTCTGTAGCATTTCTGATATTATATGTGGATGACATATTACTGATTGGAAATGATATAGAATTTCTGGATAGCATAAAGGGATACTTGAATAAAAGTTTTTCAATGAAAGACCTCGGTGAAGCTGCTTACATATTAGGCATTAAGATCTATAGAGATAGATCAAAACGCTTAATTGGACTTTCACAAAGCACATACCTTGACAAAATTTTGAAGAAGTTCAAAATGGATCAAGCAAAGAAAGGGTTCTTGCCTGTGTTACAAGGTGTGAAATTGAGTAAGACTCAATGCCCGACCATTGCAGAAGATAGAGAGAATATGAAAGATGTTCCCTATGCATCAGCCATAGGATCTATCATGTATGCAATGCTGTGTACCAGACCTGATGTATGCCTTGCTATAAGTTTAGCAGGGAGGTACCAAAGTAATCCAGGAGTGGATCACTGGACAGCGGTCAAGAACATCCTGAAATACCTGAAAAGGACTAAGGATATGTTTCTCGTATATGGAGGTGACAAAGAGCTCATCGTAAAAGGTTACGTTGATGCAAGCTTTGACACTGATCCGGACGATTCTAAATCGCAAACCGGATACGTGTTTACATTAAACGGTGGAGCTGTCAGTTGGTGCAGTTCTAAACAAAGCGTCGTAGCGGGATCTACATGTGAAGCGGAATACATAGCTGCTTCGGAAGCAGCAAATGAAGGAGTCTGGATGAAGGAGTTCATATCCGATCTAGGTGTCATACCTAGTGCATCGGGTCCAATGAAAATCTTTTGTGACAATACTGGTGCAATTGCCTTAGCAAAGGAATCCAGATTTCACAAAAGGACCAAACACATCAAGAGACGCTTCAACTCCATCCGGGATCTAGTCCAGGTCGGAGACATAGAGATTTGCAAGATACATACGGATCTGAATGTTGCAGACCCGTTGACTAAGCCTCTTCCACGAGCAAAACATGATCAGCACCAAGGCTCCATGGGTGTTAGAATCATTACAGTGTAATCTAGATTATTGACTCTAGTGCAAGTGGGAGACTGAAGGAAATATGCCCTAGAGGCAATAATAAAGTTATTATTTATTTCCTTATAATCATGATAAATGTTTATTATTCATGCTAGAATTGTATTTACCGGAAACATAATACATGTGTGAATACATAGACAAACATAGTGTCACTAGTATGCCTCTACTTGACTAGCTCGTTAATCAAAGATGGTTATGTTTCCTAACCATGAACAATGAGTTGTTATTTGATTAACGAGGTCACATCATTAGTAGAATGATCTGATTGACATGACCCATTCCATTAGCTTAGCACCCGATCGTTTAGTATGTTGCTATTGCTTTCTTCATGACTTATACATGTTCCTATGACTATGAGATTATGCAACTCCCGTTTACCGGAGGAACACTTTGGGTACTACCAAACGTCACAACGTAACTGGGTGATTATAAAGGAGTACTACAGGTGTCTCCAATGGTCGATGTTGGGTTGGCGTATTTCGAGATTAGGATTTGTCACTCCGATTGTCGGAGAGGTATCTCTGGGCCCTCTCGGTAATACACATCACATAAGCCTTGCAAGCATTACAACTAATATGTTAGTTGTGAGATGATGTATTAACGAGTAAAGAGACTTGCCGGTAACGAGATTGAACTAGGTATTGGATACCGACGATCGAATCTCGGGCAAGTAACATACCAATGACAAAGGGAACAACGTATGTTGTTATGCGGTCTGACCGATAAAGATCTTCGTAGAATATGTAGGAGCCAATATGGGCATCCAGGTCCCGCTATTGGTTATTGACCGGAGACGTGTCTCGGTCATGTCTACATTGTTCTCGAACCCGTAGGGTCCGCACGCTTAAGGTTACGATGACAGTTATATTATGAGTTTATGCATTTTGATGTACCGAAGGTTGTTCGGAGTCCCGGATGTGATCACGGACATGACGAGGAGTCTCGAAATGGTCGAGACATAAAGATTGATATATTGGAAGCCTATATTTGGATATCGGAAGTGTTCCGGGTGAAATCGGGATTTTACCGGAATACCGAGAGGGTTACCGGAACCCCCCGGGAGCTATATGGGCCATAGTGGGCCTTAGTGGAAAAGAGAAGGGGCTGCCCTGGATGGGCTGCGCGCCTCCCCCTCCCCTAGTCCTATTAGGACTAGGAGAGGTGGCCGGCCCCCTCCTCCTCTTTTCCCCCTCCGGGGAATCCTAATAGGAATAGGATTGGAGGGGAGTCCTACTCCCGGTAGGAGTAGGACTCCTCCTGCGCCTCCCTCCTTGGCCGGCGCCTCCTCCCCCCCTTGGCTCCTTTATATACTGAGGTAGAGGCACCCCAAAACACACAAGTTGACACAAGTTGATCCACGTGATCGATTCCTTAGCCGTGTGCGGTGCCCCCTGCCACCATATTCCTCGATAATACTGTAGCGGAGTTTAGGCGAAGCCCTGCTGCTGTAGTTCATCAAGATCGTCACCACGCCGTCGTGCTGACGGAACTCTTCCCCGACACTTTGCTGGATCGGAGTCCGGGGATCGTCATCGAGCTGAACGTGTGCTCGAACTCGGAGGTGCCGTAGTTTCGGTGCTTGATCGGTTGGATCGTGAAGACGTACACTACTTCCTCTACGTCGTGTCATCGCTTCCGCAGTCGGTCTGCGTTGGGTACGTAGACAATACTCTTCCCCTCGTTGCTATGCATCACATGATCTTGCGTGTGCGTAGGAAATTTTTTGAAATTACTACGAAACCCAACACCAGCAATCTCAGGGACGCAAAGCACCTCAAGGGAAAAGGTTTGAAGCCAACTTCAACCTTCATCCGGATAGCGTAAAAGGAGTTGGTGGTTCGCACGATGTTCCTCCTGGACCAAGCAATGTCGTGGTTCCTTATCTGCCTGAGGCTACTGCTGAAATGGAGAACACGTTGATTGAGTACACTACAAACAACGTGTTTGGCGACTTCGACTAGTCCCTCAATCTCCTTAGTGATCTACTTAATTATGTCCATTTGTGATGATTGTAATAAGAACATAAGTTTGTTGTTGTCTTTATATTGTATTGTATCAGCACATTTGATATAATAAAGATTGTATTCTATATATTACTATGAGGTTTTCTTATTGAAAATTCTTTGTTTTATATAGTTTTTTACGGGGACAATCCGATGGAAGAGGAATTATGCCTTGTGGACAGTGGTGCCACAAACTCCATACTGAGGGAGATGAAATATTTCCAAACTCTGAAAAAGACAAATGAAGATATTCTAACTATCGTTGGACGCGATACTGTGATTGTTGGTACTAGACGTGCCATATTCACCCTCCCAAGTGGTACATATGTGACAATTGAGGATGCTTTACTGTATCCCGATTCTGCACGTACCCTGATCAGTTATCGAGATATCCGTAAAAATGGTTTTCATATTGAAACCCATGAAGACAACAAAGAGGAGTATCTACTTTTTACTAAAGATGACAGATATGGCAAAAAGCTACATGAGAAAATTCCTTCTCTATTGTCTGGTTTGTACTATACGTACATCAAACCCGTGGAACATGTTGCATACAAAGTAATTTTTCAGAATGTTAACGCATTCCAAACCTGGCATGATCGTTTAGGCCATCCTGGAATAGGGATGATGAGAAAAATTACTAGCAATTCCATTGGTCATAATTTGCTTGAGTCAAAATTTCCTCAATCTTCTGATTTTGTGTGCACATCTTGTGCCACGGGAAAGCTAATTTTGAGGCCCTCACACCTCAAAATACAAGCTGAACCACTTCAGTTCCTTGAACGTATTCAAGGAGACATTTGTGGTCCCATTCAGCCATTATCTGGACCTTTCCGGTATTTCATGGTTCTGATTGACGCATCTACACGATGGTCACATGTGTGTCTTCTATCCACACGAAACTATGCATTTGCCAAGATAATGAGGCAAGTCATTAAGTTGCAAGCCCATTATCCTAAAAGTCGAATTAAATCAATTCGGATGGACAATGCTGCAGAATTCTCCTCACGTGCTTTCAGTGATTATTGCATGGCTTTGGGGATTGAAGTTCAGCACTATGTTCCATATGTCCATACAAAAAATGGTTTGACTGAAGCATTGATTAAGAGGATCAAACTCATTGCAAGACCTTTGTTGATGAATTGCAACTTGCCAACCTCTTGTTGGGGTCACGCTGTTTTACACGCTGCTGACTTGATACAATTGAGGCCAACTGCAATATCACAGTTCTTCCCCTCTGGAATTGGTACGTGGAAATCCTCCAAGCATTTCCCATCTGCGTAAGTTCGGATGTGCTACATACATCCCGATCTCACCACCACAGCGAACATCTATGGGCCCACACAGGAAGTTGGGGATCTATGTGGGGTACAAATCACCGTCGATTATCAAGTACCTGGAACCCCTGACTGGGGATCTGTTCACAACTCGTCACGCTGATTGCATATTTAATGAGGAACATTTTCCGGCATTAGGGGGAGATTTCAAGTACCAGAAAGAATGCCCGGAAATTGATTGGAATGCTCATGCCATTTCATCCTCTGATCCACGTACCCAAGAGACCGAACTTCAAGTTCGGAAGATCATTAATTTGCAACATCTTGCAAATAATCTGCCAGATTCATTTACTGGTTTGAAAGGTGTTACAAAATCCTTAAACCCGGCCAGAAACGCGCCAGAAAGAGTGGAGGTACCAATAAAAACCACTCAACTCTCTATTCTTAAAAAGAGGGGGAGTAGTACGGCCTTTGACCCGGAGCATGCTTCTAGCAAGCAGCAAAGGAAATCGAGGAGAAAAACCTCGGAGTCAGTAAATGCAGGACAACTCAACGTTGACAAACACCTGATGGGTAGTATACACCTAGTGGAAGGGCAACCTCCACAACCCAGTTTTAGTGTGCACAAACTGACTGGGACATTGGAACACCCAGACTCGATCGTATTGGGAAATCACGAAGAGTCACTAGGGGTGCAGGAAATTTCCATCAACTATGTTGATTCTGGAGAATCATTTGATCATAAGACTACGACTGTCGACATATATTTTGCTGAAAAGATTGCAGATACCCTTCTCACTGATCATGATCCAAGGTCTATCGTTGAGTGCCAAAAGCGCTCCGACTGGCCTAAATGGAAGGATGCAATCCAAGCTGAAATTGCCTCGCTTAACAAAAGAAAGGTATTCACTAAAGCAATACCTACACCTCCCAGTGTTTTCCCTATGGGATTCAAATGGGTTTTTCTCCGGAAACGGAATGAGAACAATGAGGTGGTGAGATATAAAGCAAGGCTCGTAGCACAAGGTTTCACGTAGAAACCCGACATTGATTTCACTGAAATATATTCTCCAGTAATGAGTGCAACCACTTTCCGATATCTTATATCTTTGGCAGTGCAAAATCATCTATCTATCCAGTTGATGGACGTCGTGACCGCATATCTTTACGGGTCACTAGATTCGGACATATATATGAAGGTTCCTGATGGAATCTCTGTCCCGAATAAAAATGCAAAACGCAACATGTATTGTGTAAAGCTGAATAAGTCACTATATGGCTTAAGGCAGTCGGGACGGATGTGGTACAACCGACTCAGTGAGTTCCTTCTTTGGAAAGGTTACTCCAATAGTGTTGATTGCCCATGTGTCTTCATCAAGAAGTCCTCTACAGGATTTTGCATCATTTCTGTGTATGTTGATGATCTCAACATCATCGGCAGCACACCAGACATTGATGAAGCACGCAATCGTCTAAAGATGGAATTTGAGATGAAGGATTTGGGTAAAACCAAATTTTGGTTAGGTATTCAACTTGAGCATCTTCTCTCAGGAATCATGGTACACCAATCTGCCTATATCCAGAAAATATTGGAGAAATTCAATATGGACAAATCATATCCATCTAAAACTCCCATGGTGGTTCGATCTCTAGACGTAGAGAAAAATCCGTTAAGACCAAAGGATGATGGAGAAGAGGTGTTGGGACCTGAAGTTCCATACCTTAGTACTATTGGAGCGCTTATATATCTTGCAAATTGCACAAGACCTGATATTGCATTTGCAGTGAATCTACTTGCTAGACATAGCGCAGCTCCCACCAAACGTCATTGGTCTGGAGTGAAGAATATCTTTCGATATCTCCAAGGCACAAAGGATCTTGACCTATTTTTCCAGTTCCTGGAAAATCAGGACTCTGATGTGATTGGATATGCAGATGCCGGCTATTTGTTTGATCCCCATAATGACAGATCTCAGACCGGCTTCGTGTTCCTACATGGTGGCACTGCTATATCATGGAAGTCTTCGAAACAGACTCTGGTGGCAACATCTACCAATCATTCTGAAATAATTTCATTATTTGAAGCACCATGCGAATGTGTATGGCTTCGCAGAATGATAAACCACATACAACAGTCATGTGGAATGGGTTCGATAAAATCACCTACCATTATCTATGAAGATAATGCGGCCTGTGTTGCGCAGATGCAAACAGGATACATCAAGAGTAATATCACCAAGCATATTTCTCCTAAATGGTTTTTCCCTCATAATCTTCAGAAAAGCGGGGAAATAAGCATTCTGCAAGTCAAATCATGCGACAACCTTGCTGATTTATTTACCAAGTCTCTACCAAATTCTACATTCCAGAAATGTGTTCATGGAATTGGTATGCGAAGACTTAGGGACTTGCAGGTGTCAGGGGGAGTCTCTTCTTGAGATATCCTCATTTTAATGACATCACATTATGCTATCTTTCTTTGTGAGTATATGTTTCAGGATCTTATCAAAAAAAATTATGAAGAACTTTTGAAGGAGAAATTTTTGAGATGATAGAGCTTTCCGGACAATCGTGAAGATGATCTACATGGTCAAGCGTAGATTAGGGGGAGTGTTAAAAATAATTCTGTAATTAGGGGAAAATCTCCCCTTGCCCAAACCATCGTTGCGGTTTGTCCCGCAACCGATGCCTCCCTTCGATCTCCTAGAACCGACGCCCCCTCGAGGGATCGTCGTGTCTCTTCGGATCGTATAAAAGGGGGCCTGTAACCATCGATCAAGTATTCAATCACTTTCGATTCAAAACAATTTTCAACACTTATCGACCGGCCAATGCAAAGATCATGTCACTACTCACTAGGCACTGGGTTACTTCGGATATTATTACCTCAGCCTCAAATTAGGTTGTTTAGATTTGTGTAGACACGGATGTATCGAATCGTGGCCATCCTGGACAAGGTAAGTCATAATATTACTTCACCGTATAGTATTACTAAGTATAGTAGTTAACCTCAATGCATGACTCGCGTTGCACTTATTCAAATACATAGCTGATTGGCGCAAGTACACGGATGATCTGGCTAGATGCATGAACATATTATATCCTGGATCTGCACAACTGTTAATCAATCAACAAACGATCACATTTTGGTCCACTCGCCCCATGTGAGCTGCCTGCACGGAGAGCATTGAAGCACCAGCGATGACCACGCAGGCCACGCGGGTCTGAAATTTAAGCTGCGAGACCACGAGTGGGAGGTTCCATAATGCACGGGAGATGCCATCTGCACCAATCTGGATGGAGAGGAGTTCAGTCAAGCCAGTCCAAGCAATATGTAGGGCCCGCTTAATTGGCTTTGGGCCTGCGATTTTTGGAACAAAGAGCAAATAATTTTGCTGACAGGGAAAAGAATCCAGAACAGAAAGGACCAGTGTTTGTAGTATATACAGTATATGTTATCGCTTGGGATCTCAGAGCCAAGAATTGTATCCCGTGATCGTGACTGGGACGCAAACTCGAGGCTAGACTTCCTTTACGATCTCCAGCCACCAATCATCCTAAGTCGACGATAATGTACAAGATACAAGCTACAGGCTGCCGAAACAGGCAAGAAAATCCCATGACGGGTCCTACCAAAACATCTTATATTTAGGTACTATATACATACACACTTATCATCTACTCCCTCCGTCCCATAACATAAGATAGGACGGATGGAGTACTTCCTCACTATAATAAAGGAAAAACATCTTTTTTTCCTCTGATAATACTACAAAGCGACTCCCCATAAAAAAAACACAAAGCAACTCCTCTGAATCTTCACCGGGTTAAGCTAATAAAGACACCAAATATAAATCTGGCTGTTCCCAGATGGAAAGATTAAAAGTAGGGCAATACTTACTGGACCAGCTAAACGGTAGTTACCTCCATTGCATATTTCCATAACACTAACTGAAAAAAAAATGTAGGTGACTAACCGAATGCCACTCTTTCTTAGAATACTTGCCTAGCAAGTGTTGTTCTTGGCAATGGCTCATAAAATAGTGGCTACAACTGTAGCATGAAGGATGCAACTGTGTCAACATGTGCCGACTGATTGTATACCAAGACAACTACAGGCAAACAGTTGAAAAGAAACAGGCCACAATAATGTGCTTGTTGTGTAGCATTCAGAGATCCAGAAACGTGCCAACAAAGACGCCCGATTGGTAGCGTATGTTAGCAAGGAGGGTAGCGTATGTTAGCAAGGAGGGTAGCGTATGTTAGCAAGGAAGCAACAAAAGTTATGTCATACTATTTGGCAAGATCAAGAAACAATACGACTATGATACTATCATCTAATATCACAGGTCAAGCAAAACACTCCTTGAATGCTCCTAGGCCCACAAGTCATTGACATAGAGTGACCCACATGTCACAGGCACACGGGATGGTTTTTCAACTTTGTAGGGCCATAAAAGGATTTAGCCCTTATCTCTTGCAAATATGCAGCAAAAGAGTGGGTTAATGGAATTTGGGTCACAGGCACACGGCATTTACTAGCAATGATAACTAGGCCTCCTGTTGAAGATGCTCAGAGCATGGTACCTGTCATCTGATGGCCATGGCAGAAGCATCACCTCTGTTCAATCTATCAAGGCGAAATGATTCTTCATCTCCTATCAAAGGAGGGATATTCCATGTGCCATACGCATGGCCTGATATTTTTCCACCTACAAGAAGATGACACAAATGACCGCATTTATGCTTTAGCACTCCAGGAATTTTTTTAAAAAGATCAACCAAATCAGATGAAGATACTAATTATCGGTATATCTTCAAACCAAAGAAAGAAGGCATACCTTCCTTTGTAGCCTCCTCACATCTTCTCCAGTAACTTCTTGAGATGCTAGGGTCCAATTTCTTTGAGAAGCTCTCATATTTTTCCTCAGCTTCACCGATGCACTTGGCCTATACGTACAGCAGCCATTCGCAGAACCAATTACCATTAGACTTATAAAAAGATAAAAGCTAAGATCTAGTAAAGCTTATCTGCAAATATGTAATTTAAACATATAATAGAGCAATTTCCATAAGCCAGAGCTATTACAATGTAAATAATTCAAAATCATAAGATTTTGCACCTACTTTCAACTACCAAGTTTATCATTAGATTTGCGAATATCTCAAGAATTCACATGAGGCTAACCAGATGCTCTCCATGCCACACATAAACACTTCTCCCAGTGCAATAACTCGTGCATTGAGGTTAATAGTTTTAGTTTGTACAAGGTTAGTACTTACGTAAATAAAAAAACATCAGTAAACTAAGTGTGAGATACTTGGAATTAAAGAAACTCGCATTTTATAAGCGTTGACTGAGAATAGAGAGCACCAGAAAAATTAGGAATACATCAGTGACATTATATCAAATAATATGCCATGAAGTAAAAGGCACAGATAATTTCTTACGCACCAACATCTTTGGTGCATCTAAAGGTCCATATATCGCAGCAAACATGCGGAGGATGTTAAAAGTATTGTTAACCACATCATCCTGCAACACATAATTTAACTAGTTAATGGTTAGATATGAAGAAATGCGCGCATGATTTTTTTAGTGACAATGTAGTTAGCAACACGTACCTCATAATCATACCTGCAATATAGCTAAAACAAGTCAGTGGTGAAACAACTGTTTTCACTGATGCTGTACAGAGAAGGAACTTCTCTAAATATCAAGAAGGTGACTCATAACTTTATTGTAATTGGATTTCCATTTAGTTAGGTCATTACATTAGATTGCACCACAACTTCGTAACCAAAGTCAAAAGTTCATTCATGAAAAGACTTTATTTTCAAGTCCAACATATAGCACATCATTTTCAAGACAGTTACAGGTTTTGCACAGTTCTTCTTACACACATACACTACCTCCCTAGAGCATTCAATCAAGCAGATCAGATGTGCTAGATATTCTTTAAGGACATGAACTGCACCATTCTATGTAAAAACTAGAGACTACACCATTGCACTTGTGCATGGAAGACTATGATTTAGAGTATACTCACAGGTCATCACATATCTCAACTAAAAATTCTGAGACAGACAAGAACTCCATGTGCAAGTCATTGACCTAGAAATAATCAAAGAAAAGGTCTGGTTGACAATAGCTGGCAATCGATAAGGCAACAAAGACAAAGATGTATATACCTGCTGACCAGTAAGCCGATACATCATCAGATTAAGAACTCGATAGTCAAAAGATTTGAGATGGATTGCTTCCATAACATCTTCGATAGATATCTATAGAGAAAATTTTGTAGGAACTATTTTCAGTTCGACAAGATATATGTTATCTGCGGCAGAAATGTTTGGTTGCAAAAAATATTTTTGATGTTTAAGCATTTGTCACTTCACATTTTTGTGCGCAAGCTGGGACGCTCTTATATGGCTATATCTATTCCCATTAGAGCGTAATACTTAACATCTGGCCTTTGCTCTTTCATGTTTCAATATTACATACTTCAGTGTATCCATAGATCAGCAAATATGATTGAATATAACATATGATCTAAGAAGCAGCTCTAGTTACCTTATCCTTTCTTGATAATGCTTGACAAAGCTTCCTCTCTAGAGACCAATACTGGATGCCAGATTTGAGTTCATTTCGCAATCTAAAACATGGGAAATATAGGGCTAATTCAATCAGGTATGGAGAATATTTTACATGTTTACAAGGGCATCGAGCAGAAAGTTCCCAACTGATCTGTCATTAACCCCTGGCATTGAAGAAGATTATCAAGGGGGTCAAGCATGTCAGACAAGGACATCTGACTAGAACCTTGTATTTTCCTTTCCAATACCTGCATTGGTAATAAATGGAAAATAAGAATAAAAAAATAACAGTAAATAACTAAATGAGAAAGTCAATGTACACATAATAATCTAAGATTTAAGTTGATCATGTCACGTATCATGTTCCGCAAGATAACTAAATCAAAAGTCCAAATCTTACTGTTGAAGAAGAGTTGTTCTCTGGAACTAATAGCAAACTGTCTTCATTTGAAGCATCTAACTGCAACAAGAAAGATTTTAGTTTGCCTAATGAAAAAAAAACATATGGAGAACTGTGAAGCACATTTCAGCAAAAACCTGGTATATGTAGCTCTCTGTAAAAGAAAGGAAAGGAAGAAACTTGAAAACAGAGTGTGGTATGTTAACATCCAAACCATGAAATATGAAGTATGACCTGCACTGCCATTTCAAGAAAAATAAAGTCAAGAATATGAGCATTCTATGTAACATCTATAAGGACATTTTCATAAGAAACAAAAGTATAAAAACGTGCTTGCATGAGAACAACCAAAGGTGTAGACATCTCTCTGATATAGTTTCTGAGTGAAATTCTTAAACAGTGTGATTAAAGAATAAGCAAAATGTACTCCATGTCAAATTGTCTTATTTTGATATGAAACCTAATGTCCATAAGTGAGTTCAATGTTTTTCTTCCACAAGTAAAATCATGAGAACGTTGAAAAAAGAAGGCAATAGGAGCAGAGTCTTAGAGAAGCACAGGGCAACTAAGGTTGTCACAAGTATCAAAGAGTACGCACAAAATCTTCAAGCGTGGAATTGGCTCTCATCATTGCATCGAATCCAATCATAGGCGCATCCTGAATGGTTAATTTCTCGCCATCCGTCTTGAACTTCTTAGTTGGCTGGCTCGATAAGATATATCTTGATCAGATCATTAAAGGACATAATCTCTACAGAGTGCCAGTGCCAGTTAACAACAAATTTGCTTAGTTCACTTACAAGATAAAATGGGAATAATACTTACTTCATCTTCCCTATTATTAGTACCTTCCAGACTGGCTAGACGTTGCACTTCTTTGAGAGTATCAGAATTAACCTTGAAACAATTATCAATATCAATTCAGTATGGCAAACATTTGAAAATAAGCAATTCAACATGTAGCAATGGGTCACTAAGATTACCTCTCTCAAAAGCTCAGAGATTAATACGACCTTCTTCTCAATGGCAAGTGAATCAAACGGCTGCGCCTACATGCACAAAATGAAGAGGACCCAAATCATGAACACTGAAATGCATTCAGTCTGCTATAATTCAACTATCACAGGAACCTTTCAAATGTCAGCAAGAGATAGTGAATTTAACACAGAGATAGGAAAAGGCAAGGCATGCAAATCAATTGAAAACATATTTTAATGATCATGATCATAAAAGGAATGAAGCCTACAAGGGATCTCTTGCTTATCTAGCAAAAAAAAACTTATAAAAGGGATCTCTCCCCGATTTATTAATGAAACCTAGAGGTTCAGAACATAAGCGATACCGAAATAGGCTTTCGCCCTGCTTTATAGATAAAGCAAACTGCCAAACAACCAGTTCAACACAACGACAGGATACAACACACACACACACCAAGTCTCAAACATAAACGATACCCAAACCAGGTTTGACAGAAAATGAAGAAAGGAAATCGTGCTACAGGCCTGCCAGACCTAGCAAACTGCAGATCTAAACATCACAAAAGACAGCAATAGAACCATTCGATGTGCAAGAGTCATGTTTTCCCTAGTTGTAGGATCCCACTCCACCTCACATATTTGAAGCTACAGTCATTGCTTCTGATCCAACAAGCACATGTAAGCATCATACTGACCGAGAATTAGACCAATGGCGAGTAGATAAGAGCTGTTGAAAGTTGGATGGCCTTTAGTCCTATATATCTCTACTCTCTACTCTTATAAAAAACAGAGTTGGTGATGATGGTGTGCCTGCCATCCTGCAATATAGGCCGTCCGATTTATATCTGACGGATAGGAAGGAAACTATGGCAATTTTGCAAAAAGATACCCACACCCCTCTCCACATTTGCAAATAAGGTCTTTCCTCGTTCATCATTTTCTCCCACAAGATAAACTACTCATACAAATGCATCTTGATGTTCCGTGCAACGCATGGGCATCTTGCTAGTTAAATAATAAGTCTTGGATAAATCTCGAAGGCCCATTTGTGCTTTCATGACATGGTGGGAAGTTTAGTCCGACCACAGGAGTGGAGGAGAGTTGGGACGGAACTCTCTTCCACGTCTCACTGGAGCATGAGAAAAGGAGTGTTACATGCGCGCTCGGCGCTCCTCCTCCACCACCCACCTCGCCCCGCTCGCGACGTGTTTCGTGAACGAGTCGAGCTCAGACCTATGTCATGTGTGCACTTTATCTTTGCCTGTTGGAAAAGGATAATTGATTGCTAAATAATTACGAGTCATTAGGTTTTAGGGAGGTGGTTTGTTCATCCCGCTTTTACTACTTATAGTATGTTCATAAATATGTCTGTTCTATGTCTGGTACGCACTCGCGTGATTAGCTTACAATATGAGATTAATACTGTTAGCACTGTCGTCATATAATTTACTTATGGATTAAATTAATCAGAAAATTGCTACTATACCCGACAAGGAGAAATTGGATCTTCAGTTCACCCGAAAATGCAGTCAATCAAGCGCACACATAACTTACGGATTTGAAGTGACTGGATTCGTGAACACGGCGGAAGAGAAAGGGGCGAAGTGCCTAGACAAACGATACCAGGAAGAGGAGGAAGTGGGCGAGGAAGCGGTCCCCGCCGCCGCTGCCGTCGGAGTCGGAGAGGCCGCGGGAGCCCATGAGGGAGAGCACTCTCTGCACCTTCTCTAGCTCCAGCAGCGCCTCCATTGCTTGGTGCCGTGCTTCCGCTCGATCTTGGTTTGGTTTCAGTTTCGATTTCAGGGTTGTGCGAGTGAATTCACTGGAACTTTTTTTTTTTGAGGGGAAGAATTCACTGGAACTGAAAGGAGGAAAAGATGGAAACGAGAAGGCTCGGCCCTGACTGGAAATAAGCTGGTCCAGATGGGCTGGGCCAGTTCTATCCGGCCGGCAGGCTTTAAGCACCAGGGAGGGAAAACCGGCGCTCACGCGCACCACTCGTGGGCCGCCCATTATGGAGCAGCACCGGTTTTCCATGGTGTTCTCTGGTCGCGGTTGACAGGCCGGTTGGGGTTAACCGGTCAATTCTTGACCGGTTGACCACTGACAATTGACTTTTGTGAAAATTGTATGACTTTTTTTTAAAAGACAAAAAATGGTTCGCAAATTCGAGAAATTTCACAGGTTCAAAAAAGTTAACGAATTTAAAAAAATCATCTGTTTTTAAAAAATAGGAAAAATATTATCAATTTTAAAAAAAACTTCACAAAAACTAAAAAACGATTTTGAAAAAAATCCCAAATTTGGAAAAAATATTGAGTTTAAAATCACAAGTTTGAAAAAATATCAATTTTGGAAAAAATATCAAATTTGAAAATATTTCATACATTTTATAAAAATATAAAAGAAAACAAAAAATAAAAATAAGAAAACAAAAGGAAAAAAACAAACAAAACCGGTCCCAAAAAAATATGGCTGGGAAGCTTCCCAAATTCAGAAAGAGCTCTCTCCCGTTGCACCCCTTAGATGGGTCGGCCCGACCGGAACGCCTTCAACACCGGTTAGCTGACATAGAAGGTGCCAAATAGGATTCAAGAGTGCTATTGTAGCTAATGCAGAATGATGTGTCTGGTTGTTGGTTGACGCCAAGGTTGTATGTCACTCCTACTTGATTCCTAATATGAATCGCCTACTAGCAACAATAGCGAGTCGGCCCATTTTAGCATGGGTGCTCGCTGTGGCCGTAGGTTTGCTTTGTTCTGGCTTATAGCGGTCACTCTAGGGTTCACTCACTTTGGGTTTTTTTGTTTTTTCTTTGCTTTTTCTCACTGGTTTCATCGATTCTTACCTTGGTTTCTTTGTTTTCTCAATGGTTTATTTTTGGTTTTCTTCCTTTGTTCGCTATACTTTGGCTTTCTTTGTTTCCTTTTTGGTTTTCTTCATTTTCTTCACTTTTCCTTGCTTTTCTTTCAGTTTCTTTGTCGCTTTATTTGGTTCCTTTTTCAAAGCATGTCTATTTTTTTTCTTAGTACATAATGTACATTTTTAGAGCACACATGATATATTTTTCTGATAGATGCCCGGACATTTCTTATAACATTCTCCTCACCTAATTCCTGTCCCGGTGGTGCTTCTAGCGTCATCGGCGGACATGTGGAGGTTTGTCTCCGGTGGATCCCGTTTGATTCGATCGGTGTTTGTCTTCGATGGATCCACGTGGATCTGATCTTTGTTCGTGTGTTTACAGGTTAGATCATTCCGATCTAAACTTCTCTTCAACGGTGGCGGTTGTTGTTTTGGTGCGCTGGTCCTATAGGGTCTTAGCATGATGACTTTCCGACTGTCTACTATAACAAATTTTGCATGGCTCCTGGGAGGGAGGGCCGATGAATGCGGCGTGCCTTCGGCTCGCTTCAGTGATTGTAATCGTCGCTAGGTGGCCTACGGATTTGGGTGTAATTTTTATTATTTCTGGTTTCATTGTACTATCATGATTGATGATGAATAGATTGAAAGTTTTCTTGCAAAAAAAGAATGAACCAAACTCCAAGTGATGGTTACTTTTATATGCTAGAGTCCACGTCACATGAGGAATTCTAAGACAAGAATTTCGGGACGGAGGAGTATATTGTAGCATCTAGATCTTCTTTTCACCTTGTGTAGTTTCATCCTTCAAAAAAGAGAGGCTCAAATTATGAAGCTCACAATCTAGCTAGGTTTGCTTCTTCTTCTTTCCTTTGTGAGGGAGGATTGCTTCTTCTTTAGATAAGGGTACACACATGATGCAGAAAACTCTCTCTAGAAAAAACTAGTGCGGAAAATATACTCCTCCTACTACTACCACCGAGCTGAAAAACTTGAGAACAGACTTAAGAATTTTTTTAAGAAAATTATTATTATTAACAAATTTGGAAAATGTATGCCTGAATTCGTAAATTAGAAGTATGACCCCGTCGGCCTCACTAAAGATGAAAAGTCATTCTACGGTCTCGCTTAAACTAAAAAGGCACTCTTTGGTCTCGCTTAGGCCGAAGAGTAGCACAACTGGGCTACCAGGCCGAAGTTACATGGCCGTCGGCTTAAACCAGGCCGAAGTGCACTATTCGGCTTTCCCGTGACCGAAGAGTCCTTTTCTTCTTCCCACCCTTAAACAATTTAGCGTTTCCGCTCTTTTGAAAACATTTACATATTTTTTAAATATTTAGTTTGCTAATTTTATTAAATAAACATGCAAAAAATGCATCTTACATAACAAATATTCACGTATATACACAAACATGTTCATCATGTATTTGAAAATTTTCACCGCATAGCCAAAAAAGTTTCATCACGTATTCAGAAAAAAAAATGTTCATTGCATATCCAAAAATTGTTCACCGTATCATAAGGAATGGTTGTCGCATATTTGAAAAATATTGATCACGTATTTGGTAAAATGCTTGTCATATACTCACAAAATGCTCATCATATGCAAAAAAAGTGTTCATTATAATAAAAAAAAGTGTTCATCATGTATTTATGGAATGTTAGCCGCATATTAAAAAATGTTCATCATGTACTAAAAATGTTCATCATGTACTAAGAAAAAGGTTCAACCTGTATTAAAAGAATGCCATCGAACACTAAAAATATATCATCGTGTATTTGATAAAATGTTAATCTTGTAACCTGAAAATGTCCATCGTGTTTTAAGAAAATGTTTAACCTGTATTCAGAAAACATTATCGTGTATAAAAAATATACTCATCGTGTATTTCAAAAATATATAATCATGTACTAAAAAATATTCATCTTGTATTAAGAAATATTTCAAACCGTATTAAAAAATGTCATTGTACATTAAAATAATATTAATCAAATGGAGGGAGAACAAACAACGCGATGTCACACAAGAATAATATTACTACTGAACGAGCAAACTAAATATTTAAAAATACAAAAAAAGCAGGAGCACTAGATTGGTTAACTGCGGGAAGATAGGTGGACGAAGGGGAAAAAAGACTCTTCGATCATGTAAAAGCCGAAGAGTGCACTTCGGACTAGTTTAGGCTGACGGACATGCAACTTCGGCCCAACAAAAAATGAAGAGTTATTCGGCCTAGTTCTGCCACTCTTTCAGTCTAAGCGAAATCAAAGAGTGCCTTTTCGGCCTAAGCGATGGTGCCTTTTCGGCTTGAGTGAGGCCGACGGGGTCATACTTTTAAAATTTACGGACTAGGGCACACATTTTCCGAATTTGTTAAAAAATAATATTATTTTATAAAAAAAACCAGACTTAAACTCTGACTAGTTCTCTCGACGACAAGTACTGCTTCCCCGTGCACAGGTTTGTAGGAACGATAATGTACTCGGAAACAAACGAACACACGATTGGTATGTATGCGAAGAATCTTCCAGGGTCTGACGTCCGGTTGGGGCTGGCCAAGTCCAACACCTGAAGTAGGAGCACGCCATGCGCGTGCGTGAGACCGGACACTGCCGAACCATCTACTACAGTCTACAGGTTTCTGAAACGACCGTGCGTGTATGATTGGTAGCTTCCGTGCTGACGACGCCGGAAGTTTCAGCTGCCAAGTGCCAACATGGCTCACCTCACCGTCTACTCGATGCATGGTGATCTGATGAGTTGTGTGTTGACGAGTTCTGGGTCTTTATGCGTGTGTTGCCTTTCAATCATGCCAACACCATCATTTACGGTGATCGCAGGCTGACCAACATGATAGGAGAAATTATCATAGCAAGGCGAGTGGTCTGACAAGTTCTGATCGAAAATCTGAGGCCTATTTTTCTCGAGAAGGAAGGACAGGCTCAACATGACATGAGATAGACCATGTTCTAGAGATTGCCATGTTTGAGCAAACTCCGATCCTCGATGGATCTATTTAAGTGGGTCTACTTCTGACACTGACACCTAAATTGTTGGCTTGTGGTTCCGAGAATCACATGGATGCTCTTCTATTTTCTACTCGCGGGTCAACTGACCCTCATGCCCTCATCTGACATGTAGTATAACCGTTGTGAAAATGAAACGTTCAGGTCGACCGAACCCAGGACTTCCGCTGCCGTGGATCCTGAAATTTCAACGCGTCGAGCACCATCGCATGCGCATGCACATGCACATGTTTTTGGCCAAGGTTTCACTGGCAATGTCAAAAGTGGAAAGACGTAAACGACATACTACTATACTTGTATGTTAATTAAGGTCCGGCTACAAGTAGTACGTGGTTATGCACCGATAACTGCTCACACTATGACATGCCGATTTGGTTATGATCCGATCCCTTGCCCTTAACGAGGAGGAGGGTTCCACCTGTGATCAATTTTTCCATCATGGTTGACGCTGTGCCGGCAAATTAACCCTTGTCCACTCCACGCCTAGAAAGAGGAGCGAGTCACGACTTTCCCGTTCAGCGCTACGGTTGGAATCGCCCTACCCGGAGCTTCACGTACGTCGTCGGTCGTTGGTGGCCTCGAGATCCATCCACAGTTTTACTCTAGCTCGGGTCGAATCTGTCCAAAGTCTACAATTTCACGGCTTCTCACACTAGTGCTACTCTAGATTAGAGCCATCACGTCAGATTGTTGGGGCATTGATCTTGAGATGACATAGCATATCATCCACTCCACCGTCCACCGCCACTGCACTAGAAAAGCGACGTCTGCGGTTGGAGTGGGGTATCGCGTCGGAGATGCTGTAATAACACCGGAGCGGCCTGAGAGAGAATGGTCGTACGCCGATCCATGGAGTCGCCGCAGCACAAGGGCCAGCGTGCCAAGGTTGACCCACCAAATCCCAGCACCGGAGCAAACATTGTACGCGGCTCTTGCCATACGCGAGACCAGAATTTTCCGACGGCCCCCACCGAATCAACCCAGTCATTCAGTCAGCGGCAGAAACTTTCGAGTCAGAACTCAGAACCCGAACAAACCGCACCCATGCACGACGCTTGGCGCAACAATCCCCACTACTCCACGCGCCGGTCGGCACGCACCCGGGCATGCCACTGTCACCGATCCGATCAATTCAAACCCAGCCAAAACCCCCACCAATGAGGCCACAAACACCAAGAAGAAGAAAACTTCCGCGGGTTGACCCCTCCCCGCCCCGGCGCCGGCCCGCCCCACGCCCCACGACCCACGACCGCCATTTGCGGCCTCGCCCGCGCCACACGACTTAACTAATCCGACAAGAGCCTCCCGATCAGCGGTGCAGAGCAATATACTACAGCTCCAAGAACTCACTCTCTTTCCGTTGTTAACCCACGACCTTTTTTTTTGAGACAAGTTAACCCACGACCTCAATCCTCCCCTAATCCAACCAGCGAGCACGACTATTAATCGCGCCCATGTTGCACCGGGCCTTCTTCTAAAATCCGGTTCCCCTGCCACCACTGCCACTGCCACGCCAATTCTTTTTCGTCGGCCCGCGCGCCCGCCCGCCCGGGATGCTCTCCTCCATGCCGAGGTGAGCACCGCTGGCCACCCCACTCGGCGGCCATGCGCGCCCTCCCTCGCCGCCTCAATAAGATCCTTCTTTTGCGCGGCTCCATTCTTTTACTACTGTTTGACTGCAATAGTGTAGTATTTAGTACGTTCCGCGATTCGGGTTCCATGAGCTGGGATTCTCCGCCGTGCAGATCCGGGTCCTTCGAGGCGGGGCTCAGGGCGTCCTCCTCCTCGTCCGTTACGCTCTCCTCCACCCCCAACCCCAAGCCCTCCCCTCGGTTCCACCGCAGCCGCTCCACCGCCGGCGCCTCCAAGGCGCCCCCCTCCCCGGAGGTACGTACCGGCCCTCGCCAATTCATTTCCCCCTTACGTTACCTTCCAAGCCTTTGCCGTAGCCTGATCGCAGGCTTTATTTGCGCTCTGTTTTTAACGGTGGTTCTTGGTTTACTACTGTCCGCCCGGCAGAAACGTCGCGGCATCACCGGCGGCGGAGGCGCGATGCCGACGCCCACGCCGGCGCAGCAGCGGGTGGCGCAGCTGGAGGAGGAGCTCAAGAAAGAGCGGGGTGACAAGGATCGGGTGGTGCAGCTCGAGGAGGAGCTGAGGAGCGAGCGGGAGGACAAGGCGCGGGCGGTGGAGGAGCTCGACCAGCTCAGGAGGAGGGATGGCGGCGCGGAGAAGGCGCGGGTTTTGGAGCGGGAGGTGGAGAGGGCCAAGGAGTCGGAGCGCAAGATGCTCGAGTCCCTCATATACCAGACCAAGCAGCTGGAGCAGACCAAGATCAGCCTGGAGGAGGCCAAGCTGGAGATGGCCGCGCTGCAGCAGAGCAACCGGAGCCTCGAGGCCCGGCGCGGCGTCATGGACCAGCGGAGCGTCAAGGACCTCATGTTCGGCGGCGCGGACGACGAGATCAGGGCCCTGCGCGGTGAGCTCCGGGCGGCCATGCAGGGGGAGGAGCGGAGCCGGAAGGCGCTGGACGACCTTTCCCTCGCGCTCTCCGACGTCACCATGGAGGCCAAGCAGGTCAAGCGCTGGCTCTCCGACACGCAGGCCGAGCTGGAGGCCGCCAATGCCGAGGCCGCGCGGCTGCGCGGGGAGCTGGCCGCCGCCGAGACGCGGCTGCGGGAGCAGCACCGCTGCAGGATCGAGGCCGAGGAGTCGGCGGGCGCGTGGGGCGACAAGGAGCGCGTGTTCCTCGACTGCGTGCGCGCCGCCGAGGAGGAGGTGAACCTGGCGCGCCAGGAGAACACCAAGCTGCTGGAGTCGCAGCGCGTGATCCGCGACGAGAACGCCCGCCTCCGCGACATCCTCAAGCAGGCCGTCGGCGAGGCCAACATCGTCAAAGAATCCCTCGAGCTTGCCCGGGCCGAGAACGCGCGGCTCAACGACGTGGTCGCCGAGAAGGAGAGCGCGCTGCAGAGCCTCCGGCAGGAGTACGAGTGCATCAAGGTCAGCGAGGCCGCCGCGCAGGGCAGCCTCAAGGAGCTCAACAGCCTGCTCGCCGCCACGACGACGACGGCGTGCGGCACCCCCGTGTCGGCGGCCACGACCGCGCCCGCGGCGCCGGAGTGCGGCTTCGACCAGCAGCACCTGCCCAACGGGCGCCTCGTCGCCAGCGCCAAGGGGACGCCGGAGACGGCGTCGCGGCGCTGGATGACGGAGAAGCCCAGGACACCGGGCGGGCGGAGCTACTCGATCGGCGAGCCGGGCAAGTTCAAGGGCGTGGGCTACTCGCAGTCGGCGAGGATGGGGAGCCTGAACCCCAAGGACCGGATGTTCGCGTCGCTCAGCAACATGGCCGACCTCAAGTCGGCCGCGGCGGACGCGGCCATGGACGACTACGACGACGACGACGAGTTCGACCACATCGACGAGAGCCACTACGTGGGCATGGAGCACTCCATGAGCGGCAAGAAGAAGCGGCCGATCCTTCGCAAGTTCGGGGATCTCTTCAGGCGGAAAAGCTTCTACAAGGCGAATTTGGCGCCAGTGCACACTTGAATTTGATCGCCCCATTGTAATGTAATGCATCATGTAGTTTTGATTTGTTCATCTAAATACTTACACGACCAATGAGATGTTCTTGCATCTATCTAACTGTTTCCTTCTTTTTGCGCTGAAATTTGGAACGGTTTGTAAAGTCGCTATCACTTGTCCGACTGACACTTTTTAGGCTGAAAGATGAAGAGATTGATGTTTCACATGTCTGATGTACATGCTGGTTGAAAAGATGGCATTTGAAGGGGACACAGTGATGCGATTGGAAGAAGGTGCAGCCACTGACAAGTCGTAACGTGTTTTTTTTCCTTCTACACGTGAGTTTCTAGAAGCACGAAGGCAAGTCAAATCTCGCCATTTGTCAATGGCTTAGTGAAGGCAAGTCAAATTTCGCCATTTGTCAGTGGTTCAGTGCAGGTGCTGTTTACAGTAGTAGTATACCTGATGTTGTTCGTTGGTCAGAAGAAGAATGGACACTGGAACATGATCGGAGCCTTCCTTCCACGTGACAGACATGGCTTTGGAATACATTTTGCCATTCTGGCACCATTATTTTTCCTTCGGTTTGCATGTAATGTCAACATTGCCCGTGTGCATCTTAATTATATAGAGATCAGGTGTAATTCTTAAAAAAATTAAGTAATCAAGCACCTCTTTTCGAAAAAATGTAATGTCAACAAAATGAACGCATACCAGAAAAAGGTCTCGTTGAATTGTCGCTTCTTTACATCTTCCTGATGCCTCCGAGTTCAGCACTCTTACTAGTCCACCCTCTGAATTGTCGCTTCTTTACATCTTCGTTGTTCTCTCTGACTTTAACCTGGATTCACTCGTGTGGTAGCCTCGTACAATTTCACACCAAAGGACAAGCAAAACTGTGAGTTATTTACCCAAAACCATCATATTTTGGGCTAGGGTAATGACTTGGTACCACAATTGAACCAGGGCACAAAAAACCACCGGTTCTGCGCCTAATGTGTAACGCGAATCACTGATGCTTAAATTTGATCGTGGAAACAGCGAAACCGACAGGTGGGGTCCGCCCATCGGGACAACGTGGCATGCCAATCTGGACAATTCGCTAAGGTGGATGTAGGTCCCATCTGTCATACTCACACACCTCCTTCTTTCTCATCTCTATCTTTCTCTCTCTCTCTCCAATCAGCCACACAGAGGACGCCGCCGGTGGCCACGCTCAGGCCGGACCCATGCTGCCTCCACTACATGGTCGGCCACCACGGCCATCCCCGTCGGCAGCCGATGCCTGACGAGCCGCTCTACCCGGACCATCAACCTTCTCCTCTCATCCAGGGCGCTTTGGTGATGCGTGCCTCGCTGTAACGCCCTCGATGCGGCTATATCTCCCACGTGTCGAAGCACGACTTAGAGGCATAACCGCATTGAAAGCAATGTCGCAAGTGAGGTAATCTTCGCACAACCCATGTAATACATAAGGGAAAGAGATACATAGTTGGCTTACAATCGCCACTTCACACAATTACATGAATAAAGCATTACAACATCCAAATACAATCAAGGCCCGACTACGGAACCAAAATAAAAGAAGAACCCCAAATGCGACAAGGTCCCCGATCGACCCCAACTGGGCTCCACTGCTGATCAACTAGAACGAAACAACATAAAGGACAAGATCTTCATTGAGCTCCTCCTGAGCTTGGTTGCGTCACCTGCTCGGTAACATCGGCACCTGCAAACTGGTTTTGGAAGTATCTGTGAGTCACGGGGACTCAACAATCTCACATCCTCGCGATCAAGACTATTTAAGCTTATAGGTAGGGTAAAAGGTATGAGGTGGAGCTGCAGCAAGCGACTAGCTTATATGGTGGCTAACATACGCAAATTAGAGCGAGAAGAGAAGGCAAAAGCACGGTCGAGAATTTATGATCAAGAAGTGATCCTAAAACAACATACGTCAAGCATAACTCCAACATCGTGTTCACTTCCCGGACTCCGCCGGGAAGAGACCATCACGGTTACACACGCGGTTGATGTATTTTAATTAAGGTCAACTTCAGGTTTTCTACAACCGGACATTAAAAAATTCCCATCTGCTCATAACCGCGGGCACGGCTTTCAAAAGTTCAAATCCCTGCAGGGGTGTCCCAACTTAGCCCATCACAAGCTCTCACAGTCAACGAAGGATATTCCTTCTAGCGGGAAGACCCGATCAGACTCGGAATCCCGGTTACAAGATATTTCGACAAAGATAAAACAAATCCAGCAACACCGCCCGAATGTGCCGACAAATCCCGATAGGAGCTGCACATATCTCGTTCTCAGAGCACATCAGATGAGCTCTCCATACAACTAAAACCAAACATCGAGTTTCCCCGAGGGGGTGCTGCACAGGACTCCAGTTTGGACCAACACTCAGAGGAGCACTGGCCCGGGGGGGTTAAAATAATGATGACCCTTGAGTCTGCAGAACCCAAGGTAAAGAAAAAGGCTAGGTGGCGAATGGTAAAACCAATGTTGGGCATTGCTGGAGGAGTTTTATTCAAGGCGAACTGTCAAGGGGTTCCCATTATTACCCAACCGCGTAAGGAACGCAACATCCGGGAACATAACACCGATATGACGGAAACTAGGGCAGCAAGAGTGGAACAAAACACCAGGCATAAGGCCGAGCCTTCCACCCTTTACCAAGTATATAGATGCATTAATTAAATAAAAGATATTGTGATATCCCAACAAGTAAACAATGTTCCAACAAGGAACGATCTCCATG
The DNA here is from genome assembly GCF_018294505.1 of Triticum aestivum. Lineage (NCBI taxonomy): Eukaryota > Viridiplantae > Streptophyta > Magnoliopsida > Poales > Poaceae > Triticum > Triticum aestivum. The sequence goes on along the minus strand of NC_057797.1, from coordinate 548,131,833 downwards.
TTCTAACAACGAACAAACTTCAATCTTCACCTGCAACTAACAACGCTATAAGAGGGGCTGAGCAAAGCGGTAACATAGCCAAACAAAGGTTTGCTAGGACAAGGTGGGTTAGAGGCTTGGTTTAACAATATGGGAGGCATGATAAGCGAGTGATAGGTATCGCAGCATAGGCATAGCAAAAGAGCGAGCAACTAGCAAGCAAAGATAGAAGTGATTTCGAGGGTATGATCATCTTGCCTGAAATCCCGCAAGAAAGATGAACGAGTCCATGAAGAAGACAAACGGACGTAGACGAACGGGTCCTCACAAACGCGACGTTATCGGAACCAACCCGAAGAAGCAACACCAGAAAGAAGCACACAACATAGTAAACAACCAACACATGAACATGGTATGATATGCGGGATGCGGTATGCGATGCATATGCATGATTTGCAAGGGAAAGAATGAACCTGGCCTCAACTTGGAAATCCAAGAGTGCCACTGGAAAGGTGAGGTTATTTCGGTTGAAATCGATATAAAGATCACCGGAATCGGATGCACGCTTTAGAAATGGCAAGCAAAACAAATATGGCACCGGTCTGCGATAAACAGCAAGTGACCCACTAAATGCAACAAGATAAATATGCTACAACATCCAAACATGGCAACAAAATATATGGCAGGGATCCATTCATAATTCTTAACAAAAGATGAACACTGAGCTACGGCCAATTCATCCATTAACAGGTTCAAACAAGCATGGCAAAAGTGCAATTGGTAAACAGATTTCAGACTTAGTGAAATTAACACTTGCCTAAAATTTCAGATCAGGTAGCACACTTTAGAGCATGAAAATTATATGCTACAAGAATTTAACATGGCAAAGTAAGGCATGGCATGGAGCTACTCAAAGCGCTTAACAAAAGTCCCTTAGTGACGTTGAGCCAAAAGGGATCAGAAAATACAATTGCAAGCATGTGAACATGGCAAAAACATAATCAGATCACAGACTTAGAGAAAAACTGGAGCATGCAAATCAGATATCAAGTGGGCATGTTTACGAACTCGATGCACTCACTACAGAGCATGTTATGACAATCTAAGCATACACCCATCAAGAATACACATTATGCAAGCTAGACATGGCAAGAACAACAACATAGCATGCATGAATCAACTACAACATCCTCGGCAAAATCGCTAACAAGTAGACAATCTGATTCACGAAATAGCAAAAGTAGAGCTCGATTGACTCAAACTAGGGTGCTCCATAAATGCAAACAAAGACATGGATGAATAGAGCACTACAAGATTAACAAAACATCCTTACTGATCAACCTCAAAAGAGGCATGGATCACTAGGAAACAACATGAACATATGTCATATTGATAAGAACAGATCAAGAACTTAGTGGAATTTCTAAGTCCCTGAAATCAGCATTAACGAATGCACCACTTTGCAAGCTTGTGCTAGTCACCACACACATCATAAAAATACATGGATAGAACCTCTAGAAAGATGGCATGGCATATAACAAAACACATGTAGAGCTCATGGGCATATCATGCACACAATAATCATGGCAAAAATGACAAATAGCTATTTCGAGCAGCAGATCTGATAATTAACTCAAATGGCACTCTTCCAACAGCATTTCGGGCATCAAGATGAGCTCAAATGAAAATGACGCAATGAGATTAAATGATGTGCTCTCTGAGACGAAAATTTTGATATGCTACACACATGAATTGGAGCTACGGATGCAAAGTTACGATATAATAAACATGGGCATATGAAACATGGAAATCTCGGGGAAAGTCAACGGGACTGGACGAAGCGGGATGGCGAGATCCGGATCGGGAGGGGCCGTTTGGTTCATGGGACGGGTGGATCTCATCCCACCCGTCCGGATCCGGTGGGGAAAGAACTCCGGCGAGGTCGGGGCGGTACCGGAGATGGACACCGGCGAGGAGCGGCGCGGGTAGCCGGCGAAGGGTGGCGCGGGCAGCCGGGTGCG